>NC_092522.1:19011537-19316358 GCF_037038585.1 Patagioenas fasciata
TATAAACACTGATGAGATCTCCTCTCAGCCTTCCCTTCTCCAGGCTGAACAGACCCAGCTCTCTCAGTCTCTCACTGATGTCAGAGATTGGAAGGGACCTCAAAAGATCATCCAGTCCAATCCCAGCGCCAGAGCAGGAACACCCAGATGAGGCCACACAGGAAGGCGTCCAGGCAGGTTTTGAATGTCTCCAGAGAAGGAGACTCCACAACCCCCCTGGGCAGCCTGTTCTGGTGTCTGGCACCCTCACTAAGAAGAAGTTTCTTCTCATAGTTAAGTGGAACCTCCCGTGTTCCAGTTTGCACCCATTACCCCTTGTCCTATCATTGGTTGTCACCGAGAAGAGCCTGGCTCCATCCTCTTGACACTCACCCTTTACGTATTTATAAACATTAATGAGGTCACCCCTCAGTCTCCTCCAAGTTAAAGAGACCCAGCTCCCTCAGCCTTTCCTTATAAGAGAGATGCTCCACTCCCTCCATCATCTTTGTTGGCCCGTGCTGGACTCTCTCCAGCAGGTCCCTATGCTTCCTGAACTGAGGGGCCCAGAACTGGACACAATATTCCAGATGTGGTCTCACCAGGGCAGAGTAGAGGGGAAGGAGAACCTCTCTCGACTTGCTGACCACCCCCCTTCTAATACACCCCAGGATGCCATTGGCCTTCCTGGCCACAAGGGCACAGTGCTGGCTCACGGTCATCCTGCTGTCCACCAGGACCCCCAGGTCCCTTTCCCCTACGCTGCTCTCCAACAGGTCATTCCCCAACTTATACTGGAACCTGGGGTTGTTCCTGCCCAGATGCAAGACTCTACAGTTTCCCTTGTTATATTTCATTAAATTTCTCCCTGCCGAACTCTCCAGTCTGTCCAGGTCTCTGGATGGTAGCACAGCCCTCTGGCGTGTCAGCCACCTCCCAGCTTCTTGTCATCAGCAAACTTGCTGATAGTACACTCAATTCCCTCATCTAAATCGTTAATGAATATATTGAATAATATTGGCCCCAGTACTGACCCCTGAGGCACTCCACTAGATACTGGCCTCCAACTGGACTCTGCACCATTGACCACGACTCTCTGGCTTCTTTCCTTCAGCCAGTTCACAGTCCATCTCACTACCCGATCATCCAGACCACACTTCTTCAGTTCAGCAGCAAGGATGCTGTGGGAGACTGTGTCAAATGCTTTACCGAAATAAAGATCAACCACGTCCACTGCTTTTCCATCGTCTATCCACCTCGTTACGTTCTAATAAAAGGCTATTAGGCTTCCCCTTGGTGAAGCCATGTTGACTGCCCCTAATGAACCTCTTGTTCTTGATATGCCTTGAGATGGTGTCAGGAAGAAGTTGATCCATCACCTTTCAAGGGATGGAGGTGAGGCTGACCTCACCAGTCTATAGTTACCTGGGTCCTTGTTCTTGCCCTTTTTGAAGACTGGAGTGACATTTGCTTTCCTTCAGTCCTCAGGCACCTCTCCCGTTTCCCAAGACTTGGGAAAGATGATGGAGAGTGGTCCAGCAATGCCCTCAGCCAGCTCCCTCAGCACCCGCGGGTGCGTCCCATCTGGACCCATGGATTTATGGATGTCCAGATTACTTAATTGGTCCCTAACCCAGTCCTCATCAACTGAGGCAAACTCCTCCATTGTCTCGGCTTTCTCTGGGGCCTTAGTGGTACGGGGCTCCTCAGGACAGCCTCCGGCAGAGTAGACGAAACAAAGAAGGCATTCAGTAACTCTGCCTTCTCTGTATCTTCTGTCACCAAGGCACCCACCTCGTTCATCAGTGGGCCTACATTGCCTCTGGTGTTAGTTTCATCTGCCACATATCGGAATAAGCTCTTCCTGTTGTCCTTGATCTCTTTTGCAAGGTTTAATTCTAAGGAGGCCTTAGCTTTCCTAGTTGCCTCCCTGCATCCCCTGACAACAGCCTTATATTCTTCCCAAGTGGCCAGCCCCTCCTTCCATGATCTGTAAACTCTCCTCTTCCACTTGAGCTTGCCCAGCAGTTCCCTGTTTAACCACGCAGGTCTTCTGGCTCCCTTCCTTGACTTCCTGCGTTTCAGGATGCTCTGATCTTGAGCTTGGAATAAGCAGTTCCTGAATGCTAATCAACTATCTTGGGCCCCTTTACCTTCAAGCAGCCTTGCCCATGGGATTTCCCCTAGCAACTGTTTGAAAAGACTGAGGTTTGCCCTGCTGAAGTCCAGGGTTGCAATTCTGCTTGCTATCCTGTTCCTGCCACACAAGATCCTGAACTCCACCATCTCATGGTCGCTGCAGCCAAGGCGGCCCTCAACCTTTACTGCTTCAACCAAACCCTCCTTGTTAGTGAGGATGAGGTCCAGCAGTGCACCTCTCCTAGTTGGCTCCTCCACCATTTGCATCAGAAAGATATCATCAGTCTACTGGAGGAACCTCCTGGACTGTGGCTGGCTGGCTGAGTATCCCTTCCAGCAAACATCAGGGAAGTTAAAATCCTCCACCACAACCAGGGCCTGTGACTGTGAGGCTGCTCTCAGGAGGCCTCCTGTAGGAGGTCTCATCAACTTCCTCATCTTGATCTGGTGGCCTGTAACAGACACGCACAACAGTATCAGCCCTGCCAGCCTGCCCCTTAATTCTCACCCATAGACTCTCAACTTGCTCCTCATCCATGCCTGGACAATACTCAATACATTGTAGTTGCTCTCTCACCTAAAGAGCAACTCCACCACCACGCCCGGCTGGCCTGTCTTTCCTGAAGAGGACATAGCCATCCATGACCACATTCCAGTCATGTGTGCTGTCCCACCATGTCTCCGTAATTGCCACTAGGTCATAATCTCCTGCCCTAACACAGGTTTCTAACTCCTCCTGCTTATTCCCCATGCTGCCCGCATTGGTGTACAGGCATTTCAGAGAGCGGGCCGATTTCACTCTAGGGGGATGGGAGGCCTCCCGGTCTTCATCAACTCCAGGGTGCTGCCCCAATGACGCAAGCCCAGCTACAACCCCATCCCCCTTCAAGTCTAGTTTAAAGCTCTCCAAATGAGCCCTGCTAATTCCTGCCCCAGCATCCTTTTGCCCCTGCGAGATAAATCTTTCTCATGTATCCCTGTCTGGACTGGTGTCTTGTAAAACCAGCCGTTATCATAGAATCCACAGTCTGATGAGGAGCGGCTGAGGGAACTGGGGCTGTTCAGCCTGGAGAAAAGGAGGCTGAGGGGAGACCTTATCGCTGTCTGCAACTGCCTGAAAGGAGGTTGTAGCATGGAGGGGGTTGGGCTCTTCTTCTGAGTAACAGGAAAAGAGGAAATGGCCTGAAGTTGTGCCAAGGGAGGTTAAGATTGAATATTAGGAAAAATTTATTCACGGGAAGGGTTGTGAAGTATTGGAATAGGCTGCCCAGGGAAGTGGTTGAGTTAACATCCCTAAAGGTATTTAAAAGACTGGTAGATGAGGTTCTTAGGGACATGGTTTATTGCCAGAGTTGGGTTATGGTTGGACTCAATGATCCTGGGGCTCTCTTCCAACCAAAATGATTCTATGATTCTGTAGTTCTGTACTGCTACCAGCTAGGAGACTTTTCTTTGCTCCACAGTCAGTTGCACTGTGTGTCTCATCAGGGACACGATGGTGTCATCACACTCCGCTGAAGTGGACAAAATTCCCAGCAGGTAAGGAAGCTGCTAAGAGCAATGTTAAGGATCTACGGAAAAGTCCTAAGCAAGTGCTGCATAAAGACCCTGCTGACAGCTAATGCAGCTCGACTTGCAACTTAGAAAATCAAATACTGTTTTTTAATTATTTACTAGGTTTCTTCCTACCTCTCTTTTCCAGCAAGAAGAGTAAAACTAGACTGCTAAGTTCCATTTTTGTTTACAGGTATCTTCATTTCCACATCCCATCTTCCATGCTCGAGGTTCCCACTTAAGAAAGGATTGTTGGCATCCTCACTCTTTTTCCACCTCCCTCCCCCAAATAGATAATGCTTTTACTGAAATTTAATAAAGCATTGAGAGTATTTTAAATGCCTACCTTCTGTGTGCTTTATTTCTTTAGATGTCATCCCAAGTTAGGTATATTATAGGGATTAAAGGATACGAATTTCCCTACAAATAGAGTGAAAAACCACCCCAGATTTAATTTTTGTTATAAAACACAGAAGCATCTATATGTCATGAAAATTGTTCTCCTCAGCTTCAGAAGACTGATGGATTTTAATTCCAAGTATGCAGTGGCTCTCAACAATGATTTCCATTTCTGTGCTACTGCTAACCCTCTGGATAAATGTGCCAGAAGTTTTAGGAATTGCTTTTCTGAGTTACTGGTGCAATAACTTTAGTTTGAAATTCTCAGGCCTCTCATAGTTTACCACAGAAACTTTATTAACTCCCAGAGCTGTTGCCAAGCAGGTATTTTATATCACTGCAATGCAAGAAAGGAAAAGGCAGACTCACTCAAGTGAGTGAGATTCATTACAAAATATATTCATACTTTGTGGTACAAATTCCTACAATAGGTTGTCTGAAATTCAAAGATTCATGTGAAAAGAAATCCAGAGTATCAGCCTCTTTCTTCAGAGACACAAAAATAAATGAGCTAAAAATGACACTAACTGGTGGATTTATCAGGGACTTTAAAAATAGCCGCTGGGTCAGTAGAGAGACCTGTAGGCAATTCGGATGAGATTCAATTCTGCTGTCATTCCATGATTGAATGAGTACTCTGATCTCCAGACCCTTCCATACAACACCTTGTATTTAACACACCCATACTCATTTGCAGATCCTGTACCACAGGATGCCTGGCAAGATCTACTTCAGCATAACTGATAGGCACTGGATGTTAATTAGCAGTAGCTTTATTAAATTTCTATTAGTGGTCTATATGTTAAGAATCTAATTTTAGAAAGGATTTTAGCAAGGTAACAGAAAGGCTATTTCAGTCATCTTTTGATATAGATGGAAAATACTCTGTGTTGAGCTTCCTTGTCATGAAATCATGTTAAATAATCTGATAGCTTTCTATGTTGAGATGATTGGCTGGGTGGCCGAGGGGAGCAGTGAGTGTTGCTTATTTTGACTTTATAGTAAGGTTTTCAATGCTGTCTCCCATCCCATCCTTACTGACAAACTGATGGAGGTACAGATTATGTAAGTGGACTGAAAACTGGCTGAACTGCCAGGCTTAGAGGGTTATCATCAATGGTACAAAGTCCAGCTGGAAGCCAGTCACTAGTGGTAAACCTCTGGGCCAACAGCGGGGCCAGTAATGTTTTCTGTCTTCATTAATGACCTGGATAATTGGACAGGCTGCACGATCAGGAAGCTTCCAGCCAAACTGATACATAGGACAGTTTGGCTGCCACTGAGAGGGGGCTTAACAAGCTGGAAATTTGGCCCTACAGGGACCATGAAGTTCAACAAATAGAAATGCCAAGTCCTGACCCTGAGGAGGAATAACTCCAGGCACCAGGACAGGCCGGAAAGCAGCTTTGCCAAAAAAACTTGCGGGTCCTGGTGGACAAAATGTTGAACATAAGCTGGCAATGTGTCCTCATTGATAAGGAAGAGCAATAGCTTCCTGGGCTGCACTGGGAACAGCAGGTTGAAGGGGTGACCCCCTCTGTTCAGTGCTGGGAACACACATCTGAGTGCTGGGTCCAATACTGGACTTTCCAGCACAAGACAGACATGGACTTACTGAAGTGAGTCTAGCACACAGCTACAGAGATGATTAAGGGACTTCAGTAACTGACATATGAGGAGAGGTTGAGAAAACTCAGCTTAACCTGGAGAAGAGGAGGCTCAGGGATGATTTTATCCATGTTTCTGTCTTGTGGGAGGATCGCAAGAAAACAGAATCAGACAGTGGTATCAAATGAAAGGAAAACAGGCAATGTGCTTGGATGGAAATACAAGAAATTTAATTTAACGCAAGAAAAAACTTGCTTACTCTAGGGGTGACTGAACACTGGAGCGAGTTGCCCAGAAATCTTAGAGAATCTCCATCCTTGGAGGCAATCGTACCCTGACTGGCTATGGTTCTGGGTAACCTGCTCTAGCTGACCCCACATTGAGCAGGGAAGTCGGATTAGTCAGTCTCAGAAGTCCCTTCCAACCTCAAACGTTCTTTGATTCTGTGAAACCTGGCACCCAAAAGCAAATTACAGCTGATAACAGATTGCTCCTTTTATCCTCTGCATAACCCCCAAGCATGCTACAGAGTGATGAATCAGACTGGTAAACTGACAACTGCAAGGACAAAGGCATCAGTTACTGTGCACATAACTATCATCTCCACACAGCCTTCAACATCAAAGCCTATTTTTACAACAACATTTGCGATAATAACCATGATGACCTCTCTAGATAACTGCCCCAAGCAATAAGAGAGACCACAGTTTAACATCTTAATTTAAAGCTTTATGCTGCAAAGCAACACACTACATTGTGTTGTTTAGGCACTGCTCAGTATCTTGATAGAGTGGGTCAGATCCACCCAACAGGACCTTCACTGAAGTTACAAACAGAAAGGAGTTGGCTCAGACACCTAGAATCTGCAGGATATAAAGATTTAGATGCAAACTAATAACACCTTAGCCTTCAGTGACAAAGTATCTCAAAATCCTAGATTCAAAAATTTTCAGAATTTAGGCAAGTTCAGATCTGGATATATTAACTACAGAGAACGTGTTGCTTAAAGAAAACCTGGGCTACACCCAGAATTTCTCTTATGAGGATGTATTATTCTTCCACAAAGCAGAAGATACTGTTGATGGAACTTCATCATAGTACAAGGACTGAATTTCAAGCAACCTTCTGTATACTCACAGAATCACAGAATGTCCTGAGCTGGAAGGGACCCACAAGGATCATCAAGTCGAGCTCCTGTCCCTGCATATGACAACCCCACAGTTCACACCATGTGTCTGAGAGTGTTGTCCAGTCTCTTCTTGAACACTGTCAGGCTTGGGGCCGTGACACCTCCCTGGGGAGCCTGTTCCAGTGCTCCAGCACCCTCTGGGTGGAGAACCTTTTCCTAACATCCAACCTAAACCTGCCCTGGCACCTCTTCCTGCCGTTCCCTTGGGTTCTGTCATTGGTCACCAGAGAGAAGAGTTTGGTGCCTGCCTCTCCTCCTCCCCTTTTGAGGAAGTTGTAGCCGCCATGACGTCTCCCCTCAGTCTCCTCCAGGCTGAACAAACCAAGTGACATTAGTCGCTCCTCATATGGCTTCCCCTCCAAACCCTTCACCAACTTTGTAGTCCTCTTCTGAACACTCTTCAGTAGCTTTATATATTTTTACAGTGTGGTGCACAGAACCGTACTCATTCGCACTCCTTAGAGTGAAGGTATCATAGAAACAAACTCAGGCCTTGCACAGCCCCTCCAGTGGTTAGGTGACCAAACAGAACCCGAACAAGCCAAAGTATTTCTCTGTAACCTAAACACTCTTACTCCTCCTATCTATGACTCAGTTTTCCAGGTAACAGGTTTTACTTTCCAGCTTCTACTTCATACGCAGTTACCCAGTTTCAGAAGCCATAATCCAGTTTTCATGGAAACTTAACTTCTGAGAGGTATTTATAGTTAGACACTCTTCAGTTGTTCATGCCGCTTGTAGCTTCAGGAGGAACACATTCCTGATTAATTCTAATCAATACACTAATGCATTAGATGCCATTTTGCAAGCTCCTCTGGGTAATGCCAGCACTGATTAACTGCAAGTGCAAGTCAGGATGCTCTCTCAGAGGCAATGAATTAAAAAAAAAAAAGTGCTAGAAGTCTGAAGTAAAATCTCCAGACAGAATATTTGAATCCTGCATTTGTCTGTCTTCACAGATAAATGATTTTGAATCCAATTAACACACACATACACGTTGGGTGCTCTTTCATCCTGCTAAAGAGGTGCTTCTTAATGCCTGATTCCAGCAAGCACTGGGACTTCAGTCTTGACATCCCCTATACAGGAACCATATTTGTGACCATTCTCCAGACATTTGTCTACATCTGAGAGGTAGAATTCATTTCTGTGCCGCCAGCCAGCCTGACACCTGTGTTACCACCCGTTTCTTCAGTACCGTGCACTGCCAGTTTGCACTGTTCCCTAGGCACAAATTAAGTTTACCCAGAACGCTATCCCAGCCTGGCTCTCGTAAAGCCACTGCTTTCTCACATTTAGAGACCAATTTGAAATTAAAGCCTTCAACATATGAGAAAAACATGGAAACAATGAGCAAAACCCAAATAACAACTCATAAATTCTATTGCCTTATATATAGTAAATGAGGGAAAAAGGCACCCGAGCTGTGGGGTGGGAAATAAAGAGTTCCATGGGCCCCCGAGTCCCAATTCGTCTTGTGCACCCCCAGCAGCTATTAATGGGAGGCTGAGGGAAAAGAGGCACTTCAAACTATCCCTTCACCTTCAGAAAAAACTCTCTGAATTCAAGCTGTGTTTTGCTCTCTCATCTCCACTCACCACAGGAAATAAACTGTGGAATTTAACAGACTTCTCATAACTAAGTTGAGTTACAGTCTGATTTTATTGCTCCTGGTACAGGCTCCCTCTCATCTGAAATACTTCTGTTGTTACCAGCACTGACCATGGTGAGCCTGGGAGCAAAACGCAACGTATCTCGGCAAGGACTTAGTCTACCTCTTTGGCAAAACGCCATGCAAAATTTTGGGAATTACAAACTTAAATAGCAATAATAGCAGCTGTGTGAGAGTACTTCACATCGAAATTCACCTGTGGCATTATAAAGGCAGTCAAAAAATTAGAAGCTGATTTTTGAGAATGAAACCTTGTTAAGGACAGAATTGAAAATTAACAGTAGGAGCTCAAAAGTTGATTTTTCCGCTTTACTAGATGAATTGGTGAAAGAATCTAACTTTCTCCATCCTGTGTGCCATTGCATAATTATACAGGAGTTTATAACAAGTTTGCATCTTGCCTCCATGCTGCTGCAGACTTTCTTTTGCTTCAGCAACTAATGGGTACTGCACAAAGGAAGAACCAGACAGACCCTTCAGGCTGCAGCCAACAGAAAATTAAAAACTGTTTTCAAGAAGATGCCGTTACAATTCTACAACACAGAAGGGAGAAAAAATACAATGATCCATAAGAGTCCGTGTAGACTCTTTTCTCATTAGTTCAAACAATACAATACACCGCCTTATAATTACTTTAAATTATCAACTTTAAATTAATTTCAGCTTACTGATCTTAAAATTACTTAAAACACATCAGGGCCTGAATTTGATGCAGGATGATACAGTCTTGAAAAGGATCTACTTTCTAAAATGGCAACAAAGTTACTATATATTAATGCAAAAGACAAGCTCTAAAAGAGATAATTCTTGATGTGCAATGCGGAAAGTTCGCGATGCAAACTCTTCTGCTCATGCATCATTCTACTTAATAAGAGGAAAAAAAAGCGGTATACATTGTTGTCTATTGATTTAATGCCAGTTGTCTTTCTACCCTTTTCTATGGCCTTTTGCATAAGCAAGACATAACTGTTGGTTAAATACAGTTAAGACCTTTATTAGTGTCATTGGATCAGACCTTTAACATTCCTGTGACTGGTTCCAAGAATGCTTCCCTGCTCTTCCCTCATAATGCCTTTAGAAGACGGCTTTGCAAAAGTTTTGCCATAAAAATTATTAAATAATAGTAATTCTTTTTTTCCTTTTACCTTTTTATGCTTTTAAGATAAAATAACATCCCCCCCCAAGAAAATGCTCTGTAATTCTGCTAGGTGTGACCAATGACTCAGATATGGTGTGCAATTACCTTGCCTAGAAGAGGAGACCAAGAAGATTCTGGCTCCAGACTGCAATGACATTGCCTCACGTGCACTAGGAAAGAAGCTTCTTCTAGGATTGCAATGTTGGGTTCTTCTGTACAGCTACTCCACTGAAAATTGTACAACTGGGGAGATATCACAATATGGCATGAATTGCTTTAGGTTTCCGTGAGACACAAGTACCCAATAAAGGTTATTTTTATGTCATACTTGTTCTTGGATAACAGTGGTAGTTTGCAATTAAGCCACTAGAGTTTCATTGGTTATAGGATCTCCTCCTATATTTAGAGTGTGCTACAAGACCACAACACAACTATTCTACACAGGAAAATGTATTCAAATGGCAGAAGATGAAAGATACAGAAAAGTACATTTTCCTGTTAACTTCCATAGAGGTTTGTTTTTTGTTGTTTTTTTTGTTTTTTTTTAAATCTCTTTCCTGAGGATCTCTTTGAAAAATCATTGTTACAAAGATTTTGCTTTACTAACCTGGTTAAAGTAAATTTCCTGCTCTGAAAATTTGAAGACTTACATTTGAGTGCTGTAAAGAATTGAATCAGGTAAGTAACTGAAGAATTGCAGCCTCACAACTCAATCTAATTCTTGAGATTACATATGAGAATCTTTTAATGGAGTTTAATACAGAGAGAGGCCCTGGAAGAAAGAGCAGAGGAACTGCAGAGGGATTCAAAGACAGACAATGAAATTATGCAGTTTGGTGGAGGGCAAACTTCTTTCCAACAGCGTAAACTGGCACCTTTGCACTGGAACATAATGGCAGGGCTATTATTAGTTCAGATTTCCTTTTTAAAATGTCTGTGGAAAGAGTAATCTGGATACTTACAGGACGATATTTGTTACTGACAATTCTTAAATTTAAACAATGGTAAATGCATATTAAGAAGGTCATCTACTCAAAAGCTCTCTTGGTTAAGTGGGACTGAGATATGAGAACGCGTTGTTGTTTTTTTTAAACAGCAGAACAAATTATTTTAATTAGCCACTTTATCACCTCCAATAAACAGTTCTGAGTCTTTCATGGGAGCTCTCTACTGACATGACATGACTAATCACTCCAGTAAGAGACTGCTGCAATTTCAAACACAGAAGAGCTAAACAACTTGCCCAGAGCAGTATGCCCATCTGGCACTGAACATTCCTTTCTGCTCCCTAGTTAAACCATGCAAGATGGAGAACATTTTCTTCCACCTCTTGAGAAGTGCACAGCTGGAGGCACCCCTTGGATGCTACAACTAGTAATCCCATCTAAGACACAGCACCAAAACTGATGTGAAAAGAATGACAGCTCAGCAAACTTTTCTGATGCGCAATGGCTCTTTAGTGTCACCTCCTCTTGTAGTCCTCTCCCTATTTGCATGTGAACTTGATTATACTTCCTTTAATGAAACTAACACTGCCAAAAAAATGAGATTTCACTGTATGAAACCAAATTGCAATAACTGCTGGCAGCATGTAAGCCGAGGCAATCCCAGGAACACTTAGCATTCACACAAGCTGTTACATCTTTAGATGCTCATACAGACCTCACAGCCCTTAGCAAAGAAATCAAACACCTCATTTTTCAGGTGAGTGAACAGGAGGCACAGGAAGGTTATATGACTCAGTCAATAACTAGATGGTAGAACTAGGATCAGAAATAAAAATTCCTGATTCTTATTTCTATGTCCTAATCCACTGCATCATGCCGCTTCTGATGAGGGTAATTAAATTTCATGCTTCAGGGAGTAACTTAATTGTCTTTGAGGATCAGAAGGAAATCCATCCTTTCAACCCAATGTACAGCACTGCTTCGGTGTGCCAAAGAGTAGTTTTGGGGTTTTATTTAAATATTGAAAGTAAAAAATAATCTAATCTTAATTACAGTCAAGTACACTCAAGGCTTCAGAAAGACAGGATGTCATTTCAAAGAGAAGAGTAGTGGCAACGTATTCTGATATAACAGAGTTCTCAATAGCTGTGTCTGGGTGACCAATTAAACTGAGATTTTTACCTCAGCACTCAGCAAGGGCTTTTTACATTACAGCTAACGGGAAGTACGAATACTGTGTCTGCTTACCATCTATATGGTGGAATAAAAACCATGAAAGATTTTAGGTTAAATGGCTGAAAGAGTGGATGGGAGGGAAGGTTTTACTTAATAGAACAGCTGTGCTTAACTCTGTATCCTTTAGGGAGACTTTGAAATTATCTAGCCACTTTAATAACCTAGACTTCAAAATAAGGTATCAGTATATCCAAAGAAAGATTAAGGACTAGGTGAAGGACTGTTTGGATCATAAGATTCAGAAGTATATATAGAACATTCACTCCAGGCTTTCCTGTCCACTGCACACCAGTCTCCAATCTCCCGTAAGAGGTTCCTAGAATGGTCAAACCCCTTAAAATCTGTCTAGTTAGAAAACTGACAACATTCCAGAGATTCCCAGAAACCAAAAGGTCTGGCAGACAATCCTGAGCAAATGCCACCTTTCCCATAACTTCAGCTATCCAGTGTTTGGGTGCAAGACAGAGGCAGGCCAGGTGATTACACTGGGCATGGGGTGTGCCATGTGCAGTGCAAAATAGAGAAGTAAATAAAAATAAAACATGGTGCAAAAAATAGAAGTGAAATGTTGCCCATAAAACTGTGCAATACAGAAGATGTCTACACATAAGCATGTGAGGGGTAGCAGGAAAGGAAATTGCAGGGAAGAAGACAAAAGATGTATTTCCTGATGAACAGCTCCTTTTTCCAATTTAATTTGCATCCTTCAAACAGACTTTTGAAAGAAACAACTCACTAGGAAGGATCTGAAGGGGGAAAGATGAGGCTAGAAATGCAGAAAGGTTGTGCTCATTATTGCTTACATAGCGGGTATTTTAAGAGCTAACCTGTTGGAGAAGGGGACTTTTGAATTGACTCAACTTTGAATGGAGAAAGGTGTTTAAAATAAAAGAGTGACTAAAACCAATCACCTGGTCAGTGTACTCGAAGAAATGGAAGTCGGGAGGCCAGCACCTACTTAACAACTGAGATGTCAACTTGAAAGGGAGAGAACTGCCATGAAAGCGAGGTGTGCACAGCTTCCAACATGGCAGCAGTCACAGCAATGCTATCAGATGTGATAACAATGTCTTCACTATCTTACTACATTTGGAATATATATAACATCTGCTGTGTAGGTCAAAACGGAAAAAATGATGCCTACATTCAAGACTAATTTTTGCCAGAGATGCTGAGCCTGTTTCTGTCCCCCTGATCTAATCTCCCTCATTTAGTATTGGGTATTTCTCAGGAAGAGAATCATAGCAGGTCATGCTGAACCTCCTGAAGGGAAGCCAAAAGTTGCCAACCATGTCTGCCACTGCCTGGAAATACAAGTTTAAGCCACTGTCTGGGATCTCAGCTTCCCAGAACTTGGAGAGCAGAGATGTTTTATTTAGCTCAGCACACATTTGCCTGTTAGTCTCAACATTTGGCATACACTCTTCATTTGAGCATAAATAAGAAAAGCCCTGACAAGGAACATGCAGAGAAAACAGACTCCACAAGATATTCTAGTACAATTTACTGGCTCTTCACAGTCAAATAAAAAGGTACCTAGACCAAGAAACTCATTTCTTTGGGTTAATATTGCCAATGAAACTGAAGGTGGTTTTGAACAGTGATTTTAAAACAGCACAAAAACATGATGATGATTGTCATTACTATTTACTGATAAAGAAAATACCTAAGCCTTTTCATGCATTCACAAAAGACAACAGTCCTGCCAATGCTACTCGTCTCAGTATCACATTAAATTGTGTCTCAAATTCAAGTAGTCTTTTTTTTCTCTTGTTTAAATAACATCTTTAATTGCAATTCAAGTACACTTGCTGGAATGGCTCTTGCCTTCAGACACCATTCTGGGAAGGAGACCATGTGCTGCAGCATCCTGGAAAGCTCAGAAACATGAGCTCAGCCTCAATGAGGAAGTCTTGCTTGCAAGCTAACCTGTATTAAGCAAAGCCTGGAAAGAAAATAATTCCACAATTCCCTCACAAGGCTGAGTTGGGGAAAAAGGTCCCTCCTATGTTACGCCAGTGTGACTTTAGAAACATTGTGACATTTCTGTGAATTTAGGTATAAAAAGGCATAATTGGTGCCTGAGGATATTGTAAGGCTCGAGTAAGTTAACAATACCCAGCTCAGCAAAAAATGCCAAATTAATCCAGGCATCATTCCTCAGATTTGACTTAAACCCTATTTTGAATTTATAAATCAAACTCTGACCAAGGATGAGTTTTGGTACACTGACTTGCAACAACCCTTGAGCACTTCAGAGAGCAAAGGCTGCAGTGCTGCCCGCTATCTGTGCAGGGGTACACACTGTCAGCTCACCTGCATGCAGCATAAACCGGGTAGCAACAGCCAGACTGCATTTCCTGACACTGATCGTCTGTTTCATGTCACATGGAGAGGATTTCACAACATACTGTTTTCTAGGACATACTGTTTTCTAGGTTTCCTCGCTGTTGTTCCTCCTCCTGAACAGAATACAACTGTAATCTGAGTGCTGCAGGGTGACAGGTAAAACACAGTAAAATTTCCAGCCCTTTCTGTGCTCCCTCACTGCTTTTCCACATGGGCTGCCTGAGTACTTGCTTCAGAGTTGGATTTTGCCTTTTTCATCAAAATTTAGATTTATCGACTCTCAAAGTCTCACAATGACCTCTAATTTTCCCTAACAAACACAACCACAAAGCCCTCAGGCACCATATCTGCCAAGAACAATCAATACTGTTGAATAAAAATCAGCCCATGGACCACAGCGGCCCTTGCCTCTGCCTAGCTCAAGGGTTTTACACAGCTCCAGCTTGTTCTTGGGTGAACCAGCTCCTGGGTAATTAAGATTGCAGATGCTCCCACACAACCCTGTTTGCATGGGTAAACTGCCTCTGGATATACCGAACTGTAGTCACAAGGAGGTTAGAGCTGCTGGAGTCTGTAGGACATGCTGAGCTGAGCAATGGGCCGGAGGGAAGACACCATCATGCTGAAGCGCTATCGGGGCAGTCAAGTGACTGCGTTTTGGTCAGTAACTCCATCTCTGCCGCAGCCCTGCTGAACACATCCATGTTAGCTGCTGCCAGCTGCATTCCGGCTTCGCCATTAGCCCACACCCGGATGACTTCCCGCTGATTAAATGAATTGATCTGACATGACAACAAACATCTTCTGGACAGTAGTTCAGAAAACAGCTGAATACAAGGATAAGTAAAAACGACAGGTAAAGGAAAGTATATTGAGAAAGGCTATGGGTGTACTTGAGCTTCTGTTGATGGCCTGATGTTTTCAGCAAGAAGCACTGCAACAGCAATTTAGCCCTTTCACTGCAGTCTCAAAGCTAGAGAGAAATGGGGGGCTGCAGAGCAGCCACTGGCCTGAGGCCTTCATGAATTATTGTGGTCCCCCTCAATGCTCTGCTCATTTAAAGCACAATTCCCAGTAGCTCTTCTCTGTGTGCGCTAATTTAAAAATCAGTGCAGAATGTAAAAATAATGACCTTTTGGCCTAGTAATATTTTACATTCACTTGTAGTTTAAGTCATTGAGAATAATAGAGAATTACGGTGTCTGGTCTTGTAGGTAAAGTGAATTTAGTCCAAAGAGCTTTATGGCCTAAAAGCAGCCCCCCCTGCCTCACCCCCTCCCTTTTTCTTCTCCTTTTAACAACTGAGACAACACACTAAAAGCTGTAGCAAATAATCTTCATTAGTTCTATCTAGCAAGTGGCTGTGTTTGAGATACGTATCTACAGAAAAGGCCCAGAACATGCCACAGATCCATCAACATTTTCAAAGGTGAATGAATAAAGTACTTAGAGAGCAGAGCAGCTGTTTCAATTATAGCATTAGCAGCCCAAGTCCTAAGCACTCAGTGCTACTGGAAGCTCAAGGGTGGGTAGGGAACAGAGCCATCTTTATGGATTATAATTAAAAGACCAAGGCCAATTGCACATTCACAGCAAACAGGCAGCAAATGCTTTGGTTGCAGTTGGTCGTTTTCCGTTTCAGCCTTCCAGATTTTTGTTTTTGCTTTGCAAATGTGAACAAACCCCTTTCACAGTACGCCAAGTACAAGCAACTCCAGCATTCCTATCCTGCTGTTTATGTGTTTTTCAATTTCTGCTTCATGAAAAAAAGAAAACACTTAGGCACCTTCTCCTCTCTTCTCCTACTTTCACAGGGACAAATTTGAATCCTGAGGTGCTTAGTGGATGCAAAATGTTCATTTTCAAGCAGGTAATCATCTCTCCATTGCAAAGAGAGAAATGGTGAATCTATGTATTACATTTCAGCCTGCTGATGTGAACCGTGTAAATTCAAGAACTTGCCTTACAACTTCTGTTAGTCAGACATCTAAGTTCTCAGACAGCATTTATTATACCGAAAATAATGCAATTCGCTCAAAAGCACACACAGAGATTCCTCCTTTGAGAGAATTTCTGTTCAACCACACACAATGGAGTGGACAAACAAAACAAATTGAATTTCACTAAATTCTGCCTAAACAAAAAGTCAGTTTTATTCCTCTGACCATACTGATACACCAGCATAGTGTAGTTACTTCCAGACTGAGACTTGCCAGCATTTTAAAAGAGCACTATAGCATAATGTAATCCCCTCAGCTTGAACATAGTTACCAGGGAAAGGCACTTCGTAGTCCTCAACATATCACTAAACAAAGTTTCACGTCCACTTATTATAAAAGTGGAGAAGCAGAGGTGCAACACACAAGAGTCCACCACAAGACTCTGCTAAAGGTTCACAGAAATTGCAGCCTGAGGTCACAACAGTTGATGTGGCAAACGGAGCAGCACCACTCTTTCCAGGATGGATGGATGGGGCAGGCCCTCTTCTACTGGACGGCCTGAATTCTGTCTCCATGAACATCCCACTTCAGTTGACCCAGACATGAATTCTGCCAGAAGAAGAAAGATTTCTCAACCCTACAGCCACAAGCGGAAAAATAGCTTCGAGGTACTTCAATAAGTAGATGTTAGATTAATAGCTTAGGTAATGACTGTATGGATTGAAGCATCTGACATACAAGAAGAGGCTGAGACTATTGGGATTGTTTAGCCTGGAAAAGAGAAGGCTCAGGTAGCATCTTATCAATCTGTGTAAATACCCTGCCTTGGCTCTGCTTTGCGCAAAGGGGCTGAACTGGATGATTTCCAGAGATACCCTTCAACCTCAACTATTCTGTGATCCTGCATGTATAGAAGATGCTCCTCTGGCTAAAGATATCCGTCTTCACTGTTGTTTTCTTTAACAAAGCATGCTGGATTGCTGGTGCTCCCAGATCAATAGTACTGGAGGCTCAACAGTAGCCACATGTTTCATTTTTCTTTATCAGTTATAGACTCAGAGCTTCAGTTGAATGAACCCAACTTGCACTGAAACAGGATACATGAAAAAGAAAATGCATATTATTATCAGCTTATTGAAGTAATCTGTGCTTTGCTCCTGTTCATGTAGGCCTTGAAAATGCAAAGAACTAGAAGAGCATAAAGAATTATTAATGAAGCTTCTGTCATATGTTTCAAACCTCAGTCCTCTCTGAAATCAATTTCAGAGTGAAAGAACCATTTTCCTGTTAACTGTGCAGAAGTTTGAAAGTCTCAAGCAGTTCTTCCCTGGAGGGAGACCCTTCAGACCCTATTAGACATTCTGCTGTGTGGTTTGTTCACCTTGTAGTTTGTTTTCCTGGTCACTATTCTCTATGAACAGAGGGAGAAGGAAGAAAGGAGAAAAGGTTATTTCTTGTTACTTTGTGCTAGCAAAAGGAAACATTCAAAATTCTGAAATGCATACATGGCTTTGTGAACAGGGCACTGAAGAACACAGGCAGATCATATCCAGGCCAGAAAGTTCATCTGTTGGCAAGTGAGTCAAAGAGCAGGGGCCAGGGAGAAGGACTGAGGGGCCACTCCACTGGCAAGTGATGGATCAGGCCGGAACAGACAAACATGTGGATAAGAGCAGGATGGCCAAAATAAATCCCAGAGACCAGCTGCCGCAGACACGATAGCCCAGAGGCAGCCAAGACTGTGACCACATTCTCCCTGAGGCTGTAGTTTGTGGTTCACATGGGATGGGAAAACGGGTGCTCTTTCAAATGCCTCTGGGTGAAAACAACAGCCTAGATCAAGACAAACAAAACCATCTATTTAAACACTCGAAGGCCAGCACAGACTGATTCTTCTTCTAGGTAAACTTCTTCTGCCTCAGCCTTGTATTGTTCTCCCTTCAGCCCATGGGATGTCAGGTTACAGCTGTGAGTCAAGAGCAAAGAAACACTCTGTGCACTATTTAGCATTCTCTGAACGGCTCCAGGCAACCTGTGAAACATCTCAGGAAGTAAGCCACTGAAAGAAAGCAGTGATCTCTATGGCAGAAACCCAAGCTGCGCAAATTACAGTCCAGAGAAGACCTCAGCTGTTGTTCTTTCTCTGTCTTTAGGAACAATCCTGTATTTACAACCTTCACAGAAATATCTGTTAGTATCAGAAACAGCACATAACTGAAACTTAAAGACACGTATCAGAAATCCTATCTAAAAATGCCTGAGGAAAACAATACCATACCAAAAGGAGTTTTAGTAGTGAATTTCAACATCATCACTTTCTAGGAAATGAGGGGATGGAGACAAGGACTCATGAGAAAGGAAAAGAAAGAAGAACGGGACAAGGTGAAGACAGCAGATTAAAGACACGACACAGCCTCCTGAAATAAGCAATCTGTGTACAAATGGGTGAGACTACTGAACTTCAACTGATTTGGAGAGAGGTAAAAAAAAAATATTCCATTACAGTGCAGGGACCAGAAAGGCACCGACTAACTAATGCCACAGCTCTTGCAATCCCAGGGATTGTTCCCAGTCTTATGTTCGTAAATTTAAGTTACATGTTTTAACTCAGTCAAAAGCTGATGGCGATCAAAAGCTGTTTGCTTCCAACAGCTTTTTAGATTCAGAAGTTCAGCAGGGTTAAGCCTATTCCCCCATTCCTTCTTTATTTTTTTTTCTAAAAAAACCCAAAACCAAAACACAAGTAAAACAACAACAAACCAACAAAACAAACAAAAAGCTTGTGTCAAGTCTCTAGCTTACCAACCCTTGTGCAGGTTTTCACCCTCTGGTGACAAACTGAACTTGGATGTTGGACTTCCAGCCGTGTCTCTAAATTTGGCTGGAAAACACTACATATGAAAAAAAAAAGCCACCTATTTTTATGCACCTGACTTCAAAAATCCCTCATTTCTAAACTTATTCTGAAGAAAAGGTAATGACAATATGTGGATTATATATCAGCAATAAAGTTGAAGTGTCAACAGAAAGGTATGTATAGGGCCAGGGCAGCTGAGGTGACAGCCAGAAGCAGTCAGGTGAGGCACACAGAGAAGGAGAACTTCTGGAGACAGGTACAAGTGATACAGACAGACCTAATCCCAATAGACAAGGATGCTGTATTCATACTTACGGGATGTCTGATGAAGCACAAAAGATGAAGATTCATATTTTCATCCTAGCTATTTCTTCCCCATTCCAGAGAGAGGTTCTCTTGAAAATCATGCTGGGAGTCTGTGCAGACTGTGAAGACTAGATCCTTTTCTTGCCACCAAAAATTATTCCTGTAGTTTACGGTTGAAACCCACTGGCATTGCAGGGATACATTTCCAAATAAATGGAACACGTAAGTCTCCAAAGAGGTTAGTTCCACTTAATGCACTAAAACCAGCAAAAACCACCAGAAACACACTAAGTGTCTGCAGTCTTTAGAGTCATGCCTGAAAAATAATGAAAATGGGCATGACTCTACTTCTGAGCAGATCTGGGATTACCACCAGCTCCGCTCTACTGCACCAACCGCCACAAGTAGGGTATCACACACAGTATCACAGTATCACAGTACGTTTGGGATTGGAAGGGACCTCAAAAGATCATCCAGTCCAATCCCCCTGCTGGAGCAGGAACGCCTAGGTGAGGCCACACAGGAATGTGTCCAGGTGGGTTTTGAATGTCTCCAGGGAAGGAGACTCCACAACCCCCCTGGGCAGCCTGTTCCAGTGCTCTGGCACCCTCACTGAGAAGAAGTTTTTTCTCGAATTTAAGTGGAACCTCTTGTGTTCCAGCTTGATCCCATTACCCCTTGTCCTATCATTGTTTGCCACTGAGAAGAGCCTGGCTCCATCCTCGTGGCACTCACCCTTTATATATTTATAAACATTAATAAGGTCACCCCTCAGTCTCCTCTTCTCCAAACTTAAGAGACTCGGCTCCCTCAGCCTTTCTTCATAAGGGAGGTGCTCCACTCCCTTAATCATCTTTGTTGCCCTAATGACAAATCCGGCAAGTATTTGTACAAGTTTTCCATAATGGTTCAGATTCCTACCTAATTCTTCTATCTTATCTGAATAGATTTACCTACCCTTAGCCTTGATCCAAAGGAAGTTTCTGAACAGGGCCTTTAGAGTGCTGTAAGAAAGTTTTCTCTCAAGTTTTTTTTTGTGTTTGTTTGTTTGTTTGTTTTTTAATGCATATTTTCTTCATGCTTCTTCACTTTCATAGAGCAGAGGACTAAAGCATTTCTATTCCACAGAGGTGGGTTTCTGTGGGAATAATGTCTGAAACCAACAGGTGGCCGGAAGAGCACTTCGAGATGTTCTTTCAGCTAAGCCTGCTAAGAAAGTGCGTGCAAGCTGACAATGTAGAGCAGCTGTGTCCACCTTGTGCTGGACACCACTATTTGGAAACACTCAGCAAAAGCTGCCAGCAGCTGAACTTAACATGCATTTGAAAAGTTTTCCTTTAACGCGTCCACCAGTAACCCACTAGGGATTCCACTGGTCAATTACTGGGGAAAGGACTTCAACAGTATTATTCAACCTTACAGTCTGGTGTGGAATTAGAGATGAAGTCACCATTACCGACAGAATTTAGACTTTCAACCAAACACATTAAAAGTCTCAGCTGCAGACGCATCCTTCTGTTCAGGGGAGGATGAACGAAAGTTGAGCTGAAACTCTTCTGGCAGTGCAGACGTCCTTTTACAGAGAGAGTCTGTATGCATGCAAAAATACATGAAAAAAATGCTGGGATAAAAAAAAAAACAAAACCAAAACAAACTAGTAAACCATCAGAATCGTTTTTCACTAGGGCTTCTCTGTTTAGAACTGTGTCACTCCATACCAGAATAAGAAGCAGGTATTTTTAGTAAAAGGTAAATTCTAAGAGAAAAAAGAAAAAATACATGTCATGAACAATGATTTATGCCTATTCAGAGGCTCTTGACACACGAAGATTCCTGGGTTTCAAAAATTTATATTAAGAGCAATAAAAGCCTTGAATTTCAGCTTTGTAACAAACAAGTAAAATTAAAATAAGTAAAATGATGCAACAGTGAGCATTTAGCATTATTTGAATAGCTCCTTTGGATCCTTCAGGATTCAAATATCTAACCGTACTTACAATTTTTTTTGCTATTCTAAACAATAGATGACTAAATATAGGTATGTTCCTACAAAAGGCCTCAACATAATTTCACAGAAAAAAAATTACACAAAGCTTTCTAAACAGGCAAACCATGAAACTGGCAAAACTTGGTTCAGGTCTGGATCCCACTAATTTAGAACAAATATTATTAGATGTCTATACTCTGTTGTATTATAAACAAAAATATTTTCTAATAATATTTTTTACGGCAAGAGTCCCCACACAATGCTGAGTTTCACGGATCATTTTTCTATAGCAACAGCATGACATGGTTTTTGAAAACGGTATGTTGTTGGTAGCTTTGTGATGCAATTTATTCATGGGTGAATTTTGGCCAGCAAAGCAGAGTTTGCTCTTTTTGATTTTTCTAGCATCACTTCTCAGGGGAAAACAAACTGCTTCCTGAGGCAAGGACATTTGTACTTTGATCAAAGTTCTGTGAAAAGATAATTTTCAACATATTGTTTGAGCCCAGTTCTGCTCAAGAACCCATGCTATAGGATGAAAAGCAATTTCCTCAGCATAAATTCAGGCTTCGCATCACTGACTTCTCCTTTAACAAAACACTAATGTGGAAAGTTCAGTATCATTTGCTAGCCTGCCAAGGTAGCTGTTTAAGACATTTCTTTAGTGCTTTTCATCCAGAGTCACAAAGGCTCATTCCAAACAGGTGCTGGGTATGAGCACATTGCTGGGTTGAGAGAAAGTTCCGCACTCTCTGGTGGGCAACCTCTCACCTTCGTTTACCTGTGACCACATGCAGCCAAAACAACAGGCTGGTGGGTTTACACATGAGCAGGTGCCCGGAGAGGTGAACTGCTCCATGCTTGGCCTGGGCTCAGCGGGAGCTATTAATGTGCCTTTTGGCACCACCAGGACTCAAACAGTCCTGAGGTAGGTGCAGCTGCTAAAAGCATCACTTCCTACATTGTCCCTGGTCCATCCTGCCTCTCAGGCAAGATGCACAATAACTCCTCACATGTGCCCTGTTGTTCGAGATGCTTCAGAGTTTCCCCACTGCTATGGAGATTTCTCAATGGTAATTCTCATTCTTTTTGCTCAGAAGAGTATTAGAAAAAACTGATTATATCTACCTCAAAACAATTGCATTTCTGCCTTTAACAGAATAGGTTCAGTGAAGGTGCCCAGTAAACTACAAGCAAATCTGGCGACAAGTGAAACAAACCTCAAATTACAGTTTGAGTTCAAAGCAATTACCTTTGGATCAGAGATCCTCTTACATTTCTCTAGTGAAAATGAAATATTCATTACATGTTTAAATGACGATTTAATTGACAAAAATCTTGACATGTTTGTAACTTTAACTTTGGTTTAAGGTGCTTTTTTTTTTTACCTTGGGCATAAAAATGTGCAAGTCTTGACACCATTGCATAGACACACATATTTCAGTAATTCAAGCCTAAGTGTTTGTGTCCTATCCTTCTGGGTGTCTAACTCAGGGAATAATAGCAATGAGGTTTAGATTGTTCAAGCTTTCAGAAATTGACAGAAAAAAAAAAAAGGAAAAAAACACAAGTATTTATCAATGTACCATCTGGAAGATGAAGTAAGTGCGTTGTCTGGCTTCAGTCAAATACATGGAACAAGCAAAAGACACTGATTTTTCAGCTACCTCAAAAGATATCTTAAATGGTCTTCAAAATAAGGAGACAGAAAGAAAAGGTGGGAAGAATTAATTTCCATTAAGAGTGTGGTAATACCTGGATGATCTGACCAAGTCTGAGGCACCTCTGTGTGGGAAACTGTAATGATACACCTGCCCCAAAGTACTTGAACTATTTGCAGGTGCTGAGGAAGGGCTGCGGGTCTCCTTTCTCTCACAGTCCAGTAGTGTCAGAAGCACGTAATGGCATTGCTACTGCTCATGTTTCCATCAGTCATCCTGTTTCAATTTGCAAATGTGTTCAAACCGATGCTCCTATTTCCCCAGCTTTTCTTTGAAAGGAGCAAATAATCTGCAAAATTGCACTTGAAGAAAGCTTTATGTGTAAGCTCTGGCACAATACACTCAGCCTGGACCCACCATTTTCATCTTGGTTGTGTTGACCTGACAAGCCTGGCTGTTACCTTCAGAGCAATTAGGGACTAGAGGCAGCACTACAAGTATTTGTGCATTGCCCCCCAGCTTGACCCCTTAACAGCAGCTTTTTATTAAAAAGCAGAAAGCAAGGTCGGCGTCTAGGTCCTCTTTATGCCTTGACCTACCTGCTTGCACTGCAAACAAGGGTGCCCAAGCAACGTCAGGTGTAAGGGAGACCGCTGCCATCTGGGCACTAAACATAAGCTTCTCAAAAACAGGCACTGAGATGTGGTTGAACTTTACCCCAGACGAAGCCAGGGATGAACAAGAGTCAGACAAATGTTCATACTTTTGAAAATCCCACCTGGGTTCATTAAGAGTTATGCCAAGTTCACCAGCTCATTTCAAAACAAACTGAAGAGCCTTTGAACAAAAATATTTTTTGATCCATGCAGCAGATGATCAAGTGTTCAAAATCTTTTGATTTTCTTCACGTAAAGAATATAATATTTCAATTTTTTATTTAACTTCCAGTGACTCTAACCCAGTTCATCAGGGAACTACACACCACCTGATCCTGAACTTCACCAGAACACCCATGATCAACCAAATCAATCCACTAACTGCAGTACCTCATACATCTATAAGGTACTTAAGCGTCCACCCACACACCTGAAAACCAACATTAGTCATAGCCTTGACACCTTCTAAATCCCTCAAAGATCATTTGCAAACTATGACTTACAGTAGCACAATATTGGAGCTCTTTGATTTAAGGCACTTAGGATGACTCTTACAGCCCACAGCAAAAAGTTCTTGTGCAGTGCGGCACCACACGTGATGTTACATAGCGTGGCTGAAAAAACAAAGCTCTTGCAGGACGTTGATTAACTCTAATTGAGCTAATGCCCTAACCTTTCTCTGACACTAGTGTGTGCTTTCTTTTAAACCTTTCCTGTGAGAAGCCCCCTCGTAAGTAATCCAGAGCCAGTCCTGTAAACACCTCTCTCCATCAGATTCTCTTATAATTAAATATCAGAGAGGGCACCTGCTGGGCATGTTTCTCTCTGTACAATTCTGTGTTCAAAAGAGCCTGCTGTTGTTAATCAGCACTGATTACCAATCTCTTTGGTGGTAATTGGTGTATCAGGCTGCAAACCACAGCTCTGGGAGACATACAAAGTTTCACTAAAGGGCATGACCATAATCCCGGTTTCTGATTCACGTGGGTCCACTCCAGCGCCACCACAGTTAGTTAATGCTCACAACACTACAATGTGACAGAATGAAAGCAAATTTTGTCGCTTTACAAAGCATTAGAACATGTCTTTCTGTAACATGTGTTGCTTAAATCCTCAGGGCAGTGTCCTAAAAACAGAAATTTGATGCTGTCAGTGTCAAACTCAGTTAGTGAGTGAATGTGCTGGCAAACACAGCTCTCTAAGCCATTGATCGGCCAAGCCTTCTCTGCTCTTTTAAAGTTTTGATTACCTCATGAAATTTTTATATCTTTTCTTCCCTCAGAATAAACGGCATATGTTGAAGAATTCTATAAAAAACCTCATTTTTCCCTCTAAGGAAACAGTTTTCCCTCTAGTAAACATGCACTGTTATGTCTAGCTTCATTTTAAAACAGCAAAAAGAAAATACTGAGAAATTCAATGTATAAGGTGTATTGTGGTTTTAAAGGCAAAATCTCCCACAGTACAGCAAGAACATAAAACATCAAAATAACACTGGTTATTATTGGATTTTTAGATTTTGGGAGTGAGAGGATGGGAGTACATGTTTACCATCTTTTCCCAAGTCTGCCAGAAACCATAAAGCTAAATGCTCAACTGGTATTTTCTGTTCTATCAGGTAAAGGCTGGAAAATAATGTGCTGTACAAATTAATTACCTTAGGGAGGTTACCTTAGAATAAAAGGTCATAGTTTGCAAGTAAATGCTTAGACTAATAATGTTAACAGATGCGTTTCTACTTATTGTTTGAGAACTGAATAGCTCAGTCTTAGGAAAAACAGGAAGTAAGAAGAAAAGCAAAATTAACAATAATTACAGATAGCTCATCATTCCACTTTTTGAGTAACTTTAAAAGTGAATCAGTGCTCCTACTGATGCAGGGGAAGGTGGGAACTATGTTGTCCGTGTCCCTTTCAACACAGACACAGAATTAAGCTACTCTAATTTGTAGTGCACATTGTTCCATGCAAATACACTAAGACTGCTTGAGGTCTCAAAGGTGCTAACAGTATTTCTCCAAAAATTTCCTTGCCCAAAACTTTGAAACACTGCTAGCTAATGCTAAGGACAGTCTGGCTAAAGAGGACTTCAATTGAAAATCCCTTTGTCAGTTTAGAAGGTCAAATCAAAATCCCACCTCAATCATCAGCACAAGGACATTCCAAAAAGCACCCCCCTGTGACACCCGCTTCATTTTACGTAACGTACTAAATACGTGCAAGGAGAAAGCAAGCAAGAGGGTGAGAAAGGCTCTGCTGATTGGGATATTCGCCTGGAAGTCACTAATCCCCAGTTCTGCGAGTGTTCCATATTGGTTATTCAGACTGGTACTGCTACCAGGAGAGATCAGAGCTGCAGAGCCAACACACACCAGCACTGGCTGTGAGACCTTCTCTAAAATAAAAGCCAAGTTTTGCCCCATCAAACTACACAGATCGTAACTTACAAAAATGCTCCTGGTTGTCGAAAGCACTTCTTTGTTTTATTTCTGTCTTTCTCCTCTTCAGCATTTTCTTTCTCTTCCTTCCTCCCCTCTCTCTCCCCAGTGTTGATGGTGTAAGGGAGAAGACAATCAACACTTCAGTAGGATCAGACAATAAAATTGTCTTCCAACTTTTTTATTTTTTATTAAAAGATAATCATGACATTGTCTTTGTCATGCTCTTTTTACAGCAGCCAAAAGGTTGAAAGCAAAAGAAAAGTTTGGTCACTGACTCATGTCTCTCTGAGGAACAGAGAAACTACAGAAGTTTTTTATTCAGGGATTTTGTTTTGTTTCTTTCTTCTCTCCTGCCTGTCTTTCATTACAAGAAGATCAGGCCTCCCCTTGTGCTGAGAGGCTCGTTAGGTGGTAGGTTATGACTCCACAAAAGTTATAACCTTGCTTTACAAGCACCCCCAAGGGAATACTAAGTCAGGAAGACAGGAGGTTTATTTTGTACTCTTGAGAAACAAGGTTTAGGAAAAAAAACCACTTTGCAAAGCTGTCTTGCCACTCATCTGAAGGCTGAAGAAGCTGCAGCTGTGGCAACTGTGATAAGGAGGTTCCAGACCAAAAGATAAAGAAATAAAGATTTGGTTTTGCTTTTCTCTTGCCTCAGAAATACAATCCTATCCCTTCCTTTAGAAAGTGTCAAGAGGGAAGGGTGGGAGACTGAAATTCCCTTTAAAAGCAGTGAACATAAGAAACATGTTTTCTGCACTCACCACCTTTAAATCGCTGAGCTACTTCGATGTCCACCATGATCCCCAGGTCCTGCTGCGGCGACATGCAATGGAGGCAGAGGAGGCTGATGGGACCAGGAGGGAGTCGCTGCCAGCCCAGCAGTGACAAGAAGGGCCGATACCAAACCGGCTGGTGGAGGGGAGGCTCCGTCAGCAACACAAGCCCTAGGCAAGGACAAGGAGGCTCTGGGAAGGAAGAGCAACTCTTGGGAGAGCCTCAGCTTGTCTTCACACTGCACTTTGACAGCACACTCCACATATTTTGTCAGAGTTCTCTGTTATCTTCTAATGTCCTTTCCTCAAGTACTGCAGATCACTGTGCAGGTAAAACGAGGAGACACTGGATGGGAGCTGTGAAGCAGAGATTGATGACTTCAATCTGCTTCAGGGTTTTTAAACACAGAATGACATCCATTACTTCAGCATTTGCTCAAGTCTATATGACTTTATTGTTGCTCTTGCTGTTTTCTCCTGAAAATCATGCTGGACAATTTCAAGCATACATTCTTCTGGAGTTCACATAATGTGCCTTGAGCAATTCTGCAATGAAAGCCTAACCTTTCTTTGTACATGATGATGAAAGAGCAAAAAGGTCTAGTCTACTTTGTAGGATTTTGTAAAGTACAGAGGGAAAAATGATCTTATTTCATTCTCCTTCTGAACTTTTCAACTCCTGAGAAAATGATTCTTTATCTAGCCTAAACAGAAGCAAAGTGTCTCAGCTGCTTTGTCAATTGTGCCGTGTTGTCTAGGAGTCACTGGCTGACAGAAGGTATAGATGGGTCCCTCTTAGGATATTAAAATTAAGCTCCTTTTAAATGACAAACTTGAGTACTGAGGAAGAATAGTTTCCACAGGCAGCACAGGGAAATTCAGAAACTGACCTAAACACTAAAAAAGTCCAGTGAGTGCCTAAACCAATGCAATTTATACCAGCACCTGACTTTCCTCTTGAACACAGGAGCAAAATCTAAACTGGTAGATTCTCCAATGTGCAGTGTTTTACCTTAAAACCCTGGGATTCTTTGATATCATTTTAAGTGGCCAATAAAAACCAAACATCACCAACTGGTAACACAAGTATAACAAAAAGCAGAAGAATACAACAAGTAGGACAGAGGACTGCTGTAGTTATACGTCAAAGTAGTCTGTCTGCTGCCACAGGTTACGCCTTCATAAATTTCTGCTCTTTTGCACAAACAAGACCTATTTATACCCAGTTGTACATGTCGAGGGTCTCACTGAGGTGGACTATACTGTCTCTGATACTGGTCTCTCCTACCGATAGAAATTGTCTGGTCTTGCAGAGCATGCCAGAAATCTGTAAAGCTGCTGTAGGCCTTTTTGGCCACCTGGGCACACTGCTGGCTCATGTTCAGCTGCTGTCAATCAACACCCCCAGATCCTTTTCCACCAGGCAGCTTTCCAGCCACTCTTCCCCGAGCCTGTAGCGCTGCCTGGGGTTGTTGTGATCCAAGGGCAGGACCCAGGGCTTGGCCTTGTTGAACCTCACACAATTGGCCTCAGCCCAGTGATCCAGCCAGTCCAGATCCCTCTGTATGGCCTTCCTACCCTCCAGTAGATCAACACTCCCACTCAATGTGGTGTTGTCTGCGAACTGACTGAGGGTGCACTCAATCCCATCGTCCAGATCATTGATAAAGAGATTAAACAGAACTGGCCCCAACACTGAGCCCTGGGGAACACAACTCGTGATCGGCTGCCAGCTGATCTGATTCCATTCACTACAACTCTTTGGGCCCAGCCATCCAGACAGTTCTTTACCCAGTTCTCCCTGTCATTTGAAGAGAGAGAATTTTTTTCCCCTCATTTAAGTGAGAAAGCTAAGCTAAGATCATACAAGACAAACTTCATTCTGTTTTTCAAGCAAAACTCTGGCTTATGCCAGAAGTGATCCCAAGCAGCTTAGGTGGGTGTTTTGTCTATGCGGAAACTGCAGCATTTAGCCTGTACCAGAAACAGAAACTCATTCCGCACAGCTCTAGGGAAAACCAATATCACCTCAGAGAAAAATCTCATCTACTTCTGAATATCCTTTAGTTCCAGATATTTACTGACTTTCATACTTTTGTTTAAAGCAAAATGATCACAATCAGGCCAAAGCATTTTTCATGCTAATAAGGACAAAAAATTAACTACTCAACATGCAGCCATTTTATGTGAATGAAAAGGTAAGTAATGATTTTCAAGAAATCAAACATGAGTTACAATGCCAGAATTATACTGGAATGGTTCATGGATGCAATTTCAATCAGTCAATTAAAAAATAAAAGGAAAAAGATAGAGGCATAAGAGGTGTCACTGGTCGTTCCTCAAGCCCCATCTAATGAGCTGTTGATCAAATAAACTCCACAATACAGTCAGCAAAGATATTTTTAATAATTAATTCATTTTCAAGAAATGCTGTTCTGTTTATGGGAGAGCTTCTCCTATGAACACATTGTTCAGCTGGTAAACTTTTTAGATTCCAGAAGAATCTTTTCTGTATGAGAAACCACCTTCTCCCCATACAAAAATAAGACACCGTAAAATGAAACAGTGAAATGACAAAGACATTGGATAAGAGCTGAGGAAAAGAATACACTGCACTTTTATAATGCCTGTATTCACCAGAAACTATTAATAAAAAGTTTACAATAATTATGAGATACCATAATGACATATTAATATTTTCCAACACCTCTGATAAATGTGAATTTCAATTTGGGGGAATCTTGGGGGTAGATTCCCATCCAGTCTGACTTTTTCCATGATAAGTAGTCACCTGAGGCCAAATTCCAAGGTTAACTATTTTACCTGGTTGGTTGTTTGGGTTTTTTTCAAGACGAATTTTTAGGAAAGGCAGGAAAAGCTGGAAACTGTGCAGAAAGCCTTTCGATTTTTCACTGTCTCAGTGAAATACATGGGAGATACTTTTCAAATATTCAGTGTCACATAATAAAAGTCTCTCATACATGTCTCAAATTGGGCTCTTAAAAAATCAGTGAATACTTTTGAAGCCCCATTTTTCTCAGCTCCCCAGTGGAAAATGGCAACATGCACAGGTTTTATGACCAGATTTATGAACCTATAATAAAAATAATCTCCCCACCTGACTGGGTTGGTGTAGAAACAAATCAGTATCTGGAATATTCAAAGTTCTAGTTGTGAATGTGATAAGAATAAAAGCCCTAAAGGAATGAACAACTTTGTCTTCTGAACAAGGCTTGAATCATTGCAGTAAATAAACCATAGAGGCAGTAACTGAACAATGAGCAAAAAAATATTGCATAGTTACTCATTATGGGAGCATCATCTATCCTCTGTGCTGAATCAAGTGTGTATCTTGTACTAAAAATACTGTGATTCATATAATTAAAGACTGTACCATAATGAATATAATTACAAGAGGTAAAATTAAGATTGGACACGAAAACATTCTGGCATTTCATAAATTTTGAATACTTGATTTTATCCTTCAGTAATATACTTTGAATGTGCATATATATGTAAGAGTATAGTAAGCAGGAAAGAACATAAATTATAATGTCTAAGAGGAAAACACAGATTTTAATCTCATTTTTAATTACAAGGCTTGGAGAATAAGACCACAGTGCCGGGGGAAGAGGTCATGAGATCTCACGGTGGTTTTGGTCAAAATGTGGGATGCCTCCTGCACGTTGCCGTCTTATACTAAAACTGAATGAAAGTAGTTTTTACCTTGTGAATGCCTGAAAACCAGAGAAATGCCCCTGTTTTTCTTTTGCTGTGCCAAGGCAGACCCAGAAGTAAAAAGCTGACTTAGATTTAAGGATTTGAATACAGAAAGGCCTGAATACACCTTAATAGGCTAAGATTAGGGGCTCTAGTTTTGCTATCTAATTAAATACAAGCAAACCCCAAAGCAAACAAAAATACCCATCCCCCTAAAAAACCCTTTTCAGATGGCACAACCAAATAAAAAAGCAGTACAAATGCAAACCTGTTATTTGTTTTGGAAATATATTTCTAGAGTCAGGTAACAAAAATACTCATGTGTTTTCCAGTTTAAGTTTTAAATTTATCTCTTGACAGGTTAAAAAGTCTGCAACCAGACAATACATAGGAGGATAAAGATCTCTTCTACACCAAACATGTGAAAATAGACTTTTCTCTACTTTTAAAGACATAGAACTTTCCAATTCGCAAGCCTACAGCCTGCGTGTTCTGCCTGGATGCCCAAGCTCAGCTCATCACAGCGAAGCAAAATCCACCCCATGTTATTAAAGGATCACCATACTCAGTTCAAAATATCAATCCCTTTTAAGATGCACATTTGGAAAAAATTAACAATTTTGTTCCTTGACTGCAGAACATCAGAAAACAATGCATAGGATAAAATTACCAGAAATACTAATGTGTTGCTGAAACAACTAAAATTTCCTGTCCTGCATGGGGCCACATAAAATAAGTAAGATGTAACTATGGTTCACTCCTCCTGAAAGCAAACGAACCAGAATTCACGCCAGAAGGCCCTCCCTGTTCTAAATAGGGCACTAAACCACAAGGATAAAGAAGGTCATTGAGAATTTGTATTGCACATTTCTCCCAAGAAATCCCTTAAGGACCAACTGTACGTGAATTGCTTCACATGCTCTCGGGTAAGGGGCTAAATCAGAATATCCACTGAACTGGTATCACAGAGAGAATGTAATTATGGAATATGGAGCTTAATCATGCTGCTACAGACTAGGGAGAAGGGCAGGGAGCCCATCTAACCTTGAGAATGATGGCATTTCTCCTCTTTCTTTAAAACCTGTTTCTATATGCTCCCAGCCTATCTTGCCAGACTTGTTTTCTTTCAGATCTCTGTCTTATATCTCTTGCTCCGCTCAAACACAAACTCAAAATATGTATTCACCATGTCTCCTATGCCCATCACTGCCGGTACAAAAGCCACCCTGTACTGCAGATCGTGCCACTTGGAACAGGTCTCATACGGCTTCACCTCAGTACTTTGCAACATGTGTTCAAACAAGATTTGAAATACTGTCCTTTCTCTGCTAGGTATGCTTTTCAAAATTTTATCATTTAAATGATGAAATGCCTTGGGCTACAAAAAGTGGTCCAAAAGTTAATAAAGATGCACTGTATTAGTCTAAATATAAACTACAGCTAGTAAAAAAAAGGTACTATGCAGTTTTTTTGAAAGCTTCCACAAAATTTCTTTCTGTCAAAATCCAGTATTTCACAGAAACTTACAGCACAAGTTTCTGAGCAGCTCTAATAAAAACTGCAACTTTTGGCACTGTAGAATATATTTTTGTCTCCCTCCAGAAGCTGTGCCCTAAGATGAAAACTTCACAGTGATCCCTCTCTTTCAGTGGACAAAGTTTAGGAGGATTTTATGTTCTTCTGTTCATTAAGGTATTTTGCAGTACCAGTCAGGGATTGCCTTCAGATCTTGTTAACCAAAGTCTGACTCCTGCCAAACAGAGCTGACCCATCAGTAGGATATCGCTCAACCATGACACGACTCCCGAAGGCAGGCCAGACTCGGGTAGGGAGGACTGCAAGTCATCAAAAGGCAAAACATAGACTCATAGAATTATTTTGGTTGGAAAAGACTCTCAAGATCATTGAGTCCAACCATAACCTAACACTGGCACTAAACCATGTCCCTGAGAACCTCATCTACACATCTTTTAAACAACTGCAGGGATGGTGACTCAACCTCTTCCCTGGGCAACCTGTTGGAATGCCTGACAACCTTGTCCACGAAGAAATCTTTCCTAATTCCAATTTAAACCTCCCCTGGCACAACTTGAGGCCATTTCCTCTCATCCTATCACATATCCGCCCTCACTTTCATGAGCTACAGCTGTGGGAAACCCTGCTGAAGCTTGCAGTGGTCATGGCAGGGCCCTGCCTGGCGGAGGAAACAGCAGAGCTGAGTGATGCATCGACTCCCAGGCCTTGGACAAAGGGCCATCAGGTTCATGGTTGTGTTTCATTCCCCAGCAGAGCCCTACGGTACTTCCTAAAGCACAGTCATGTTCAGAAACCCTGATCGCAGGCTATTTCTGTGTGCATCAGATCATAGAATCAATAGTATGGGTTGGAAGGGACCTTAAAAGGTCATCTAGTCCAACCCCTCTGCAATGAGCAGGGACATCTTCGACTAGATACTCCCTGCTGCTTTCTTTTAAGGAAGCGGTTGAACCAGACGTGCCCAAACCATCAACAGTACGCTGCAGATCACACCCATTCTTTGAGGGGTTTGGAGAGACAGCACTTGGTTCAAAGGTGGGTCATTTGGCTACAGAATGCCCTTGATTTAGGAGAGCATCAGATGCAATGAAGTTGTGCTCAGGGGTCTGCTGCCAGCAGCAGCCTCAACCCCCCGCACTAGATGCTCTGGCGTTCCTTCAGAACAGGCTAAGGAGCATTCAAAAGGGAGAAGTTCAGATATATCCGCAGTTAATTAAAGAAGAGACAAATTCAGAACGGGGTAAACACCTGGTGCAGATAATCAGAGAATGAAATGTGTAAGACATGCTTCAAATTAAATGTCACTCCAGAAATAAAATTAAAACCTGGAGACTTGTTTTTTGCCTGACCAGTTCATTTGTTGAATTCTCAAGGTTGACGTTTATCTGTTTTCATTAGACCAGTAACATTACCAACCGCATTGAGGTGCTAATAACCATTGTATAAAACAAGGGAATTAATCACAAAGTGCACTGAGAAAGGCAGAGCTTTGGTACATCAATGAAAACCCAGGGAGACTTTAGTTAACTGTGTATGTTATTTATATATTTGTATCTAGAGTACTTGGGAACAAAGGTGTCATATGTCTTATTTTCTTCTTCAATATATTGACGTTCTACATAATTCTAAACATTTCACAGAAAGAAAAAAATCACAATCATTTCTTTTGCTTGCCTGTGTTCTTGTGTACCTGCATTCCTCCTGATGCAAGGGGAAAGGGTGATGAACTTTCCCCCCAGAATACAAAACCAACACCAATGGCACAGTCAAAGAGCTGTGGACAATTTTCCAAAGTTGATGATTAGCTGATTTAAGGGACAGTGAGTTGGAAAACTATTCATTTTCAAATCTAGAATTTTAACATAAACATGGACAAGCACTTTACTAAGCTGCTCTACAGACTTGCAAATAATCATCAGTTTACTATCAGGATTTTATCATCTATTTAGTACCACAAGTGGGTTTTGTTGCTGTTTTCCTTCCCTTTTACCAGTGAAAAAAAGACAGCTTAGTACATATCACAGTTGACTAGAATTCAAGACATTGAAGTTTGATTCCTGACTGTGTTCCCTGTTACTAAGACAGAAGAAGTGGAGGTGGGGGGCAGCTCTCAGGTGTGACCTCTGAGGGTTGTTTATTTGAACGCCTGATACGAATTCAAATGATAAATACTGAAGAAATAAATTCTCATTTCCGAGCACTTCTGCTGTCCTTATTCCAAAGTATCACCAATACACCACAAACAATAAGTTTCCACACCTATGACCCCTAATCCCTTCAACTGAAATAACTATTGCAGTGGAAAAGTAATAAAACAATAACTTGTGCAAATGAAAAACAGAAGCAGCAAAAAGCTTGATTAACCTTTGTTCTGTTTTTCCTTTTAAGCAACAGATAGTGCCCTAATAGCTACATAAACTTCCAGAAAGAAGTCAAGACACAAAAGAAATCACCACTACTCAACGTAACCTGTTCTTTACTATCATTTGCAAAGGACAGACAGAGATGAAATCATGGTCAAACAACAGTATTTTGAGAAAACACCTTTGAAAACAAATTTCACACAACTCAGAACTTCCTGCAAATTGGCTTGACCTCCAAAACATTTACCACAACATCAGTAGCTTAAAATACATCATAGCTTCAGGTTTAAAACAAAGACTTCTGAGAAGCATGTGAACCTTTTCAAGTACTCTCGTTTGTAAAACAGAGATGGAAATTTCTTGAGAAGCTGTTCCAAATCCTTGCTCAGAATTGTTCAACTCCTGGTCACAGAAGGAACCAGAAACACCAAAATAAACCTCTACTTCTTATAAAAGGTCAGTTGCAAACCCTGAACTTCTGCAAAATACAGGGTTGAGTTTGCACTGAAGTTTCTTACTCACATTTGACGTGACCCTGTCTGTCCCTCTTCAGCCACGACAGGTCACAGTTACTATTAATGTACTGCAAGGTACATCACTAGACTTAACTAGTGCCTTACTAGAAGTAACCTGGTAAGCTACTTCTTCCATGATCAGCTGGCAAGAACAAATAGAATACTAACAGAAATAGAACTGGGTAAAAAGGACCTGTGAAGAGACAGGGCTCAAACACTTCCATGCGTTAGTGACTTCAGCTACTACACACCCTGCTACCTGCAGCTCTGGGGAATCAAACCTTTGGAAATCTCTCCCTCTGCTTCTACCTCCTTCCTTAATTAAATTAAAGACTAAATAAGAAATACTGCACATAGAACACTTTGATGTCCCTCAATAAATCTACTGGTCATTTTAAGATGGTACTAAGATACTTTAAAATAAGGTTTTGCTCTAGGGTCTGCACATCTTCAGTCAATCAGGCTTTGTAGGTCATTTTACAGAGGACAAACCCCAGAAATAAACAGCAGGAGTCCAACTTGTAAGCAGATTCAGATTCTTTGCCTAAAAAAAACAGGCAGTACAATCAGAATTTGAAAGAGCAAATATTATGCCTGGACTTTTATAGTTAAACTAAAAAATAAACCTAAAGTCTGCTCTGAAGTTTCTGAAGCAACTTAGACCCTATTCCTGAAAAATCTTACGATGTGTGATTATTAAATGCTAAGTACAGAAAAAAATTCAATTGATCTTAAAAGAGCACAGCCATTACACTAAATCAAAATGACTGCTATTATACAGTTTTACATGTTCCAAACCTTGTTTAGTTCTAATGTCAAGGCAAAAGAAATCACAACAAACTAGAGGTGGGCTGCTTTGGGATAAGGAATTTTATTTATGGAAGAATTAAAGAATTAAGTGATATTCTCATGAGACTATTATACATCTGCATAAAGTAGTGAAATGACTATGCCGAGTCTTGGTCAACCTGACTGGGAGCAGAGGGTGCATAATACCCAGCAGGAATGATCCTTGGTTTATAATCCCTGTAATAATCCTGTTAACAATAAATTAGGCTTGACCAAAAACATAGTAATGCATTCCCTATAAATGAGTTTTTAAAATGTTTACTCTGTAACCTCCAAGGAGCCACTAAAGTTACTGCTGTTGCAAGCCTTGTTAAAGCCTGGTCCAGTTCAGTAAACCATATTATTCTGTGAATGGGGAGAATTATACCACTCCGAAAGTAATTTTTGCCTTGAGGATAATTAAATGCATATTGTACCTCAAAGTTACAGCACCAGGAAGCCTTTGTATATTGAACTACTTTAATTAGAAGGCAGTTTACATATTTCTCAGCCTCAGTTTGTTGTCTTAAGCATGCTGGTGAAAAATTTAAAGATGGCTAAAATTCCTCCTTCCATTTTTTACTTTGCTTAAATTACTGTTTATATATATGACAATGAATCAGACCACTAGAACCAGAACCTTTCACTTACAGACTGGGGAGTAGTTTCTACTTCCAGTTATCTTCAATCTCTAGTCTTTGTGTTTTAGAGAAGTTTGTTACACATTAAATGCTCTGTCACTACACACCCCTAGCAGTGGGCCAGGAGAAAAACTTTTAGCTTTTGTTCTGATTAAGCTCCCTCTCTTACTAAGTGACAGAGTGATTCTGTCGTGACTACACAGCAGCCCAGCCTCTCACTCCAACCATTTGGATTAGATGGATTTTTTTAAAAAATTTCTGGTTTTACATTATCAATGGGATACAGTTACATTAAATGAAACAGGAAGGCAAAGACATCTGGGATACTCATACAAACAATACGAAAGTGTGGTGGAACTAGTTTTCTCCATCACCCTTACAGGTGAGCATGGATCAAAGCAGTTTGTAGTCCTCCTCTCCACATCAGGTACTTTGTTTGCATTAGCATGACTTGATTTATGCCATCTTCTCTTCATCCTCTTCACACAAAATATTTATTAAAAAAATAAAAGCATGAAAGTGTATTTTTGGAACATTTATCTGAGAAGCCCCTTGGCACTCATGACCATGAGCAAGCAGCGCAAAGAAGCTGTTGAAATGACATTTCAAATTAGGTACCACTTTTGGTTTAGCTCCTGGGATTTATACAAATGCAATCCATAAAGGTAGCAGAATGCAATGCAGGTAGGAAAGACGTCCAACAGAGCCCAAGGGAAGGACGTGGTTGCAGCAGGGAAGCAGGGGGAAGCAGTGAGATGCTGCCTATTCTACAGTTAAGCTGATGACAAATATGTCAAGACACATCATTTTTAGACCACAAAAGACAAGCACCACATAGAGCTGAGCTCATTTCTCCTCTGCCCTACTGCAGTACGTTCCTAAACCACAAAGATAGCTGCTTTGAATTAAGTACAGTCAGTGAATTTTAGGAAGGCTGAAAAGAATGATGGATTGCAATTGATATGCTGCACAATACCTTCATTTTAATTGGACATGTGTACTTGATGTTTCTTTCAAATCAGCTTTAACTGTAGACAGATTCAAATGGCCAGCAATCTGATCTGAATGCAAATTGAAATCCAATCTTAGAGTTTGAGGTGTTCACATTGAATGTGCAGATTTGGCCCATTAAAGGGGAATTCAGAGGGATTCAATATCCTGATACTGATGTATTCAAGTGGCTGGATCCAACATTTTGCGACCCTATCGCTACCTTTAGCAATTTTTGAATGAGAAAAAAAAATCACTATTGAAGGGAAAATTCAAGTAAAACAAATATAAAGATAAGGAGAGACCAATGAAAGGATAATCAGCTAAAAAATAATAATTCTGGTGGTGTCATTCAGGCATGTGAGGCCTCAGGACATTCCCTCTGCTTTTCATACCTTGGTTTCTGGTATCTGCAGAAGATGGCTAAATTGCCTAAAAGCTTTATACTGTTTTGGTACCTAGGCAAAAAGCTTAACATTTCAATAGTTATTTGCAGGGACAGAAAGTCAAACACTTACTGGTAGTTTTAAATCACATGCTTTCTGTGTTTGCAAGCACAGTCAGCACAATTTTAGATAGTGTGCTAAGTCATTTCAGCTTGAACCAGGCTGCACTGTGAGACAGGAGATACTGCACAGAATGAAAAAGCAAACATTTTGATGATGGTACAGTCTAATGCCATATTAAAACCAGTAAGCAAAGTCTTACAAGTATATCAGAATTATGTATTTGATGTATCACATTTAATATTGCATCTCCCCAATTTCAGATAGTAACGCTGAATTTTCTTTTTCCCAGAAAAATGGGAAAGGGGCTAGGGAGTTTTTTAGAAGTGAAAATTAAATATAGGAAGTGTAAAACTCTGTACAGGTGGAAACTATGAACACTGTAAGTGCTGCAAGGTGCAAAGAATACAAAAATGAGCATAATTTTGCTTTCCTTTGCTGTTAATAGAAAACAAGTTTAACTCAGTTTTCATCAAAGAATAATGACATTTATCATGCCTTTGTTAAAAAACAGAAAGCACAGCATCAGAAATGGCTGCATCTCACAGCTAGAGACTTATTACTTTCCAACTTTTCGTTGAATTTTGAACCATGTAAATGGACAGACAGCTGGAAAATGAAATGCAAGTTTGTCCTTAAATTCAGAAGTCCTCACATAGCACATGAAGCAACTGTAAACTTCAGTCTAATCCCTGCAACATTTGAATTCTTATTTAATCATTAGTACTTACATTGCCACAGCATCTACAAGCCACGGAACTGCATTAAGGCATTCCTCCAACTCCCATGCTACCCCAGACCAATGGGATTGAGATCCAGAAGGTTCAACACTTTCATTATGTTTCTATGCGTGCACTGACACACAAACGAAGCACACTTTGTTAAAGCTGCATGTTGAGTCTTTCCAGATGCAGCCATGTCTTGACAGGAGCAGAGGTGAAATGCCAGGCTGCTCTGCAGCAATGACACGGGACACAAGGCCAGGACAGCACGCTGGGCTGCAGCCCGCAGGGAGCAGTCAGCATAGGAGGTGGAGGATGAGAACCTCGCTTTGCTGATCATTTAAGGCATTTGGCCTTCCATCAGAAGTGTACCAGCAACAGTGTTGGCACTAAGTACAAATGGTTTCTGTTGTGATAAGGAGAAGATATTCCTCTTGATCGCATGATAGATTTCAGCCAGGTTTTCAAATGCAGTTGCCTGATTTGTACCCAAAACAGACCCCTCGGGCTATAAGCAAGACAGATGCTTCAATGGGAAAATGAGCCACTACTGAGTGACACTTTCTGTACACAGCTACTTACTAATAATTTAGAAAAGTGGATGTAATAGGTACATAGTCATTTACGTCTTCAAAATGCTCTGCCTTGCCATCTCTTGTGAATTCATTACAAGCCTTCCAACATCTGATGTCTTCCTCAATGTCAAAAAACTATTTATCTTTGAAAGTTTCTAGTCATCATTGCTTTGGGGGAAGAAAAGGTTTAAAGATATGAGGTAAGGTTTCAAAAGCCTGAGGCAAATTAACAGAACTTGCCATCAGTATTAGTTTCAAGACAGACACATGATTTATGAATACTAGGGAGTTGAAATATGACTAATAAAAAGAAACAAGAGATAAATTCAGTACAAAAGCATATGCTTTATAAAGCTCATGTCTAGTTAAGAGTACTAGGTACACAAAATAAATAATTTGAATATATAAGAACCCAACCCAAAGCCTCAGTCTCCTTTAATAATCATTATAAATTACAGATATTTTAAGGCAATCTGACAATTAACCTCCAACACAAGCAGGCATTAGTTACAGATGCTCGGGTAGCTCCCGCTCCTCCTTCTTCCAGAGCTGCAAATTGAAATGTGCTAGCGAAGCGAGTGAAAAATAATTTATTTATTCAAAATTGACAGTGTGTGAATTAACTTTGTTTTCATTTAATGGCCCAATTTTGATCACTTCTGTAACAACACAAGAAAGAAAACCGAAATTCTGCCACCAGCCCTGAAAAGATCTTTTTAGCGGTACTCAGTGCCAATGGCATTGATTTACAGCCTTAGAGCACTTGTAGTTGAAGGCATTTCCCCAAGGCTTCTTAAGAAAAAGCAAGACTAAATCAAGGCAGACCCTCCCTGAGCCATGGCTGGCGGGGCCAGAGTCCTGCCTGCAGGGGCAACCAGGCCCCTGTAATGCTAGTAGTTACCCAACAGACTTTGGTATATCTGATATGGCAACCTCTGACTTAGTTTTGAAGGTAACTGAGGCTGGAGAAAGCATTTATCCTGTGAACATCTCCCCTCAAATGGCAAGTTTTTCAGGCAGTTCTCAAGTATGCTTTTGTGATGGCAATCCACAACATATGAATCTCAATTCAATTGCACACCATGGGATCATGCCGGATGAAGAATGCCAAGATTCCAGAGAGCAGTAAAGGAAAAACATTTATCCCCAGCAGACCAAGCTGTTCAGGACTTGATAAAACACAATAGTGATTCCTTCTCCACAATGACATGCTGACCCTATGGATATTTTCTCCCATGTCTCTATCCTCTCAGATCACTCTTGTTGATAGAATTGTAATATACAGGGTAGGATGGAACAGCAATACAGAGCCAGAAGCAGTGGTATCATGCTGATCAATAACAGAGTGGAGGTTTTTGGGTTTTTGCTTTGGTTTGTTGGAGTTCTTCATTTTAATAAAATAAAGCCCCTCTCTCATTGAAGTTGCACAGAAGGCAGGGAGATGGTAACTTTCTTGTCCTGCAGCAGGTTTGTTTCTGGAACGGGACAGTTTGGGTGATTTTCAGCCAAGAGGTGGCAAGAACCTAGTACAACAACTTCTGTGAGAGTCCAGTCGGTGTTGCGCTCTCAGAGAACACGCACACAGAATAACAGAATCACAGAATGTCAGGGATTGGAAGGGACCTCGAAAGATCATCCAGTCCAATCCCCCCGCCAGAGCAGGAACACCCAGATGAGGTTACACAGGAAGGTGTCCAGGCGGATTTGAATGTCTCCAGAGAAGGAGACTCCACAACCCCCCTGGGCAGCCTGTTCCAGTGTTCTGTCATCCTTACTGAGAAGAAGTTTCTTCTCAAATTTAAGTAGAACCTTTTGCGTTACAGTTTGAACCCACCACCCCTTGTCCTACCATTGGTTGTCACCGAGAAGAACCTGGCTCCATCCTCGTGACGTTCACCCTTCATATATTTGTAAACATTAATGAGTTCACCCCTCAGTCTCCTCTTCTCCAAGCTAAAGAGACCCAGCTCCCTCAGCCTTTCCTCATAAAGGAGATGCTCCAGTCCCTTCATCATCTTCGTTGCCCTGCGCTGGACTCTCCCCAGCAGTTCCCTGTCCTTCTTGAACTGAGGGGTCCAGAACTGGACACAATATTCCAGATGGGGTCTCACCAGGGCAGAGTAGAGGGGAAGGAGAACCTCTCTCGACCTACTAACCAACCCCCTTCTAATACACCCCAGGACGCCATTGGCCTTCCTGGCCACAAGGGCACAGTGCTGGCTCATGGTCATCCTGCTGTCCACCAGGACCCTCAGGTCCCTTTCCCCTACACTGCTCTCTAATAGGTCATTCCCCAACTTATACTGGAACCTGGGGTTGTACCTAACCAGATGCAAGACTCTACACTTTCCCTTGTTATATTTCATTAAATTTTTCCCCGCCCAACTCTCCAGCCTGTCCAGGTCTCTCTGGATGGCAGCACAGCCTTCTGGCATGTCAGCCACTCCTCCCAGCTTCGTCTCATCAGCAAACTTGCTGACAGTGCACTGTATTCCCTCGTCCAAATCACTGATGAACATATTGAATAATATAGGCCCCAGTACTGAACCTTGAGGCACTCCACTAGATACAGGTCTCCAACTAGACTCCACCCCATTGACCACAACTCTCTGGCTTCTTCCCTTCAGCCAGTTCGCAGTCCATCTCACTACCCGATCATCCAGACCGCACTCCCTGCATTTAGCTATAAGAATGCTGTGGGAGACTGTGTCAAATGCTTTACTGAAGTCAAGGTAGATCACATCCACCGCTCTGCCATCATCCATCCATCTTGTTATGTCCTCATAAAAGGCGATGAGGTTGATTAAGCATGACTTCCCCTTGGTGAAGCCATGCTGACTGCCCCTAGTGACACTCTTATCCCTTATATTCCTTGAAATGGCACCAAGGATAAGTCATTCCATCACTTTCCCAGGGATGGAGGTGAGGCTGACCGGCCTGTAGTTACCTGGGTCCTCCTTCTTGCCCTTTTTGAAGACAGGAGTGACATTTGCTTTCCTTCAGTCCTCAGGCACCTCTCCCGTTTCCCAAGACTTGGGAAAGATGATGGAGAGTGGTCCAGCAATGCCCTCAGCCAGCTCCCTCAGCACCCGCGGGTGTGTCCCATCTGGACCCATGGATTTATGGATGTCCAGATTACTTAATTGGTCCCTAACCCAGCCCTCATCAACTGAGGCAAACTCCTCCATTGTCTCGTCTTTCTCTGGGGCCTTAGTGATACGGGGCTCCTCAGGACAGCCTCCGGCAAAGTAGACAGAGACAAAGAAGGCATTCAGTAACTCTGCCTTCTCTATATCTTCTGTCACTAGGGCACCCACCTCGTTCATCAGTGGGCCTACATTGCCTCTGGTGTTAGTTTCATCTGCCACATATCGGAATAAGTTCTTCCTGTTGTCCTTGATCCCTTTCGCAAGGTTTAATTCTAAGGAGGCCTTAGCTTTCCTAGTTGCCTCCCTACACACTCTGACAACAGCCTTATATTCTTATATTCCCAAGTGGCCAGCCCCTCCTTCATGATCTGTAAACTCTCCTCTTCCACTTGAGCTTACCCAGCAGTTCCCTGTTTAACCACACAGATCTCCTGGCTCCCTTCCTTGACTTCCTACGTGTCAGGATGCTCTGATCTTGTGCCCAGTAGAAAGAGTCCCTGAACACTAACCAGCTATCTTGGGCCCCTTTACCTTCAAGCAGCCTTGCCCATGGGATTTCCCCTAGCAATTGCTTGAAAAGGCCAAAGTTTGCCCTGCTGAAGTCCAGGGTTGCAATTCTGCTTGCTATCCTGTTCCTGCCACATTAGATCCTGAACTCCACCATCTCATGGTCGCTGCAGCCAAGGCGGCCCTCAACCTTTACTGCTTCAACAAGACCCTCCTTGTTAGTGAAGATGAGGCCCAGCAATGCACCTCTCCTAGTTGGCTCCTCCACTATTTGCATCAGAAAGTTATTGTCAAGGCACTGGAGGAACCTCCTGGACTGTGGCTGGCTGGCTGAGCAGTCCTTCCAGCAAACATCAGGGAAGTTAAAATCCTCCACCACAACCAGGGCCTGTGACTGTGAGGCTGCTTTCAGCTGCCTGTAGGAGGCCTCATCAACTTCCTCACCCAGATCTCGTGGCCTATAACAGATGCCCACAACAGTATCAGCCCTGCCAGCCTGCCCCTTAATTCTCACCCATAGACTCTCAACTCAGCCCTCATCCATGCCTGGACAATACTCAATACATTGTAGTTGCTCTCTCACATAAATAGCAACTCCACCACCACGCCTGGCTGGCCTGTCTTTCCTGAAGAGGACACAGCCATCCATGACCACATTCCAGTTGTGTGCTGTCCCACCATGTCTCTGTAATTGCCACTAGGTCATAATCTCCTGCCTGAACACAGGTTTCTAACTCCTCCTGCTTATTCCCCATGCTGCCTGCATTGGTGTACAGGCATTTCAGAGAGCGAGCTGAGCACTCCAATTTCTCCTCACAGGTATGGGAGGCCTCCCAGCCTTCATGAACTCTAGAGTGATGCCCTACTGATGCAAGCCCAGCTACAACCCCATACCCCTTCAAGTCTAGTTTTAAGCTCTCCAAATGAGCCCTGCTAATTCCTGCCCCAGGATCCTTTTGCCCCTGGGAGATAAACCTTTCTCACGTATCACTCTCTGGACTGGTGTCTTGTAAAAACAGTCGTTATCGAAGTACCCAAAGGCCTGCCTGTAGCACCAGTCCTGTAGTCGATTGTTTAGGGACTGGATTTTTCTATTCCATCCCATATCTTCATCCAAAATTGCAAGGAGGGAAGAGAAAATCACTTGAGCCCCAGACTCTTTTACTATCCATCCCAAGGCCTTGAAATCTTTTTTCATTCCTGTCAGACTGTGGGATGCAGTTTCCTTCCCACCTGTCTGGAAGATCAGCAGTGGGTAGTAGTCCGTTGGGTGCACCAGGTTGGGGAGCGTCCTGGTGATGTCCCTGATCTGAGCTCCAGGTAGACTGCACACTTCCCTATGATGAGGGTCAACTCTGCAAACTGGGCCCTCTGTCCCTCTCAGAAGCAAATTGCCTACTACAATTACCTTTCTTTCTTTCTTATTTGAGGCAGTCTTGAGGCGTGGGGTCAACTGCCTCTTTCTGTGTGACCTTGTAGGTGGGCCTTGCACCACATTCTCACCTACCTCCTCTTCAAGATCCAGGGCCTCAAACCTATTACAGAGGGGCACCTGGGGAAGCAAAGCAGGTGGGAGGGGGTTGCCCACAGCCCCAAACTGGAACTAGCTTCCAGCCCTCGTCATCGTTTCTGTCCCCTACCTCTGCTCGACAGCGGCAGGGCAGGGGTTGTCTCAGGTCTTCTCCCTCTGCCCGAAAGGGCAAGGAGTTCATCACATTTTGGGGGGTATCCCCCTGGAGCCTCTCTGAGTAGCACACCTACGCATGTGGACTGTAGCGTGACAGCTTCATGCACCCCGGGTTGCAGCCACAACATGCGTTGACTCCTGCTTGGTGCCACCTGCACACCCTGGCAGGCCCGGGTGGCAAAGTCCTGTCCCCTCAGCTGGGCTGGCCAGCCAGACCCAGTCCCATGCCAAGTGGCCACAGGGTGTTTGGCCATGCGGAGGCAGATGTCACCAGTCTGGGAGCCTGGGCTGTACCTGCTCAGCTTGTACTGAGGTCGGTATGAAAGAAGAAGATTAGGAAAGGCACAGGAGTGTAAGGATGAAAATCAGCCTTGGCACTAACTTTTCCAGTGCATCTCCACATTTTTGCACTAATTACTTTCATCGTACATGCAAGCTGATTGACCCAGGACTGGTTAGCTGTGATATAGATGACAGGAGTCTGAACTTTCCTGTGCCCCCTGACATTCCATACTGCAGTAAAAGACGTGTAAGACACAGGGGCTCAGGAACTACAACCTGAGATTGCCAGGGTAGCAGTTTAGCGTCAACGGAAAGAGTCCTGGAATGTGAAGTTCACTTTTTGGCGTGATTACACTGACTTCATTTCACCGAGCACACTGGCATTTCAAAAAATATTATCTCTCAAAGGTGTTCACTGGATTAGGAAAAGAGCAAATTATTGTTAATTATGTCATCCTGAAAACATAATCAGACTTAAATTTCTGTATCTTCTATTTAATCAAAGTGTACAAACAGCAATAGAAGTGTCCTTCTCATTAAACTGAGAAGCCTCTCCGCATTTCAGAGCCACTAGTATTTAAGTATACATTGAAACGTTTAATGATATGAAACTGTAACATGTAATAGGCAAAAGAAAACTTAAAATTCTTAATGCAGTATGTTTCCTAGTTGCATATCACCTGAACATAAGATGTGTCAATCTACTGATCTCACTAGTTCTGTGATCTGCCTCCAGCACACAGTTGCTACACAATGCTTGGGAAAGAGATAAAACCCAGCAGTGCTGTAACACATTAAACAATTGTTACAGCATCATAAAGTGAAAAGAGGTCAGTCTTTTCTGACCCCTGCAAGATATTAAATTTGCTGCATTTATTCTCTTCCAAGGTACTGGACAAACTCAGACTCAATGATCTCACAGAAAGAAAGAAAATCCCTTTTGAATATTGGTTTGCTAAGGATAATAAAGTTGAAATACAAACCACCTAATCTGCAATGTGTAGCTTCAGACCTGACCCAACTTTTCTGAAAGTTCACAGGAATTTTTACTCCAAACAGCATCGATTTGAGGCCCATCATGAGCGTATAACATTTAGGAAAACACAGTTGGGGATACAAAACAGAGCTTTAACTGAAATGAAGAGACAAAATTCAGAGATCAGGGTTCCATTTGCAGACAAGAGAATCATAAAAATGTTGGTTGGAAGTCATCTAGTCCAACAGATACTAAGATGATGTGCACCGTGCCCTTTCCGCAGACAGGAATGGGGTTGATGAGTTCCCCAGGTCCTCACTTTCTTGCCTTTCCAAAAATCTGGCATAACACTTGTTATTTTCAGTCGTGAATTTTCTGGCCTCCTTTCCAATTACCATAAGTTGTCATAGACATCATAGACAGCCCCACAAGCACATCAGCCTGCTTTTTCAGGACGCTTGGGTCCATACAGATCTATGGGTTTGAATACATGCACCTCCTGTAAGGTAGTCCCTGACTTGTTGCTTCTCTGATGTTGGCCTCACTTCTCATTTCCAAGCTGTAATCACATGCACATAGGTCTCAGACCAGGCTTTGTACTCGGGTTAAAAAAAAATCCATCACTTTCACCTTTGCCTTTTACCAGTGGACAAATACTTCCACTGAACTTGCTTGTACTACTAGAGTACCTTCTTGTTGGCTTTCACGTTTGCTACTCTTTCATCTCCAGCTGGGCTTTGATATGATTTTGGATTAATTACTTAGGTCAATGTTTTCAAAAATGACCATTATTTTGGCTTCATAATTTCACTTGAAGGCAAGAACTGACACAAGATTAGGGTATCACTCAACTTAGGGGATCTATGTAAGGAATCTAAGCCCTCAAAACAGTCAACAGACAGTGAGGTTGGAAGTCGGGGAAATGGTGTGAAAATGCCCAATGGCATTGCTAGCTGGCCAATCAAAAATTCAGACAGACTTAGCAGATATAAATGTGTGGTTTATAGCACCTCCTGACTATTATTTCTGTGAAAGGAAATAACACCTATCTAGGGTCTCACTAGGGTGTCATTTCAAAACTACATGTGACCACTCAAATATTTCCAAAAGACTTTGCAGCCAAATGTTTATAATTTGGGTGCTACAACACCGCATATTCTTCAACAAGGTCCTAATGTTCTTCAAGGCTGAGGAAATTAAGATCAAAAGCCTTGCTCAGGATCATGGAGCAGGTCAACAGCCAAGCCAGACACAGAACTTCGTTCTCTTCCCAGCTCAGTCAATGACACTGGACTGCATTGCAGTGTACAATTGTATGCAAAACAGAGAGTACAACATATTATTGCAGAAGGACAAATTGCTAAGAAAGCAAACAGAGAAATTCTTGCACACTAAGGACACAGTGTAAACTGAGACCACATACTCTGTATCTCTTCATAGAGACACAGTCAGAAAAAAGAAGGCAATTAGGACCCTGGAGCAATGTAAATCTGTGATATACCATGTACACATGTAATATTACAAACAATATCAGGACTAAGGAGGCGTCAGATCCTAGTCAGTCAGACAGAGGATGCTAACAAGCATCAAGAGGTACTTGAATTTTATTCAGTGCATTAAATGGATCTCAGGAGGGGTCTATGAGTCAGATTCTCTTTCAGGGGAATCTCACATGAGAATCTGAAAGCTGTCAGCACCAGCACCACAACAAAAATTGTATGGTACAGAGAGAGTAACACATGTATGGAGAGCTCAAACAGAGTGATGTCAATCAAGCAGCAACTGAGGAGAGAGGTGACAGCAGTGCATACAGAAATGCTCTAGTGAGTCATGTCAGGAGAAAGGGAGCAGATTAAGCTGTTAACTCATTGCACAGACATTCACTCACTCCTCATAGAACCAACACACAGCTGTAACAGTTGTCACAACTCAAAGCCTCCTCCCAGAGTAATGACAATTATTCATACTTCCAAACATTACATCTGGGAGACAACTAATACTAACAAACAAGCTGTCTTTTGTAATACATGGCATTAAAACTACCTAGTCAGAGAAGGACTACATCTTTATAACAGTACCTAATATTAAAAATAATAAAAAGGATTTGTTAAGAAGACACTCTGTTGGGAATTATCTGGCTAAAGGTGTTTTCGTCTCAAATTGAAAATGTATAAGAACAAAATTTTTGATAGAAATATACCAATCTGAATTGTACTTCCATCTCTAAGCGGAATTTCTGTTAGCAGAAAGAGGGATCAATACTCACCTCACTGCAAACACCATTCAAATGGGCAAATCCCAGTTATAAGCCAGACAGAACCGTATCTCAAGGCTGATACTCACTGGGAAGCAAGTAGTCTGGGCTGTGGGTCTACGGTGTGTGCAAGGAAATATGCCAGGCTGCTCTGCAGGACAGGAGAGAAAGGCCTGACAAGGAAACACACACCTAGCACTTGAAAAGATGTTGTCTTCATTACAACATAAAACAATTAAAGGTAAAAAATTAATTAATGACAAACAAAAACTTTCCTAAGATATTCTTTTATGAACCTAATTCTTTCAAAGCCTAAAGCAGTTTTTAGCTATAGAAAATACTGGGCTAAGAAAGCAGGATAAAATCTATGATGTAGAAAAGCAGATAATCCAGCATCAACTTAATGCGAAGTTTTTCAAAAAGCCTGTTCCACTCCTGGAAACACAATATTAGACTGAGAAAGATCTGATCTAGTCTGTGTTCCCAATAACTCACAAAGCCAAATCTCAGCTTCCACATTTGGTCCAATTCCCATGCTTGGCCCACTCTCCAAGTCCACATGGGAAAAGAGGGCAAGCCACATTGCCCATCAACACAATCCTACCACCTGTGTGCTTGGATCCATCACAGGATACTGGCAGCCTGCAGAACATAATGCAGAAGGCTAAATGCCCTCCAAAATTGCTATATGCATTTCTGTTTGAATGCCATGTGTGAGATCTCTATACTACACACCAGAAATTAGAAACGAAACAGTAGAAAGGAAGGATACCTAATTTAGCAGGTTGCAAGTGGACACATCTCCACTGATTCAGTCAGGAACAATGAATGAATGAATGAATTTCCAAAGACCACTTGAGATTTGAAGAAACTGTGTGTAACACAAGGACATGAAAGTTTTCAATACCAGCACTCTGTGCTGTGAAGATTCAACTTCCGTTGAAGAATCATGCTGAACTTGAAAGCTGATAATGATGAGTGAAAAAGAGCTAAAGAATAAAAAGAGAGCTCCACAGACTTCAAAACGTCATTCTTTATAACTGTATGCCTGCACCACTGGTATTACTTGTCTTCCCAGAGAAGGGCTTTCCTGCCACTTGTCCTACTTGAGGAAACCTGGATTGATTTGGCACTTATATCAACAGCTTCTGAGAGAGATGAATGTCAATAGTTGTTATAATGAGTAGAGATTCAGGTTAATCTTACAGTCTTTACAGCAGCAGAGACTCTGCATAGAATGTTTAGGATTGGTCTCATAATTTTAATTACTGAGTTGTATTTGTTATTTTGACGAGGGAAACAAAGAGTCCCTGTGCAAGGAGAAAGAGGAGTACAAAAGGGAACAACAGGGACACAGGGTTAGCTAGTGGTCCCAAGTCTGACCTAACCCTCCCTATGCTATAAAATTATCACCTGAAGTCTACCATCTTTTCAGGCAAGGCAACAGCAAAGGCTATGAGCTGTGCTAGGAAGAGAACACGCCAGCAGGTCAAGACAGTGTATTCAGCTACTAGGAAAATATTCTATCCATGTCACCATACTGACTAGTGCTGGCAATCTGTATTTACACTTGGCAAGAGTCCAGCACCACCACTTGTTTGTTGAAGGGATTACACTTGCTATATCAAGATAAATGGATAATAATAATACTAAAATATGAAATTGTCACAAGATTATCTTCCAGCCTCCTCCAGTCTGTCTGAAGGCACAAAACCGCTCCAGCCTCTGTGGTGGTGGTGGTGCAGAGTGCTATACTCTCTCTAAGAATCAAACATTTTGGAATCTCTATAAATTTCACGCTTTGTACAATATTCAGAATTAGGGCAGGTTCTCTTCATGCAAACGAATATCTCTGTTCCTATTTCCCAATGAACTCTGGAAGATATTTTAAGACATCATACCTGCTCTGGGCAACAGTTTACCCTGATCAGTGAAGTGAGCCCACCTATTGTTCTGTTTTATCAGACTAAAGCTATAAAATCTCTCATTACAAAATTTCCTTTTAGCACGTAAAGAGCTGAAGGTTGGGATCCTGATTACAGCTGTTTGATGACAAAGCAGCACTCACAGAGAACAAAAAAAAAAAAAAGAGAAATATAAATAATGTGATGAAAAAAAGTTCTTCAAGGGTCAGAGCAAGCGTTCAGCAGGACAACGGCTCAGAAACGAAGAAGTCTGACAGTGCCACACACAACTGCGACACAGGACTGCTGGGCTCTGAATACAGAGTTGTGAACAGTCCCTTAGCTTTGCTGTTCTCCTAACCAGCTATCTCTAAGTCAGCAGAAAAGATGTCATAAAAATCCTTATTATTTGATAAAGTCCTTCAGATTTTTACCTGAAAGTTATTGCTGAAGTGCAAAGCATTAAATTACATATGGCTAATTCATGTCATATATTAGAGTACCTTATTTATTGCTCTGGCACAGGGGTGTCAAATTCATTTTCACTGGGGGCCACATCACCATCACAGTTGCCTTCAAAGGGCTGAATGTAATTTGGATTAGGATTCAGCCTGTGGGCCTTGTGTTTGCCACTCAGTTACGTGCATTTTTCTCCTTTATCACTGACACTGTCTCATAACACAAAAGACATACTGGTTTTTGTCCTTGAAACACAAACATGTATTTGCATCCCATCTATCATTAAATTTCCTTCCTTCTGCATAAATCTTTCTCTTACTGGACATTTTGGGATTCAAATTGTACCACCAAAGATGGTACGGGGAATCACAGGATCACAGAATGTTAGGGATTGGAAGGGACCTTGAAAGATCATCCAGTCCAATCCCCCCACCAGAGCAGGAACATCCAGATGAGGTTACACAGGAAGGTGTCCAGGCAGGTCTTGAATGTCTCCAGAGAAGGAGACTCCACAACCCCCCTGGGCAGCCTGTTCCAGTGTTCTGAGATCCTCACTGAGAAGAAGTTTCTTCTCAAATTGAAGTGGAACTTTGTATGTTCTAGTTTGCACCCATTGTCCCTTGTCCTATCATGGGTTGTCTCTGAGAAGAGCCTGGCTCCATCCTCCTGACACTCACCCTTTACGCATTTATCAACATTAATGAGGTCACCCCTCAGTCTCCTCCAAGCTAAAGAGACCCAGCTCCCTCAGCCTTTCCTCATAAGGGAGATGCTCCACTCCCTTCAGCATCTTTGTTGCCCCATGCTGGACTCTCTCCAGCAGTTCCCTATGCTTCCTGAACTGAGGGGCCCAGAACTGGACACAATATTCCAAATGTGGTCTCACCAGGGCAAAGTAGAGGGGGAGAAGAACCTCTCTCCAGACTTATCTGCCACACAGTAGATACAAAACCAGATAGATGTAAAAATACTTCATAGATGCAGTAATCGATTCCACCTATTTCAAAGCACATTAGGAAAGCAAAACACATCTAAAACAGAGCTGCACTCCTGGCTGATGATTTCAGACTCGACTGAAAGACTACTAAACTCTATGGACAGATTCATAATCAAGAGGGCTTGAAATGGACACATGAAAGACCTGATGTTAATTCACTGAAGACACACAGCATAAGATACCTGTTTTCCTATACATTAGAAACCTCATGTTCCACTTAAGTGATGCCATGCACACTTGAGGACACTCTTCCCATTGCCAGTTGCCTGAAATGTTTTACACACATTGCTGAATTCAGCCTTACAGCATCCACACTTGACAGGTTATAATATACAGAAGAAAGCAACAAGTGTGTTTTCAGCACCTATTTGATCTTTTAAAATCAGTTTGCTTTTATTCAGATTGTACCTGTTTCCTGCGAATATCACTATAAACACATTTACTACTACAAATGGTCATGGATGAGAAATTGTGAAAGAAACAGCAAAGTATTCATAAAAAAGCCCTCTTTGATCTCTCTGTTTTGGAGAAAAATGAATACCACAGGAAGAAAACTAATTTCCAAATACTAGAAATATTGAAATAAATAAAGGAGGAAACCCAAAAACCTTTCCTAGGTTAAGCTGTTTCATTTCTAATCAGCTGGACACTGATAAGCACCTGTGTATTATGCTGTACTTACTATATAGACTGGCAGCTGCGTTACCTCTACAAAAGTAAATAACTTCATTTCATCACAGTATGTCTTTAGTGCGGTGCTAATTAAGATGTCTCCCTTCACACCTGAGCTCCAAGATCAACCTACTTTGGATGGGAAACCTCATGGCAAATCAACACTTGAGTTACTGTCGCTCTCACCCTCGTTTCTCCAGAACTTTTGGGGCTCGTACCTTCTTGACAACACATGGGACTGCAAGTAAATTGAGTGGCTCAGATCCTCTGCCAGACAAATGTGAAGAGGAAAAATATTCACTGTAATGTTGAATATAGAGACAGGATACTGGGGGTGCCACTATGGCTTGCTATCTCAATGTAAAAAAAAGGAAAATTAACTACTTTCATTTAATTTGAGAGTGTTTCAGTGGTTTGCTAGAATCATTTCTGGCTAGCAATACAGTACTTAGCAAACCTCTTTCGAGAAGAGCATTTTGAGAATACACTACTAAAGCAACACTATAATATCAGTAAGATGTTAATGATCTTGTTAACATAAGTTTAATGCAAATATGAATGAAGGAATGGTGTTGCTGATATGGATCAGACATCCTACTGTCTTGATGCAACATCATTAAGACACAAACACGAGCAGTAGGTAAGACAGAAAAGGCAAGCTTTGTGCAGCACTTCTTTGGAGCCTCCTCCAAGGCAACTATGTCCAGCATCCCATCCTGCCAGACCACAAGGAAGGTGAGCAGGGTGAGACAGTGGAGTGTTGCCAGAATGCAGCAATTATAACAGCAGAATGAAACCCATGTGAACCCCATCTCTTGATTTCTGCTAATGTCAGCCTAGGTCTTCTGTAAGTTCAGAGTGATTTGCCAGTCAAAGTGTTGAGATGTTACTTTGACCCCATCTAATCTTAGGTCAGCCTGAGAGTCTGCCAAACTGAAGAACCTTAAGATAAAACACTCTTTCTTCCTCCTGCCTTTTATATAAGCTAATGCAGAAACTGGAAATAGGACCCAGTTCTCCCTTCACTCAGTTTTCTGATCCTTAATGGAGCAAACATAGAACTAGGAACTTTGGCAGCAAGCGACCTTTGGAACAACTGTTGTCTCTAAGACTTTTCAATTTATACACCCCGAAACTAACACACTACAAAAAATAATTTCTCTCTCACTTTCACACATATTTGAAGCCAAATTCCAAAGTGCAAGTACATAACAATAATTTCATTCAGAAATCAGAAGCTGGAAACTGAGGTGTGTGGTCAGAGCCAGCTAAACTCAGCTCAGAGAAGAGCTGGAGGGTGTTTCTTGGGAGCATAAAGGGAACAAAGTGGTGGACCACTTGGCTCTCCAGTCAGGGGAGGACAGTAGGTAAAGATGAAGAGACGACACTTCTTCCTCTAGGAAGGAGACTAGAGAAAGAAGGAGAAAAGTCATCATTTCAACAACACAAAAATAGCTTTCTGCTATCAGCATGTTCATACAGAAACTCTCAATGCTAATTGAAACTTCTTCTCCAAATGGTTGTGAAGACAACTGTGATCACCTGTGTAAGGTCATGAAATTAGTGTAAGAAAGGAATTAAAATAACCAGCTTTTCACACACAGATCCCTCCTGGATGGAGAGAGGGGAGTGGATGAAACGAAGCATTTAATTAATTCAAAATTTTTAGGCATGGTGGGAAAAATGCAGTTTGCACTTAGAGCACAGATACTGTTATTTGGTATTATTCAACTTCTACGACATGAGGTCTGTAGATCCAGTGTGGGAGACCACCTCTTACCAGATATATCCAGCAAGTCTCATTGGCACACAGGGATACCCTCTTCCATTTAAGCACAGTGTAAGTAAAGAGATTAATATATTCAGCCACTATTAGTGTAACCCAAACTACATGCCTAAGTCTGTCAAGTATCCTATAACAAACTGGCTCATCATTCTGTGAAAGTATTAACTTAAATTTATAGGATAGAACTAATATATCCAGATCCATAAAATCTTAATTATGCTTACAGAAGAAATACTAACTGTATCTTTCATTGCTTTCCCTGTAACAGACAAAATTCTCCTTTGAAACAATAGTTGAATATGCAATAATAATTTGTAATGTGAAATATTGTTAATGTGTTTCCTCTGAGGGTCCCTTTTCTAGGACATAGCAGAAGATACTTTTATTGCTCAAGTTTTCATTACAGAAGTGGCATAGTACATATATCTTTGGTCTCCCATATACCTTACCACAGAGTGTGACAAGCTACTGACGAGGCTTTTTTCCTGATTCCCTCCCCCTACCCCCCCTTTTTTTCACTATCATAACTGCACTGATATTTAGATAGATTTACTTTGGAGCAAATAAATTGGAAGCTGTTTCCATTTCTCATTCTCATTCTGATTAATGAGCTGGAGGAACACTCTCTCCCTTCCTTCTCCTTCTGTCAATGAAAACATAAAGAGCTTATACCTCTTCTACAACATTAAAAAATAACTCTAGAATTGCATTGCCTAGCAAATGGATGGGACTCGCATAATACTGATGGCTTTTGCAAAAGGGAATAAGGATCGGCAAAGCCACCCTCCAGCAGTCATTCCAGGATGAAGGTTGTAGGATGATACAGTACAGATTATTGAAACAGAGTCAAAACCAAACAAATAAAACCAGGAATATCACATACAGAAAGAAGCAAATATCAAACATAGCTCAGTAAGTACTGGGAGTAGCCCAGAAGCAAGACTAAAGTGGCTTTTGGCCTACACAAGCTGTGGAAAAAAAAAAAAATTATGGTGTTTGATGTCTCCAGTTTTCAGGAACACAAGGCTTTCCAATCAACAGGATAACTAAAACCACTGGCCTCACTGCCAACTTTTCTTCCTGACAAAGACAACCTGTGGATTTTCAATCTGCATAACTATTCTCAACAGAACAGGGAACTGCATAAAAAGACAGTCAATAAAGGCTATGTCTTTGTCCCCAAGAACATCTTGAACTTTCCAAGAGGATGTTTAAAATACTTTTCTGAGCTAAAATGGCATCAAAATCCATTCTACACTTAAATGTTAGGAAAAAAACCACAAACTCCAACCACTGTCACTAGAGCTGTCACAGACCAGGAACAGAAAACAAGATACTTCCTGATGCAGTAACCTGCAAAAGTTATTTCCAGGGCTTCCTGTGCCAGTACTGAACAGCTCCATTACAATGAATGTTGTCTGTAACACAAACTCTATGATCAGCCAGTAGATAATAACTGAGCACGACCACGGGATAAATTATTACAGAAGGCTACAAGCAAAAGTCATTAAGAAACAGTCAATACTGGGAAAAAGCAGTCACATCAGTCCTAGAAACAAAACAAGTTGGTAAAAGGCAACAAATACCAGATTTGAAATTTAGCAATTTGACAAACCATTTATTTTTCACTCAATAATTAATAAATTTTTCCTATACCAGAGTGATTTTTATCCACAAAGTAACTTAAGTCTGAGAAAACACGGGACCCTTCGGCTTTGCTATTACACTTCATTAAGTTCAAAACACCTAAACACTGTGTAAAGCAGCAGCACAGTTGCATTTTTAAAGCAAAATAGGAATGTTCATTCATCAGCATGTTTTGCTTTGCTTTATATAGCTGACTTGCGTTATTTCTCTCAGAGTCAGTTCATCATTCAGTTGCACTCCCTTATGATGCCATAGTACTGGATGGCACAGTCATACACTGACACTCAAATGGTGTCGATATTCCTTGTATAAAGAGTTTTCCCATCAGCACTCATGATGATGGTTCTCATATCATGCAACTTCCATGGCATGCCACGTTGTGGCTGGAGGAGACACGCTTTCCCATTAGAGGGATAAAGAACGAACCCTGTGAAAAAGGACATAAAAACTTGGTTGTGCGTGAACTAAGGGAGAATCTGCAAGAAGGGCCAGAAGGAGAATATAGGTAATTACAGGCCAGTCAGTCTGATCCCTGTGCCAGGCAAGGTCACGGAGCAGATCCTCCTGAGTGTCATCATGTAGCACATACGAGACAAACAAGTGACCAAGCCCAATCAACAGGGGTTTATGAAAGGCAAGTCCTGCTTGACCAACCTGATCTTCTTCTCTGACAAGGCGACCCACATAGTGGATGACGGAAAGGCTGTGCATGGTGTGTACTTAGACTTCAGTTAAAGCCTTTTACACTGTATCCCACAGTGTTCTCCTGGAGAAGCTGGCAGCTCATGACCTGGATGGCTGCACTCTCCGATGGATCAGGAACTGGCTGGATGGCCGTGCCCAAAGAGTTGTGGTGAACAGAGCCAAATCCAGCTGGTGGCCGGTCACGAGTGGTGTTCCCCAGGGCTCAGGGTGGGACGGGGTAGGACAGGGTGGGCCTTACTGGAGGGAGATTTTTGGTTTGTTATATTTAGTTGGGTTTTTTTCTGTAAATATATATATTTATGTTTTTTCCGACCTGAGCTCTCTGTCTTTTTCTTGTATTTGCTGGATTGTGGTTGCCGCTTGCTCTGGGTTCCCAGGACTGGAGGCAGCTGGGGGTGCTGGCACGGCCACCTGGGGGGCAGGGGGTCCCTGTGCACAGATCGGGTCCCACTTGCAGAGGTCAGGGCACTGGGCACCAGTGGGGTTCATGGGCTGCTGGAGAGTCATGTCCCCAACAGCAAAGCCACCACCAGCAACAACTGAGCTCTGATGTGACCAAGCCCTGCATTGATGCTACCAAAGTACATAGAGAAGGACCCATGGGCAACGTGTCTGTTGGAGGTCACACAGTGGTCACGAAATGATTGAGTTTTGTATTCTTGGAGAAGTTAAAAGAGCGGTCAGCAGAACTGCTACTTTGGACTTGTGAAGGGCAGACTTTGACCCTTTCAGAAGCCTGGCTGGCAGAGTCCCTTGAGAGGCAGACCCGAAGGACAAAGGATTCCAGGAAGGATGGTCCCTCCTCAAGAACGTCATCTTTGAGGCGCAGGAGCAGGCTGTCCCCATGTGCCGAAAGGCGAGCTTGTGAGTAAAACGACCCGCCTGGCCGAATACAGAGCTGCGGCTGGAAGTCGGGAATAAAAGGAGAATTTATAACCTCTGGAAGGAGAGGCAGGCCGCTCACGAGGAATACTAGAATGCTGCAAAGTTATGCAGGGAGAAAATCAGAAGGGTCGAAGCCCAACTAGAGCTGAGCCTGGCCACCGCTCCGAAAGGCAACACAAAATGTTTCTAGAAATATATCAGCAACAAAAGGAGGGCTAAGGAGAATTTCCATCCCCTGATGCATGTTGGGGGAAACATAGTGACAGAAGATGAGGGAAAGGCTGAGGTACTTAAATGCCTTCTTTGCCTCAGTCTTTAACAGTCAGAAGAGTTGTGCTTCAGGTACCCAGCCCCCTGAGCTGGAAGAAAGGGATGGGGAGCAGAATGAAGCTCCAATCATTCAAGGGGAAATGGTTAGCAACCTGACACACCACTTAAACACCCACAAGTCTATGGTGTCAGATGGGATACATCCAAGGGTGCTGAGGGAGCTGATCAAGGTGATCACCACACCACTTTCCATTATCTCTCAGCAATCCCTGTGTGATGCCCAACTACAAGAAGGGCTGGAAGGAGGATCCGGGGAATTACGGGCCAGTCAGTCTGACCCCTGTGCCAGGCAAGGTCACGGAGCAGATCCTCCTGAGTGCCATCACAAAGCACATACAAGGCAAACAAGCCATCAGGCCCAGCCAACACGGGTTTATGAAAGGCAGGTCTTGCTTGACCAACCTGATCACCTTCTATGACAAGGTGACCCGCCTCGTAGACCAGGGAAAGCCTGTGGATGGTGGGTACTTAGACTTTGACACCGTATCCCACAGCATTCTCCTGGAGAAGCTGGCAGCTCATGGCCTGGGTGGGTGCACTCTCCAATGGATGAAGAACTGGCTGGATGGCCGGGCCCAAAGAGTTGCAGTGAACAGAGCCAAATCCAGTTGGTGGCCAGTCACGAGTGGTGTTCCCCAGGGCTCAGTATTGGGGACAGTTCTGTTTAATCTCTTTATCAGTGATCCGGACGAGGGGATTGAGTGTACCCTCAATAAGTTTGCAGATGACACCAAATTGGGTGGGAGTGTTGGTCTGCTGCAGGGTAGGAAGGCCATACAGAGGGATCTGGACTGGCTGGATCGTTGGGCTGAGGCCACTTGTATGAGGTACAACAAGGCCAAGTGCTGGGTCCTGCCCTTGGATCACAACAACCCCAGGCAGCGCTACAGGCTCGGGGAAGAGTGGCTGGAAAGCTGCCTGATCAATAAGGATCGGGGGTGTTGATTGACAGCAGCTGAACATGAGCCAGCAGTGTGCCCAGGTGGCCAAAAAGGCCTACAGCGTCCTGGCTTGTATCAGGAATAGTGCAGTCAGCAGGAGTAGAGAAGTTATTGTCCCCCTGTTCTCAGCACTGCTGTGGCCCCACCTTTAACCCTGTGTTCAGTTTTGGGCCCCTCACTACAGGAAAGACATTGAGGTGCTGCAGAACATTCAGAGAAGGGCAACGAAGCTGGTGAGGGGTCTGGAGCACAAGTCTGATGAGGAGCAGCTGAGGGAACTGGGGCTGTTCAGCCTGGAGAAAAGGAGGCTGAGGGGAGACCTTATCGCTGTCTGCAACTGCCTGAAAGGAGGTTGTAGCATGGAGGGTGTTGGGCTCTTCTCCCAGGTAACAAGCGATAGGATGAGAAGAAATGGCCTCAAGTTGTCCCAAGGGAGGTTTAGATTGGATATTAGGAAAAATTTCTCTACAGAAAGGGTTGTGAAGCACTGGAACAGGCTGCCCTGGAAAGTGGTTGAGTCACCATCCTGGGTGTGTTTAAAAGATTAGTAGATGAGGTTCTTAGGGACGTGGTTTAGTGCCAGACTTAGGTTATGGTTGGAATCAAGGATCTTAAGGGTGTCTTCACATCAAAATGATTCTATAAAGAAAACATCCACTGTAATCCTGGACAGATAGCTAAGAACTATTCAAGGTCAGTTCACAAAACCAATATTTCATCTAGGTCACTCTAAGGGAAAATACTTTTCCCATGATAAGTTCTGATTTCATGGAATATTCAATTTCTGGATAAAAGAAATTGTGTGATTGTTCTGAATTACTTCTGGCTTTTCAACTGGACACAACATGATTCACTCCCATTTTGTCCCCTCTGATACATCTCCGAGTCTCCATTATATATTAGGTGTTCTCATCTTTGCAAATGGCAGTTTCCTTCCTATGTGGAGTCCACCTTCAAAAGAAAGAGAGTGCTCGTTTTACTGATTTGCAACATCTCACCCAGAACATAGGTAAAGCAGAACATGTTCTGTGTTCTGGAGCTAGAATGTAGCCTTTCCATTGTGGTTAAGCCTGTGGCTCTCTCAGAAACGTAAACCTAATAAGACAAAAAGTCCCACCAACCACACAACACCAAAAGGCATACTATTCAAGTTGACTGCAGAGTCAAATAACTACAAAAAAAAAGCCATCGAGATTTTGCAATTCTAATTTCTCTGCTCTTGAAGCTTTTTACTTTCAGGTAATTAAAATGAGGCATCAAATGCACAGGAAATTGGGATTGGGTACTGACTAATTTGAGAAAGAAATGTTCACAATTCAGTTAGATGGACACGATTCAGACATCCGTGTCTTAGGAGTAGGTAGTATGAACACAATAAGGGGAGCTGGGAGGGAAATGGGGAAGAGAACATGGAAGGAGTACATGCATTGCCTGTTACCTGCAGGGTAGAAATGCATCTGCCATGTGCTGCTCATGATGAGGACTAAGGAGCAGATGCAGAGGTAGGATTTTCCTAGTCTACAAACAATCCATTGCGCTTTTTTTCTCTTAACTTTGCCTCTACAAGTGTTTCTGCATTGCAATAAATGCAGAATCTAGATTTTTGTGTGTATGCTGAAATTTAGTGGATTAATACCTGCTCCTCAAACAGTGCCAGAGGTGAGGGAAACATCAGATTTATTTCTCCCCATTAAAACCTGCACTCTTCTACTAAAAATAATGCTGTAAATGCAATGCCACTCAGCCACACTCTGTTGAATATCAGCCTCACTAATGTTCTGCTAGAACATCTCTTTAACATTTGATTGTGCCCATCTGCGTAGTACCACCTACTTCAGCAGGGTCTTAATGTTCTTGAGAGTCCTTCAGATCACTTGATGAAAGTGCTTGCTTCATTTGCATGGCCCTTTCTGTGAAATTCACCTCCATGAGGCCAGTTTTCAAGCCTCTCACAACCTGATGTTCATGTCCTCTTGGCAGACATTTTTCCCCAGAAGTGGCAGCTGAATAGCCCAAGAGAAGGTGGGCAGCACTCACCCTGGGCTGCAGTGGGCAGCACCAGAACTGGGCACACAGAATAAGCTGCTCTGTGCCTCCCCCAGCCTTCAGACCAGAAAGGTGAAGAGAGATATGCTCAAGTCAAAGGCAAGCACGACAGGTGCAAGAGACAGGGAGTGAAGATGAAAGGAGAAATAGAAAGAGACCTGTTGAGGTGCTGGAAAGCCTGTTTAGAAGAAAAGTCTGGAAGACAAAACTAGAAGGGAAGAGTATGTTGAGACAGAGGGAGCAGGGAACAAGTGAGCCCTTGGAATAACCAAGAAGAGATAAAAGAGCTGATGGAAAGACAGAAATTCTGTTGTCCAGGACAATACCACTCTCCCTGTTTTCAAATTATTATGGAAAGAAGTCAGTAAAATTAGATAGTATTTTTTTTCCTTTTGTAATAGAGTACTGGTGGCAAGAAATAAGTGAAAAGAAAGCAAGACATTCTTGAATAAAACATTCAAAAATTGATGGTGGTCTGATTGTTGATAACCATAGAAGTTGATGGTATCTCCCCTTGTTTGAGAGGAGCTGTTTTACTAGACACTGTCAGCTGCAACTGCCTTGATACTGGCAATCAAAATCCCCTATCTAAAATAGAAGTAGTAAGAGCAGAGTCAATTCCCTTTCAAATAGTCCAGATATGTGCCCCAGCCTTCACCTGGAGAAATTGCTGAAAGGAATGAAAGCAGCCCACATTTCCAGACAACTAACTGGCTTTAAAAAACAAAAAAAAAAAAAAGGAAATCAGCTTGTGTCAGATGTTATCTAGAGACCTCTTAGAAATGAGCCTCTGAATAGCTCATCTGGCATGAAATAATAACAAATTGCAATCATCATGGGTTTGATATGGGTCTGAATTGTCAAAAGCATTAGCCCGCACTTCCCACATCATGGCCTCCTGAAAGCCAGGCATTTAGAAAGGAAAGGAGCGAGGATGCAAAAACCAGTTACTAGAATTGAGAACACCGTCTCCATTCAAACTAAGACAATATCCAGATGGATGACCTCAGGTTTTTATTTTCTGGTGTGGTAGTACATTTAACTGGACACTTCTAGGATGTTTAGCATCCTAAAAATAATCAGATCATACATTGCACTTAACGTACTGATAGCAAGATTCTAACTAAAGTCATCTTAACATCTCTGAGCAAGCACATTGCACAGGGTAAGTTTCTTCTACATTTTGTATTTTTCTACTGCTGAAGAAAATCAGATTGACTTCTTTATTAAAAAGTATTTCAATGTAAATATTTTGATAAAATCTTCCCGAGTGTCATTTTATCCTGTTATAAAGGCATCATAATAACTGGCCAGTGATCTGAATATGAGAAACAGCTGAGTTTGTCTCGTTTACTCTACTGCTTGTATTCCTTGCTAGATGAAGTGGAGTCATAAACACTTCATTGTCTCGTGAAAGATTTAGACTTGCGCCGATCTTCTGCAGTCCTGTCCTTAGGTAAAGTTCATCAAGGATGGCAGACAGTGCTGCTGATTCAAGTCCCAGATTAGAATAGCTTTGTTTTGTCAAAAGGAACTTGATTATGCATCTTTATGGACTCAATCCATCAGCATGAACACCAAGCCAGGGATGATCAGGAAAAGCTCCAGCTACATTCAGTAAACAAACTTTGCTGCTGCTATTTCCAACAGAAAATCATATTTAGTCAGCCTGATAGAAGAGGCAACAAATATCATAAGGTTACGGACTGACGTATAAAGAGCTGGCAACTGTACTCAGTGACTCAGAGAACTCAGTGTCCATAAAGAAAAACAGATGAACACAATCCTTGCAAAAGAGGTAGGGAAAAGGCAAGTATTTCCAAATGCGATGGGGAGGACTGTTCATTCCTGTATACAAGATACCAAAATGCTACTGTGCAAGCCATGAATGTTCATGGCTTCGCAACACTGATTCATTTTAAGAACAAGCATTATCCAGCAGTGTGTGGAAAAGCCTTCTGCCACAGTGCATTGGTCAAGAAATAAGCTGTATAAAGCCTTGTTCAAAGCAGATCTGACAACCCTGTCTGAAATCTGTACCTTTGGTGTTGACCCAAACCCATGTTTCTGCCAGACTAGCCTCTGACATTAATGGCTTGACATCGTCAGTACAAAAGAGCCCTTGAGACAGTACTTTGTTGTAGGAATATAATTGCTACTGTACCAGATGTGTGCCATAGAAAACTGTAAAATTGCAAAGCAAAACAAGGTAGCTATTTGACAGAAAAATGACAGAAAAATGCTTTCAAGTATTAGCAATACTAGTTAACAAATACTGTACATGGGTTTTAAAGGACAATCTCTGCAAAGTGCTTCATACTGGTGTCCACACTCCAGTCCTCACTGTATTCCTGTGGAAAGCCTGTTCAGCACTTTCCTCAATCACAGAAAAGAACCCCAAGCCTCCTCCTCTGCCACTACAGCAAGTATCAGAATCTAAATAGTTTCTTAGACTTCATTTCCTTCAGTTTTCAAGTTTGGAATTTATTGAGAATTAACTTGCAAATTCTTCTTCAATAAATCTTTGATTTCTTTTTAATACGCAGAAGTAAATTGTAAGTTAGTGTTACGTTTATCAGAGTTGTCTTTCTTCTTTCTTGAGTGGAAAACAGCTAACTGACCAGCACTTGAGAACAACGGGCACCATATTTTGTGAGGCAGCAATACAGACGGTGCTCTTGAAAGTGCAGGTGCAAAGTTGCCCTATGGGACTCGAACCTTGTGGTGCAAGTCACAAGATAATTTAAGAGCAAGACCTGAGACCCTGGCTTAGGAGGCAGGATCAACGGCATTAGCACTGCACTAACACTCTTAGCAGCTGTATGGGTTAAGGACATGATCTTTAAGTCTTGCAAGGTTATCAGCAGCTAGTTAATAATTTCTCTCTGAATTTGAAGGGAGGAATACTACCTTGTAAATCTTCTGTAATACTTACTATCACAAGGTAGATCTGCCTTGAATAAGAAGATTCTTAATCATCAGCAGAGAAAGCCCCGAGGAAATTGTGCACAACGACAAAACCACACTCCAAGGTGGGGCAGCCACACAGGAGGCTGCACAGAACTCAGAAGGAGGTTTTTAAGGTCATAAATAAGTAGGATATACAAAAAGTGATTATACCTCAGGCTAGCTATAAAACTTTGCCAACAGCAGAACAACAGAGAGCTTAGCAATAGGGCAGCAGAAAAATAGCTAGAAACAAGGCTGGCAATATTAATTAGATGTGTTGCCTAGTCTCTGGAAACAAATGTTGGAAGCATTTTGGTGGTGGGAAAGCATACTTCGAAGCTACGCAGCAAAGGATCCTAAAGAGACTGCTTGTAATTCTGTGTAGCAGAAGGGATACCTAAACAAAGAAAAGAAAGATAACAAAATGAAGTGTGTGTATGTGCTTGGGAAGAGGAGGCCGGGTCTTGAGTGTATATGTACCAGACTGCTGCTTGTTCAGGTTTTAAGAAAATGAAATTCATTCTGGCATGTCTGCACTGATAGGAAGAGCAACATGGGCCAGCATCAACATGGGGCTGTACAGATTGCTTTGGGCTGACTTTTAAAAATCGAAGTAGAAGCCTCAGGTAGAGAGGAAAACAAGAAATGTTTAAAACAAGGTCTGAAGAAGGGGAAGGGAAAAACAGCCCAGAGTTTGGAAAGTGAGAATAGCATAACAACCAGAAAAGAGGAACCTGCAAATAATTCTGAAGGGTACAATGTATAAAAGTTTAAGATGACAGATTTTTGTGCCCATGATTTGGACAGTATAAAATCAGTTTGCTTAGAGTGCTCTGAAGAAATTCTTTCAGCCACACAAGAAATAATCTCTATTAAGGAATCTTTGGTGTCAAAACAACAAATAAGCAAACCAGCCACTTTCAAGGGTGCCCCAACTCTGTTACTGTGGTCAGTTTGGCATCATTTCTACAGGACCCGATGTGGCAGCCGCTGGGGTTTCATGCACAGAAGCAGCTCCCAGAGCCCAAGGAGGTCACCAACAGATGCTGCCATTATTTGGGATGCCACAAGGATCCCATTGCTGATGCACAAGAGGCATCCAGCTCACCACCTCAGCCCTTCTCCACTACAGCATTACATGAAAGCAGCAGAAAAGGCTGCCCCACTAGGTATCTGAAAAACTGAACTCTTACGCTGAAAAGTTTATTTTTCTGCTACGGTTTTGTTCTCTACACATTAAGTAATTTGTTTCTGTACTAAGCCAATGTGGAGAGTCTCTGGCTGTGTGCTGTGAACAAGCCAGGGCTTGATGCGGCTGTGCTACACGGAAGGATTTCCCTGAGACACCAGAGACAAAAGGAAAGTAAACAGAAGCTGCTCTGCCCTCGACCCAGGCTGCAGGAGGGGCGTTGCCGCTGCGCATGAACAGTCTGTGAACAGTGCCCTGCAGCCAATCACCATAGTGGGGGGGGATGAGTGACTGTGAGTGTAACCAATTGTAGCCTGCACTTGCCGCATGGCCTTTTGGTATAGAGTATATAAGGCTTGGAAAAACGTGGTCTCGGGGACATTGATATTCAGTGTTGTTTAAGAGTTCATTAAAGAGTACGGATGGTAAATTCACATTGAATTAGACTCCTTACTCTCGCCCGGCCCGCCCGTTCGATCAAAGAGCTTATGCCGGCGTCTGGATTCGTCGAATTTGCTACCACTACATTTGGTAGCAGAGGATGGTTCGTTAGCAAAGCATAACGCTCCGGATCTACAAATGGTAGCAGAAGGATGGATCGTTAGCAAAGCATAACGCTCCGGATCGAAATTACTGCGGTAAGCAGCGTTCATAAAAAACGGAGCCAAGCCGGGGTGTGGGATAGTGTGCTTAGTCCGATATCAAAAGACGGGCACCTGTCGAGCTGGCCACTCGCATCCTACGTTAAGACCGCGCTGATAAGATAATGGATATTGAAACAGCCGCGGCACTGCTGACGACTATTCTCTCTAAGAGAGGTATTGAATCGTCACAGGAAAAGCTAATCACATTGATTTTTTTAGCTCAGAAGTGGGGACACTTTGGAGAAGTTCCACTTTTGTTTTCCCCAACGGAATGGAGATCAGTGGGGGACACTATGTGGGACAAAACTATCAGAGGGGAAGAAGAGAAAGAAATTAAAGCTGTGAGAGAATTGTGGAAAACCGTATTAGAATCATTAGAAGTTATGAAATCGGAACAACGTGCCGCCCTAAGAGCCGCGGAGGCGCTTGTCCCAGAACAAACCTGGACTGATAAAACTTGTCCAAAAGAAAAGAGGTGCCTGTGGGCTACTCTGTGGGGTCTGCCTGCCGTTCGGGGTGGTCGCGGGGTCCCGGCTCAGCCAATACTTTCACAATCCGATCTGCAACGCGGATTAGAAACTTCGCGGCTCGTAAACAAAGGACCGGAAGTTTCCCCCTCCGAGTCTCTGGGGCAATGTGCCAAGAAGGCGGAAGTGCAACTCGTCGACTGTCCGGATGTGGGAGGCCCTGAGTGCCGCCCTCCTCCTACCGCTCCGCCTCTGCCCTGCCCCGAGCCGGACGCCCCCCCTCCCTCCGAGAAAAGCGTGGGGGCCGGGCACGGACCGGCCGCGCCGCCGCCGCGAGGGCCGGGGCCGCCTCAAACTTTGCCTCCGCAAGCACCCGCGGAAGTTTTTTTGTGAGCCTCCTCCTACATCACTGGGCTCACCCCAAGCAGTAGAGCAGTTACTGCAAGTCATTACCAACAAGCTTGAACAACTCAAGAGTGTCAAATGTAGAGAAAAATAAGGAACAAATTGAGTTTCAAAAACCAGCTTGCCCTTCACAAACAATGCAATCAAAGGTGCCTATAGATTCTACTGACCAGCCGCAGCCCCGACGTGGCAGATGGTCAGGGGTCATCAAAGATGCCATCCTAGAAGGTGATTGGTCTCCAGCAAAATTAGCCCTACCGGTAATTCAAAATATGAACACTCAGACAGCGGTATGGGAACCACATGATTGGAAAATTTTGCAGCAAGCAAAACAAATAATCACAAACTATGGTGTACGTTCAGCAGCTACCAGACACAAAGAACATCTCCGAACCTGTATCACAATCAGCGACCCAACTGTGAACCAGGCTTCTTTCACCTCAACAAGCCAAGCACCGCAGGAAGCCTCGGAGTTGATGTGGAGACAGCAGTAGATATAACATTGACCAATACTGCAATTCATAGAATACCAACTAATGCTAAAGGACCTTTATTTAGACAAGATAGTCACATTGGAGGCCTATTGATTGGCCGTTCTTCTGCTAGTATCAAAGGTCTTCTAGTAATACCAGGTATAATTGATGCAGATTTCACAGGAACTGTTCAAATTCTGGCCTACACTCTGCATCCACCAATTTTTATTCCTTCTGGGAGTAGAATAGCTCAGGTAGTAGCACTGGAAAACTGCCTACCAATGCTTCCAGGAGTTCCTCCAGCATCCTCAACACAAAGGCATGATAAAGGATTTGGATTGACCGGTCCTGCAGTTTGCTTCACCTCATCAATGACTCAGCGTCCCATGTTACGTGTGCAACTATTTCAGTCTGATTCTACTGTTGTTGTAGAGGTAAATGCAATGCTTGATACTGGAGCTGATGTCTCCATCATTAGTCAATTCAAATGGCCACGAAATTGGAAACTTCAAAAATCAATCTCTTCCACTGTTGCTGGAGTAGGGGGTCGAACTACTCCAAATATAAGTGTTGATCCCATTTCCATCAGTTTCCCTGAAGGTCAGTGTGTTACCCTTAGGGTGTATATAATGGAATTGCCAAGCAGCCTTGAGGCGCTTATTGGCCGTGACGTCTTGGGGCAACTTGGTGCCGTGTTAACTACTTCACCTTTTCCTTAGTGGTCACTGGAAAGCAGTTGCCCAACCCTCCATTGACCTGGTTAACAGATAGCCCAGTTTGGGTTGACCAGTGGCCATTAACAGAAGAGCGACTGCAAAAGGCACGTGAATTAGTAGAAGAGCAATTAGTTGCAGGCCATATCAAGCCTTCTACTAGTCCATGGAATACCCCAATTTTTGTAATACCAAAAAAGAGTGGAAAGTGGCGATTATTACATGACTTGCGAAAGGTAAATGATCAAATGCAAGCCATGGGTGCTTTACAACCTGGATTACCATCACCTGTAATGTTACCAGAAAATTGGCATATTCTAATTATAGATTTAAAGGATTGTTTCTTTACCATTCCTTTACATGAGCAAGATACACAGCGTTTTGCATTTACACTGCCTTCAGTAAACAAAGCGGAACCAGCTAAAAGGTATGAGTGGGTAGTGCTACCGCAAGGTATGAAAAATTCTCCTACACTGTGCCAAATGTATGTTGCATGGGCACTTCAACCTATTCGTGCATCATGGAAACAAACAATTATTTATCATTATATGGATGATATTCTGTTCTGTCAACAAGCTGAGTTCACAGAAAGTTCCATAGTCCAAATTACGATCAAACTCAAAGAAAAGGGGTTGGTTATAGCTCCAGAGAAAGTTCAAAAGTCTGCACCTTGGAAATACCTTGGTTGGTCCATTTGTGATGCACAGATTCGTCCACAAAAAATTGAATTACATACTGATTTACAAACATTAAATGATGTCCAAAAATTGTTAGGGGACATACAATGGATTAGAAATTGCGTAGGCATTACTAACAATGATATAGCACCTCTTACTTCACTTCTAAAAGGAGGTGATCCAGCTAAGAAAATAAGCTTAGAGTCCGTGCATCTCAAATGTCTTTCTGATATTACACAAAAAGTACAGACAAATTGGTCTAGCCGAAGACTTTCTGATCGACCAATTTCCCTCCTTATTAGCAATCTAGAACATCCGTGTGCAATCATCTGCCAGTGGCAAAACAAAAACGGGGAATTCCCCATAGATGTTGCTACAGATTCTTCCTTTTGTGCCACTGTCAGATTGAAAACAGAAAATGATTTGCGATTATTAGAGTGGATTTTTCTCAGTGTCCAACCAAAATTCAGTATTCAAACGAGACCAGAAGCAATTGGAGAATTGATTCAAAAAGGAAGATCTCGAATATTAGAAATTAGCGGTCAGGAACCAGATGACATCAGTATTCCGATAAATGGAGCCGATTTAGAATGGTGGCTGAGACATTCGATGCCTATACAGAATGCATTATTAGGATTTATAGGCAAGGTACATTCACGACAACCAAAAGGTAAACTATGGCAATTCCTTAGAACAAATCAGTGGTTAGAGAGAAGCAAAGTAAAAGCAAAATCTGTTGAAGGCCTTACAGTATATACAGATGCAGGAAAACGAAGACACCAGGCAGCATGTGTCTGGCAAGAGAATAGTCAATGGAAACACCATTTAACTGAAGGTTCAAAAGAGGATTCATTGCAGACTTTAGAGCTCACAGCAGTAATATGGGCCTTAAATAATTGGCTGAAATCTGCTTTAAATGTTGTCACAGATTCTTTGTATGTAGCAGGTGTAATACCCAGAATGGAAAATGCTCTGTTAAGACAATTGAATAATCCTCGATTAGGAAAATTGTTTGTACAATTGAGAGCTATTTTAAATCAAAGAAAAGAACCCTGTTGTGTGATTCACATCCGCAGTCATCAATGGAATCTTGGTCTAGGTGAAGGAAATCAAATTGCAGATAGTTTAGTAAGTTCAGTACAGCACATGCCTCCAACAGATAAATTCCAACAAGCGAGACAAAGTCATGAGAGCTTTCATCAGAATGCCAGAGGTCTCCAAAGACAATTTGATTTAACTTTAAATGAAGCAAGAAGTATTGTACAGGCATGTCCTCAGTGTGGAAGCCAGATGTTAGGTATAGGAATCGGTGTCAATCCTCGAGGTTTAAAAGCCTTAGAAGTATGGCAAATGGATGTGACACATGTGCCAGAATTTGGAAAACTTAAATATGTGCATGTCACAATTGATACTTTTTCAAAAATGATATGGGCTACTGCTTTACCAGGAGAAAAAGCACTACATGTATGTAAACATCGCACAGCTTGTTTTGCTGTAATGGGTGTCCCAGAAAAGATTAAGACAGACAATGGCCCTGCCTATGTTAGCCAGAAAGTTAGAACTCTTCTAATGAAATGGGGAGTGAAACACGTTACAGGTATACCTCATTCCCCAACAGGCCAAGGAATCATCGAGAGAGCACATCAAATGATTAAAGGGTATTTGAGCAAACAGAAGCAGGAAGAGTTAGATTGTCAACAGCGTTTAGCAAAGGTGTTGTTTACCTTGAATTATTTATGTTTAACTGGAGACCATGAGGAGCCTCCTGTGATCATTCATCATTATCAGATCAGACTAGGAAGGAAAAACACTTTACCGGAATTCATGGTGAGATATCGTGATCCCACCACTGGATTGTGGAAAGGACCAGTACCTGTTATTTTTAATGGTAGAGGGTATATGTGTCTCTCCACAGATCAAGGTCCATTGTGGGTTCCAAGCCGAGCAGTAAAGCCGGAGTTGAAACAAACTCAACCAAGTCAACTCCCTGCAGCAGAACCCTCGGAGGTCACAGAGTGAGGTGTAACCTTTGCATTGATTTAGCTGTGACATGTATGCGTACTATAGTTATATAAGTAGATCTTTAAACACCACTACCTCTTGAGTAAGTTTATCAACACCCAGCACATCGTTTGTTATAAGTTGAGTATCTTTAAACCAAAGTTCTTGGAATTTGTTTAATCAATCCATTGCGATATTTAAATGGCAATGGAATACCTCAGGTTTATTGCAAAGTGCACTGTTTATGTTGATTGTTATTGTTATTTATATGTTATGTATAAGTTGTTTTTTATCACATATCAAAGAAGGATTAGAACACACAGCTAATCAATCCTGGCTTGTCCAAAAAGAAAAAAAAAAAGGAGGAATTGTGGAGAGTCTCTGGCTGTGTGCTGTGAACAAGCCAGGGCTTGATGCGGCTGTGCTACACGGAAGGATTTCCCTGAGACACCAGAGACAAAAGGAAAGTAAACAGAAGCTGCTCTGCCCTCGACCCAGGCTGCAGGAGGGGCGTTGCCGCTGCCCATGAACAGTCTGTGAACAGTGCCCTGCAGCCAATCACCATAGTGGGGGGGGATGAGTGACTGTGAGTGTAACCAATTGTAGCCTGCACTTGCCGCATGGCCTTTTGGTATAGAGTATATAAGGCTTGGAAAAACGTGGTCTCGGGGACATTGATATTCAGTGTTGTTTAAGAGTTCATTAAAGAGTATGGATGGTAAATTCACATTGAATTAGACTCCTTACTCTCGCCCGGCCCGCCCGTTCGATCAAAGAGCTTATGCCGGCGTCTGGATTCGTCGAATTTACTACCACTACACACCACTATTTTATGGTAACGCCTCTAGCTGACTGCTGCGCCAGCTCTGTTAGATGATGCACACATGTTTAGGAAGAGACAATTCCCTCCCTTAAAGGGTTTATTGCCTTAAAAGAAAACACGGAGAAAGGTGAACAAGCAGCATTTCTGCTATGCTTGCTTTGCAGACAGAGGCTGGAGCAGATTAAGTCTTACCTGAAGCCTGCAACACGGCTGAGGCAGAATTTTTCTTGCGTCTGCTAAGGTCTAAAGCAGTGCAGGAGTCTGAGGGCAGTCCTCTGCCTCTTGTTTGTAGCAAAAGCAAGAAGTCTTTCAGGAGAATTCTCCTGTTTCATGCAGGAGATGGCAGATTTGGAGACCCATTTGCTGCAGTCAGTTCATTTTCTGCCATTCTACAATATATATAGGGTTGTTATTTTCTCATATATGTGATTACTCAGCCTTGGAGAAGCTGAGAGAATGGTGTGGTTTAAGGTGACTCATTGTAAGGCGGAATCCTTTACTCCTACAGTGCTGGTAACAACAGGGTGGCTTGGCAGTGACTAGAAGATAGTTCCCTTTGGCTTTGCTGCTGCTTTTACCAAGTGATGTGACAGTCACCTCCTCAAATCGCAACAGGGTGTGTGTGCTGCCTGTGCTAGTTGGAGAAGGATTGTTAACTCCTGCAGATGGTTTTCTGTGGGTTTTTTTCTCCTGTAGTAGCTGAATTATTGTGCATTTTTACAGCTAATTATCCTTCCCTACTTATCTGTTGGCTTACAGGTTGGGTACACTGGCTTGAGACTCGCTGCTTACTGTCTGAATTCCTTTTCTCATAACACTCATGGGGACACTTTCCATACAAATAATTGTAAAGACAGGTTGAGCTGCTGCTCCTCATGGTTAACAGAGAACCTCAGGTGTGCCCTTGTACTTCTGCACAAAATTTCCTTCTCTTTTTGTATACATGGGGTTTTTAAATACAGCCAGAAGCAACCTTGTTGTGGACGATATCCAAACTCAACATGGACATTATGAAAATATTATAATTTTTACATTTGAAAGTATCTTCTGAGTGAGCATAACTACAGCAAAGCTAAATTTCTGTTCTGCATTGCCTATTGCACAATTATCCACAGCAGAGGGGATAGGCATAAAATATTTGTAATGGGGGTGGTGGAGAATTGCTGTTTGGCAGCTTTTAGTGGAGACTGCAGTGAATGTGGCCATGACACATTGGAGAGGGCCAGGCTGAAGGAATAATTTCTCCGCTTTTCCTAATCTTGCCTGAATACAATGCTTTCTGTAGGGCTGGTATGGACTTAACACGATCTGAGAGGGGCTTCAAACTCACACTGCCCAGCTGAGCCATTTGCCATGCAGAGATGTCATCAAATCCTGCAGCAAGGGGGCTGGAAACATCCCCCTCCCTTTTATCAGTTTCCAGCACCTGCAGACTTTGCTGTTTGCTCGCACGCTGTGCAAAGCTTTAGGGATGATTCTCACGCAGTGGTTGTAGGTAGGCAGGGAGGGACCAGGAGCACAATGTGGTTCAGAGCGTGTCCCTGCCTGAAGCTCTGGGTGCTGCTGAGGTCCCTTGGGTGCTTTTGGCTGCAGCACTCAGGGACCTGCCTGCCAGCCCTGCAGGCAAAACATATTCCTTGCATCTCACGCTCAAGATTTCTTCAGAGAAGGGGTTGCTATGCAGCCTTGTTTATTCCTGGTATGTGACACTGTTTGCTTGCTGAGCTTGTACACCTGGAAGGGGGAGCCTGCTGTCCTCCTGGAGAAGGGGTCCAGCTTGACAAATGGCCATCCCTGCTTCCAGTTTTGGAAACACAGGGTCTGGAGCAGAAGAAATCCTCGTTCCCTTGTGGGTGGCAATCCGCAGCAGGGCTTTACAGCTCCTGAGGGCATTGCAAGCTTAACAACGTGGAGCAAGATTTCCAAAGTGAAGGACATGTGTGTTTGTGAAGGAGGTTGGTGGACAGCCCTGTCTCCTGTGCTATTGGTTTCTCAGCAAGGTGGTGCTCCAGGGGGGCTGGCAGTAGCCAGGCAGAGGGGTTGCTTTTACTCTGCTCTGGTAGAGGTTGCTTGGTGCAAGCATCTTTCCCAGAAAGCAATAAACTCTGGGAAAAAGAGTTGATGATTTTTTCTTTATTCCTTCTCTTTTCAACAAATTATTTCAAAAATTCTTGAAACTGTTGCTGTGTGACAGAGAGTTTGGGTGTCAGTTAAAAGAGACACAGTCCTGGGAAGTGTGGAAGGAGAGCGATGCTTGGGGTGGCAGATGGAAGGAGGGGAGAGGACGGGTGGGAGCTGCAGTGCAGATGCGGTGGTTTGTTGACAGGGAAGCTCCTCTTCATAAGAAGAGCAACAGCCTGGCCTCTGCCACGCAATGGGGAGCAGAGCAGGAGCTTCCACCTGGGCTCAGGTGCTGCTCCAGGGCTCCCTTTGCTGGTATGTGTGGGCAAATGGGCAGGTCTCCGCTCAGCTCCTGCTCCAACTCCCCTTGCTCTGACTGGGGCCAAAAAGCAAAAACTGCACTGTTTGTCCTTCCTGGCTCATACTTTTATTTTCCAGGTAGAATTGAGGAAAGTTAAAATCAAATCAACTTTCTGACTCAGCCCCTGCTAAAGATTAGGTCACTGTTTATGGCTTCTGGGGTGCTGGTTCATCTGTGCAGGATGGTAATCGAGTCTGCTCTTGCCAATGGTTTAAACTGCTGTGTTTCACGAAGTTTAACCTTGGTGATTTGCTTCAAAGGATGTGGGGGAAAAGTGGAATCTTTTTACTCCAAGCAAAGAGAGAAGTGAACCTTAGTGAGCTTACAGGCTCTCTGATACGTAAATGCCTAGTCCCAAAGCAATATCACTCTGATCAACAAACTTGCCTCCAGGTTAGCTTCTGTTTTCAAAGCTCTTTATTACTTAAAGTATAAATCTCTGAAAATTTGATCTGGGAAAGATGTAGGAGGAGGATGAGGAGGGAAGATCCAGAGTATGACACATCTCAAATTGCTTCTGGGGTGCAGAGATGTCAGCCTGCCACAGCAGCAGAGGGACGACAAACCAAACTCTCTGAAGGATTGAGATATAGGGACCCTGCTCATTATCAAAGTGTTTGCTGGTTACTTTCTCCCTCTGCTTCTCTCTTTCTTTCTCCAGAGACAATGCCTTTGCTTCACTTTTTTTTTTCATTCTATTTCTTCTTGGTAATACACCTAACAATTAGCTAGCTGGGGCCCTGCTGCAGAGACCACTGCTATAATGACAACAGTAACTGCTCATATTAGCGTAATATCCATCATCCCAGGGCCTTTGAGAGCTTTGCAAAGCTTCCAGGCATCATTTGCTATTTTCTGTTGGAGGATATGTAAGAAACTAAAGCTGACTTTTTAAAAATCTGTGTCCTGCAGAGGTCACATTTATAAGCTCCTAACAGTTTTCTGGCCCTAAGATTTATGTTTCTGAGCCTTCTTTTTCTCTGCAGGCCAGTGAATGAATCGTCAGCAGAGCAAGCCCTGCCTCTGCATTCTTCCACTTGTCATGCCGTTCCTTGGCTTCGCTCACTTTCGGACATTGGAAGTGATGGCAGTTGGGAAACATGGTGTTTTCTCCCAGGTTAGTAAACCCAACCATTGCAAGTTTCGTCAGCCAACTCTACAGCGTTGCATGTCCAGCTCTGGCAGCTCCTTTTTATCCTCTTCCCTGTAAGTTCTGCGGTTTGTTGCAGAGACAGGCTATTACTCCTTGGCCTCTTAGTGGCCTCGGGCTCATGCAAGGTAGATGCTGCCAGCTGGCAGGTATTGGAAAATAAACATTTGTCCACCTTGACTGAAGGTCCTGCTTTGGGTCCCCTGGTCACCGTGGTGTGGGGCTCTGAGCAGCAGATCAGATGCAAGAAAGCCCCTGTGTTTAGCAGGCATCAACCCGTGGACACTTGGGCACTCCAGGGATTTAAATGCCTGTGGAGTTAGGTGATGCCTTGTAGGTCAGAAGAATGGAGATTTTAACTATTTCAGTGATACCTGAATGGTGGACTTAGGACCTGAACAAGACAGAGGTGCTTGAATACTGTAACAGTGGGAACTGTTGTATTTCAAGGTTCATACGGCACTAAGAACAGTACTGGGATTTCAGTGGAATAGATGTAAAAGCAATAAAACGGACAATTAAGCTGGTCTTGTTACAGGATATGGTCTTGTTTTAGTATGTCAGCCCTGCACCTCATGCTCCCAATGCTTGTTACTCATAATGAAAAATTTCAATACAGACCTCAGATCCCATGCTGCAACTGAACGAAATTGCTTCAGATCATTGAGAATTTCCCTGCCTGATGATTACACAGGAACAGGACAGAGCCCTGTCATGGTTCAACCGTGATAGCCACTCACTCACCCCCTCCCTCTCCCCCCCAACAGAGGAGAGAATCAAAAGGGAAGAGAGAAACTTGGGTTGAGATAAACACAGTTTAATAAAATAACAAAATAGTAACACACTACTAGTAAATGTGTGTATATATATATATATATACATATAATAGAAATAAAAGATACTCAAGGCAATTCCTCAGGAAGACACCAAGCAGCCACTCCTAGGAAACAGCACCTGTTCACAGAGAGAGAAGAAAGAGGAACAAAGGCAGAAAAGCTCAGAGGTCTCTGCAAAATGGCAAAAAGCTGAACTAAACATCCTGCACCAAAAACTCCCCCGGCTCCGAAAAAAAAAAAAAAGAGAGTACGAAAAAACCCAACGTGTGCAAGAGAAAGCACCAGAGAGAAAGAGCAGAAGAGCCCGCAACCCGGAAGATCCTGACTTTTCTTAAATATGTGGCAGGATGCTAGTGCGATGGAATACTCTTATTGATCGGTGTGGATGTCAGTCAAGCTCTGCCCCATCTCTGCCCCCTTCCTCACTGCCTCACACCTGTGGGCAGAGCTCAGAGTGTCCTTGGCTCTCAGCCCAGAGCAATTAAAAACATTAACTCTGTCCTGGGGTGTTATCTCTTGCTCTCAAACTAAGTCCAAATAATGAACATGCTAGTTATAAAAAAAGAACGGTTTCTAAATGCATGAAGAAAATTTACCCATTTTCAGTCAAACCAGCAGGGCCCTTAGAATGCTCACTTGCAGTTATCTTGGATTTATGCAGCTGTTTGTGGAAACCTGCTGTAGTTAGCATGCTTGGCATTGTTCCGTGCTTGTATGAAAGATGTGTGGAACACTATTCAGGGCCCTACCAGGAGAAAACTACTGTCCAGGGAATGTATTTTAGTAGCCCTGAGAGATGGCTTCACACAGGAGTACGAGGCAGGAGATCCCTTTCCCCGAGGCTACTGAGAGGAAGGCACTGATGAAGACGAGCCAAATATTTCTAAGGAAAATGCTTTTAGAAGAAACAGACGTGACCTGAGAAACAGCTGATCTAACATTTCAAGACATGGGCCACTGGTTGGACTTAATATGAGGATGCATCTAGTTCAAGGTGCTGATTGTGACTGCTTCTGTACCCAATCCTTGAGTGTTGGGCATCTAGGGCCTTCATCCACGGCAGAAATCCTATGTGCCATGAAGACCCGCTCTCAGAAGAGACGCAGCAGCTGATTGTTGCATGCTTTTTCTAGCACTAGCCCCTGCAGTGAGGACCTCTCTGCATGAGATGCTCTGCAAAACCCTGCATGGGCTCCGGATCTCACTTTTTGAAGGTTTTCTTCAAAATGTCTAGGTGAGGAGGGGAAATGTTTCGACGCTTTTGGTCGAGGTTGGGTTACACTCAAAGCAAAGGTGTGTCAGTGTACTTGGCTCTTTCTCGTCTCATTGTGTCATGCAGTCACAGGAGCCCACAGAGCAATCGATCACCCACCTTTGGGGAATGACCGCCCTAGGCCACATCTCCAACAGAGACCGTCGCAGTGCTCAGTGGGAGCAAACTTGTGTACAGTACTCAAATAACCGTGGTGTCCAGCACAACAGCTTATTAGAGCTGGCATGAGGGATTGCTCAAGTGCTTTTTGAAGGAGCTAATGAGGTTTGGCATTCAGATCAGCTTATGCCTAACTCTTGATTTGCTGCCCTGGGTAAGCTGCTGCTTGTGGTAACTCTTGTTTCATGGTTGAGCAGGCCCGCTCTGCTGAGAGGCAGCCATTAAAGGAATTTTCAATAGGGGCATTAAACTTTTAAGATCTTCTGAATGAAAGCTGAGGGCAGAACTTATAAAAAAAGCATCATGTGGGTGATGCTTTTAACATTACATCTTTGGTGTGTGCCAATTGGTTAATATTGTTAACAAATTAAGCAAAATTAGTAACAATTGTTAGTAAATATTTGAGAAAGCAGTTTGCTGGTTCAGAAATTCCTCAAAACAGTAAGTTCAACGGTAAGTGAAAGGAGATTTTGAATGTGTAATCCTACTTGCACCATCATGCAGAGGAAAGATACAGGAGCACTTCCTGAGAGCTGTGCCTCTAACCTAAGCAGCTTTGACACGAAGAACATAGAAAAGGGGTGAGAGATACAATTAGTAGCCCAGGGATCTGACTCGCAATTCTCCCACAGGTCTGGGGAAGCTGCCCAGTGCCACCGGGCGATGGCTGTTTACTCCATGTAAAAACTTCATGTTAAAGATGCATTAGGGCCCTGTAAGCTGAAATCCACTGAAACCCCAAACAACTGTCATCACTCCAAGTTAATTTTATCCTAACAACAACTCTCTGGCTGGTGAGATATTTGATTCAACTGCCACAGTGGCTCCAATCCTGATGGACTCTGCAGGGTTGTTGGTATCAGCATGTCTCACGTAATGCTACTGTATGTTTACTGCTCTAGGAAGCTACCAGAGAAACAGCTTGTTAGGTGGGAAAGAAAGTAATGGTAGCATTAAATAATCTCTGTTTGCATTTACTGGTTACTAATGATCCAAAGAAGCTGAAAATCCCAGAGGATGCATTTCCTTTCGATTAACCCAGCAGAAGGATGACAGGGAGCACATTTACTGTTGACTGTAACATCACAGGGCCTGGAGCTGTTCAAATGCAGTTGTATTCCATTTTTTCCTCTCCAGAAAGCCATTTTCAAACACTTTTTCGCTTTGTAGGGAACCTCTGCCACCGTTCTCCTCTGTACAGAGAATGGCACCAGCTTGTTTTCCGATCTCCTATCAGTAGTGGCAGAAGATGAGTCCTGCACACCCAACACTTCCCCCAGGCTGCAGACAAATTGCTCTGCCTAATGATAATTCCGGTTACAGTGGTTTCAGTGCAAGGGAGAAAGGGGTTGCCCTGCATAGCTGTACATTTTGGGTTTTCCATATCATGTACCTGGTCTGAATTAGGAACTATGCCCTGAATTTAGGCAATTAACCCTGTGGAGGCCACAGAGGTGTTGTAAGTAATGCCTTTCTTAGTTGCACTTACAGTGTGTTAGCATTTAGGTAGGACAGCCTGGCAGAGGAACAGACCTGAGGCATGGAGAGCCTGGCTTTGTGGTGCAGGGTAAATCAGTGGCAGAGGCAGCCTTCTCCCCTAGCTACAGAATACACTCATCCTGGTACTTACAACTTTATCTTGGGCATTTGAAATACCTTCAGAAATGTGGCATCCTCAGCTTCTTTTATGAGGTGATCTTAATCAGCCAAAATTGCCACTGGCATGTTTCTTAGGTATTTATCCTATGCAGTGAGATGAAAGAAAATATACCTTAATCCCTGCTTTATGCCCTAGTCCAACTCACAATTATAACTCCATTGCTTGTTTTAAAGTACGCAGTCCAAATAGACCTACATCTCTATTTTTAAAGGTATTTCGTCCCTGCCTTCCATTTAAAATAATGGGAATTAGCCTCTAAAAACCCTCTAAGCACCTTCATTCCTTGACCTTAAGCTGTCTCTGTGAATTTATCAACACTAACAAAATAAGGGTGAAAGCCAGAACTGGCCTGACTGTGTCAGTTGACTCCAGCCTTTCTGAAATCACTTGCTTTATTCCAGATGAACACTTTGACAGCTTTTGAGCAGAGTTAAATCTCTTGAGTAGGAGGTGGAGGAGTACAAGGCCTTGCTGCAATATGAACAATTTCTGTTGAAATTTGCTTGAGGATAGCATTTTATCTGACTGTAAGTTTGACTGATAGGAGGGTACCTAAAGTCTCTGTACAGGCATTCTTCGTTATTTGTTTGAAGCTTACAGAATACATTAATAGGAACCTGCCTTTGCTTCTTCCATCTAGTGCAGAGGCATTTTTCCTTCTGTAATAATTTAACTGAACTGTTCTGTGATTGATCCTTCTGGCTGCACTTAGCTAGCATGTGATAGTTGTTCTGTTTGCAGACCTTTAGAGGCACCTATGAGTGGATTTTCAAAAGCAGCTCACATTGGCATCCTTCTATACTCACTGACGTTTGTAGGAATTTTACTGCTGGTTTATCATCCTGACCTCTTATCCTAAGGTACACTCAGCAAAATCCCCTCTTACCTCTCATTTAGGCCATAAGAAACGGGTTAATCCATTTAAGGAAGCAAAAGCCCTGTATGGTGACTGAAGTACCTATCAGAAGGTGAAAAGAAATCTCTAGAGTTTCGAAGTGAAAGCAACCAAACTGTTAAGGAAACGGACTGCAGAGACTGAGGCTGAAAAATGTCACATTTTGCTGTAGCACTAACCTGAAGGGCTAAGCATAAACTTCCTTTACTCTCATATACCCTGTGCACTATAACACTGCCTACAACTCCTCGAGCCCCTTGGGATGTGTGCTTGCTGATGTGAGAATGGCAGGTAGTTTCTGGATAGCTAGCAGCCCTGACTATGGGTTGTGCTGTAGCCTCAGGCTTGCTGAGGTGCTGCAAGCATGATAGATACCTCAGCAATGCTATAAATGTAGGCAATTCAGCTACAACAGCAGTTGTTTCAGCTGCTTTTCTTCTTCCTTTCCCAAGGAGTGGCAGATTTGGAAGTATTTGGCTTGTGGTTTGAGTTGTGGCTCAGAATTACTCATGGATGTGTCAGAAAATCTTACCTACCCCTTTCTGCAGAAAAGGAGTCTTGCAGACTGGTGGAAAGTGCTACAGATATGAGTTACACACCAGTCTCCACTATCATCAGCCTTGTAAACCCCCTAAAATCCAAGTACATTTGTATTAAAAAAGAGCAAACTATTCTATCCCCCATTTTTCCAGTTGTTCTTGGGGTAAGTCCAGCATGACATTACAGCTCTTTGTACCAAATGTGTGAAACGATGCTCCTGCTGCAGTGGCAGCAGCACTGAGGTCAGTGGGAACAACCCCGAGACACTGTGCTGGGCCCAACAGCACTGGGCCTGGTGAGAGACTTGCCTCTGCTGCCGTGCCCATACAGCCATGGGGAGAGCAGCTGCTGGGGTAGAGTTACGTTACAGTAGTCTTTGTCCAGCGTTTGTACTTTATGGCTATGATTTTGACAGAACGTGGAAAATGTAGCTTGAATATATCTTAATGTTGTTTTGTACGCAGGAACCCTGTAGGCAAGGCAATGCCAGGAATCGGTGGCTGTCACTTGCACTAGCAGTGTTATTTTTCCATGCAGGTTCCTGATGCTGCAGGGGAACCCATCAGCAGCTGTATCAGGCCCACCGACCAGCAGCACATCAAGTAGAGTTTCATCTGCAAAGAATCCATTGCTCCCCCCCACCATGGCCACACAAGATGATTTCACAGCAGGTAAAGGGCTGCAGCAGACTGGAGACTCCTTCAGTTGGGCTTGTTGCAATCCTGTTTCTGCAGCTTTTGCCTGGAGGATGTTTGCCTGCAGCGGCAGTGCCAGTGCCCAGGAATGCTGCTCAGCTCAGGGAGGAAGAGCGTGTTACAAAAGCTGCATTCAAAGTGCTGATCATGAGACCCTGGAGATGCTGGCAACTGCAGCAGCTATTCTTCATGCTGTACAAGTGAGAGGCCAGCCTTAGAGGCTGGGGAATGGGGAAGACATTGAACAGGACATGAGGCAGGGAAACATGCTGTGTATAATCTTGAATTTTCAGGAACAGCCAATATCAGAAATTTTGGGGGGCAGGCTATGTTTTTGTTGCTTTTGGGTGTCTCTGCAGTAAAGAAAGCAGGGAGTAAAGCCCTGTAATGGTGAAGCAGAACAAAGGAGAAGATTTGGATGGACAGTTTGTGTCCTGCAGATACAATAATCAAATACGCCAATGGGGACATCTAATGCAGAGTGCAAACCTTCTTTTAGTTATGATACCTAGTGATTAATTGTTTGTGTCCTAGTATTTTCTTTGTTGTGAAGAGAAATCTAAAACTAAACCAAATCAAAACTCAATCCAAAATGGAGTGGGAATTACAGGAACGAAGGACTTTCAAACTATTATAACTTCAGAAAGTATCTACTTATTAGACATTGCCAAACTCTAGAGACCATTGTGGGTTGTCTACACTTTGAAAGGAGAGGAAAGAAATCCTGCAGTCATGGATGGACAACTAGCAAATCATATGCAAATATGTAGAATGTTGAGCTGTCACAATGCTGGAATGCAAGTGCACCAACCAACGGAATCATTTGAGGTTACTGTCGTGGGTGACTGCCACAGTTTGCCACGGTGCAGTGTTTACCTCACTTAGAGTGCAGCTTAAGAGAGCGACAAAAGGTACTCTGCTACCTACTGCGTGAAGGAGATATCAAGGAGAATTGGGTGAGAGTTGTTTAGAGTGATTCATATGGGGGCAGGAAATGTGAAAGGGTAGAGGGAGGCCCTCCCGTTGAGTCATGAGGTTCAGAAAGGATCCCCTTGCTTTCTAAACTCCTTCTTGCAGAGGAGTCTAGGTGTGGCTAGATCCAAACTTAGCCCCAGACTAGGTCAACAGTTTATGTCTAAGAGACACAAAGGGTAAAGGAAAACAGGCCAGGGATTATAGGTGTTTATGGCGAAAGGATTATATGGGCACATGCAATTCTTTATATTGCTTGCCTAGGATTTAAAAGTTTCACCATTCTGCATCTCAACCTGCTTATGTCCCCTCATGCAATTATTCAGTCCAATAGCATTATTTGAATCTGAGGTCTTCTTGCTTCTCATTGGATTCTTTCATCGTCTTCAGACAGGCCTTTGTTTTGTTTAATTGCAGACATGTTTATAGTCCATAGCCACTTTGTGCTGGCCTTGAAGGCATTATTTGGTTGAAATGAATCCTGTTTCGCTCAGCAAAGTACAAAACCGGCCTTGTCTTACGTGTCCATGATTGTCTGTATCTGCTTTTGTTTTCATTAAGTAGATACAAGTTCAGTGAATATGAGCAGAACTTTACAACATACAGTTTAAGATTTCAGCAAATTTAGCTTACTAAGTAAAGTGAGACAGACAGTATCTTAAAAATTACACAACCTTATAATCTAGTGATTAATTCTATTTCAAATGCATTTACTTGAGCTAAATGATTAGTATAAAACTTAAATTTGTGCTTATCCAGTGATCAGTGAATAGTAAAAGATCATTGCCCTACAGCCACGCTTGTCTAGCAGAGACAGCTCACTGTAGGCTCACCCAGGCTGTCATATTTATGGAATAAAGTGGTTGGCTTGAAGTCAAATTGCATACAGTGGGAAAGGTCTGCATGAGACTCCTTGCACCCACAACTTATCATTGTTCACTCTGCCATTCTATTTTCTTGTGGGTTTCCTAAAATAAGTTCTTGGCCTGGCTAAAGCTCAGGCCTTTGTCTCCTTTGGAGCCTGTACCATATTGCTGCTGGTGTGGCTGGGTGTAGGTTGAGAGCACACATCACAGTGACCATTCCAGAGGCCAGGACTAGTGTGTTAATCTTCTGTGAAAAAAAGTGTCTGGTGGTTTTTTTTTGTCTCCATATCAAATGTTGTGAATTTGAGTCTTTTGTACTGTTCTTATTTTAAAGCTAAATACCACACCTCAATTGCTGTCTACTACGGGAGCGTTCCCAAATTCAAACCCAGATACAAGGCTCTGCGAGGCAGAAGCATTGATTCAAACTTGCGGTTTTGTGGCAGCAGTTGGACTACTGAAGAAGGAGGTGAGGATGGAAGGGGGTTGAATGTGCAATGGTCGCCTCAGCCAAATGAAAAAAAATAAAAAATCAGGGAGAAAGGGTCCGTGGAGGTCAGTCCTCATGTGCTGGCTCTGCATCAGAGTAGGTGGCTGACAGAGAGCTGCAGATGATCCTGTCCTCCTTCAGTGGTGCATATGGCATCACATCTCGCTATCATTAGTTCATTATGCTTTCTCCTTCATCAACAGTAGCCAAATCACTACCACTGCCAGCCAGGACAGGGATTGTGGCCCAACTGCCATAAATCAGGCATCCTCTCCCGGATGACTGGGCCAGTGAGGCTGATGTGCATGACTTCAGCATTGGGCAAGGAGGTGACCACCCCCACCTTTCTCACCAAGCCTCGACCCAGGACCCCAAAGAGAGGGAGGCAAGCAGCGCTGACCCGGGTACCATCCAGATCAAAGACAAGCTGAAGATGAGGAGGATGTCTGACGGTCTGTCAGCCTCATACAGTGGTAAGGCGGGAACCTGCCTGCTCTCCTGTGGGAAGAAGGGTCTTTTCCCAGCCTAGAAAGCTAGTGCACATTCCCAGGGAACAGTTGTGCCCCCTGCAATAACCTTCCCTGTTGCTGTAGGGGTGTACAACTGTGAGGCAGGGAGAGGAGCAGGAGAGTGAATGTGCAGGTGAATAATTCTGGATATGCACAGGTCCATGGGCTCTCTGTTATTCGACAGGAGCTCAGAGGACCAGGATGCTCCTCTGGTGGCTCTGTGGGAGTGCCTAAGTGTTGTCCACTGGCCTGCTTCAAGTGGCTGCCAGCATGAGCATGTTTCCCTGTGCAGCTATTTAGAAGTTTCCAATAAATCTGTCCAATGAAATATCTAGCTTCAGGTGCTTTATGTTTGCAGTGCTGCTTCTATTATGCTTTGTGTCTCTGCTTTGCAGGCCTGACTGACTGTGATGACCCTGAGGGGGTTACCCTGAAGCCAGTAGTTTCCGGATCACCTTCCCCGAAGCTCCTGGAAACCTCCAAGACTATGTCTCCCAACCAGAACAGACCTATTTCCTCAGAGACCTGCATGTTAAGCGATGGAGAGCAGGAGCATGAGGAAAATGACACAGACTATGATGCCAGTGATGAGGATAACACGGAGCTGATGTCAGAGAGTGAAGGATGTAAAGTAAGGAAACCAAGCCAAATCATGTGTAGTGGGTCTTCAGTTTATTTCCAGTAGGCAGAGCTCTGAGATCTTCTTTTTCTGCAGTGTGAGCCCAGGGAAACAGCTGAGCCAAGAAAGTGCTCAGCTGGACATTGTGCTTCAGGCTGTTTCTGCAACATGCATGCTGCAGACTTGATGTCCTCAGTCTGTATCAATAGGAGAATAGTTTCTGTGCTCTCTAGTGGCTCCTGCTGTGTTTTCTGACTGAGAACACACCAGCAATGAATCAGAGCAACTAAATGTGTCTCACGTGGTCAAGCATGTTCTTCTACAGTTAGTAAAATCCACGTTTCTGTATACATGGTATAATAGTTACTGTTGCAGACACACCAGTGTCTTTGTGGCTTTTTATATCAGCTCTGTCTGGTTTAGACAGAAACAGATGTTTGCTGGTTTTTGCTCTAGGTTCTCTCAGTTTTTGAGTTATACAGCCACGTCCTTCTACAGGGTTATCTCTAATAATGTTTTTAGAGTTCAGTGGCTTCCGTGCAGCTTCATTATCTCCCATGGTTCTGCCCAGGGATAGGTGAAGGGAACTGCCAACTCTGGCCATGGGTAATGGAGTCCAGACTCCATCCACTTTTTCAGGATGGATAGAAGCTGCAGTTGTTTTGGGTTTGCTGTGGTGGTAAGGAGAAGGCAGATGAAAAACAATTTTTGTAAACTGGATAACCAATAAAAGGCTAATGTATTTGATTTCAGCCTTGCAGATACAGGGCCGACTGTATCCCTGACATTCGCTCTGTTGGTTTCACTGGAATTTGAACAGGTCTTGATTTGGCTCTTTATCTGTGACAAGAATGATGGGATACTAAGGAAGGGTGCATGTCTGCCTCCACTCCCTCCATCCCCTTCCTAGCCATGGCAGGGAGAGCCTGAAGTAATTTCAGCAGGCAGAGACACAGAGCTGCAGGGTGGGAGCTCTGCTGAACTTCAGAAAATGATGGTGAGCCTGAAATTAACTGTGTGGGAGCTGGAGAGCACCAAGTATCCAGAGAGCACAGTAGAATCTGGGCCAAAGGGCTAGTAGGGGAAAGGCAGAAAGCAGAAAAAAAAAGATGGGCTTGAGGAAAGCAGGTTTTGTCAGCCTGCAGAATGACTACGTGGGGACTTGGCTGGAGTTCAACAATGCCTGGTAGGTGCTTTAGGGACGAGAGGCTAGTGATCTAAGCCCATTCCCTTACCATCAGAAAGGCTTATAGAAGCAATGGCATGCAGAACATCCTTACGTCGAGCAGATGGATACCAGGTGGGAAAGCAGCCACTGCTAGAGAGGTGAGTGAGAGGAGAGAGCTGGCAACAGCATGGGGACATTGTCTCTCCCTCATCACTTCCCTTTACATCGCCCATCCTAGGTCAAGTTGCTCCACCAGTTTGACTTTTTTTTTCCTGGTATGTCCTAGCTAAGAGCATGGCTAAACTACTTCTGGCATCAACGGGGAACGCTGGATGCTCCAGCTGAGCACTGTTCTACTATTTCCAGGCTTCCCTGCTGCATTCGTATTGCAGTGGTGACAATGGGAACAAGCCACGGGGAATGGCTTTGCTTTCCCCGATCCCCGAGTCAGCAACATCTTCTGATGGGACTCCTGACAGTGCTGCAGGCTCTCAGAATGCGGATTTCGAAGAGGCCCCAGAGATGAGGTAAGCCAAAGTGTGCGCTTCTCCAATATGTTTTTCATCTCACACTTCTCATCTTGTGAGATTGTTTTCCACGGTCAGTTCTTCAATATATTTATGCAAACTTCTGTACTTTCACCACTTTCTGTATCTCTGGTGACCAGCACTGTGTCAAAGCCAACATCTAAGATTGGCTCTAAGCAACTCAACCAACTCTCACCAACTCTAAGATCAACTCAAAGCCACCTCTAAGATCTTGGGTAGTGGGGCACAGGAGGAGGCAGGACTTAAGAGGAACTTAAAAGCAAGTCCTCTGCTGAACTCTGATACTGATTCACTCTGTAATCTTTGTGGCACCCTTTGGGAACTGTATTGCATGGATCTGAATACAGCATCTGGTTTTGTGTGTGATCTTTGCCAATACCTGTACCTGCAAAGTTATGTTAGGGCAAATATTGACTATTGTAGAGCTGTCTGTAAATTCAGATGCTGCTTCTGTAAACATCAATTATAACTTCTCTGTGTCTGGGCCTTCACTGTAAAATGGAAGCCCAGATAAATCTCTGTTTATAGATGTCTAATTCTATAGATGCCTAATATTTGCATATGGTTTTAAGATCAAAGGGTGGAAAGTACTAGAGAACAGTTATGGGGCTGTAACTGATGGAAAGATGTTTGCTTCGATATGCGTGAGGAAATCTAGCTGTCAGCTTTATCCTAGTTATAACAATAAATAAGGAGTCATAGAAATATAGTTCCAATTCAAAAGCTTCAGCATAGCTTTTACAGTGCAATCTGAGTATACTTACCTACCAGCTGAGTTGGAAAAACCCTTCTTCTAAAAAGAACAGGGAGGTGTAAGATTATTCTCAGGAGACAGCAGTGGTATTTCCACGTGTAACAAGATACTGCCATCAGTTTAAGGCATGGCCAAGCAATGTTAGGCTTCTACAGCACTATAAAGGTAGCTGCACTCAATACAGACTTATGGCTGGCTTAACATCTCTTGCTGATTCAGAAAGGATGCATGAACAGTGAGAGCCACTCAACTCCGAAAGCAGAGACAGCAGAATTGGATAGTTAAGGCCCAAATTGAAATCCTGTGTTTCAGCTGGAGCTTGACCAGTTCTGTGTGACTCCAGCAGCTGAAAATTTAGTGACAATTAATCACCTTTGTGTATTGTTGGTTTTATGGGTTGCATTTTCTCCTTCATCAGATGGATCTTGCTAAGGAAGTTTGCCTCTCCTTCTGTATCCTCATATATTATTTTGTCCTCAATTTTCTTAAGGTCAAGATCAGGCAGCAGAAGTGAAGAGAAGACATTTAAATCTCAAGGTGGGTACAGGGCATGGTTGCCCTAAAAAGAACATAGGTGACTCATGGATGGCAATGTGAAAATTCAGCTGAAAACTGTCCTGTAACCTTTTTCATTCTTTGATGCACTCAGATGGCTCCTCAGAGACCAGCCACTGGGAAATGTGCTCTGTTGATCCAGTGAAAATGACTCCAGCATGGAGTTATGAATGGCAGGAGCTAGAAGAGTACCTTGGGGCCCTGCAAATGCACAGGAGGAAAAGAAAATGTTCCCCTAACTCATGCTTATACCTTTTAACCCCCAGCATGCTCTCTAATGTCACAAAGATTAGAGAAAAATGAGGCATTTTGCATGAAATGAGAAATGTGCCCACTCATTCCTCCAACACTTGAAGGAGAAAACCTTATCTTGAGCAGCTTCTGAACTGAACCCTTTCAGATCTGAAGTAGATTAATCAGCAGAGCCTATTTTTGCATTGGAAGAAATAGTGAAACCTTGTATGATAGCAAGTCCTTGTGAATTTTCCTTTTACAAAGAGACTTAAGGATCCAGCCTACGCAGGACCTGAGCTCTCTGTCCTTTTAAGTACAAGCCTAAATTCAATGCTGAGTAATGAGGTTTCCTTGTTGCAACTCATTTACCCCAAGTCACATATCCTGGGTTTACGATTACAAATCTCTTCCCCCACTCTATGTGCATATGTCAGTATTGCACACTGAGGCTGGGTAGGAGATGCTTACTGACTTTCCTCTGCTCCCTGCCTTGCGTTGTCACTAGCAATTAGAGTTCTGCAAGACAAAATCTGGTGTCTGGTGCATCTGTGTCAGCCAGTACTTCTAACCTGAAAACCTCAATGACACCGTTGCTGCCCCTTTGCCGTCTGTGGGTTTGTAGCAATAGGAGAGATGGGAATTTGAGAAACAATTGTGCTGATGCAGAAGAAGCAATAAGATCCACTGGTCCCTCAGCTCAGTATTAGTCCTGACAAATAATGGGCATTCCCAATAGGAATGATTCCTTTATTGCTGATATGCAGCTAGGATGCTGGGTGCAACTAGGGAGAACTATTGCTGAGCAAGTAATGTGACATTTTTGATGGATACATTATAGACTAGAAATGAGATATATCATTAAACCATCTTTCTCTCTCTTTTGTTATTGACCTGACCATTCTGCAGGGAAAAAATTCCTGATTTAAGAAAGTTATTCCTTTTTTACTGCTTGGCTATCACATGATTTTATCATCTGTGAAGCCATGTAAGGAATGATTAGTTCTCCGAGTTTTAATAGCTCTTTTTGGAGAGTATTTCAGAATGAGCTGTACTGTGCTATTCCCATTAAGAAAATCAGCCTTTGGTGAGTCTGCCCAGAAAGTGGGCTGACCTACTGCAATTTAGAATGAAACCCCTTGGGGAAAATGAATTCTGGCTTCAAGAGCACAATTCTGCTTTTGGTAACACTCTAGCAATCCTAAGCTTTTCTTTTAATGCCCTCTAAAATATTCCAGCAAAGAGGAGGAAATGTTAATTCTTACCTCTACAAAGACTATTAAATATAGCTATTAAAACCCAGTAGTTCTTTAGTAACTGGGGAAAAGAGGATGTTTACTAAAATCAAAATGGATAGGAACAGAGACAAACCCTTTTGGCAAGAGCAATCTCCATCTCTCTGTTCTTCTCTATCAAACACAGCTGCTCACCAGAATCCAAGGGCTGAGGCCTTTATCGCACAGTAGGTTTGAGTCTGGTGGCCAACAAAGCAATGTCATTTCTGCTGCCAGTGCAATATGGTAGTACGCCATCTGTTTGGAAAGGTGCTATCTTCCTTACTGTTATCATACACGATCTATATCCTTGTCTTATCAGAGGTCCAGACTTTGGAACCCATTTTGCCTCCTATCAAGCATCGCGTTGCTCGTGATGTGAAGTCTGCCAGACGTTTGCGTGAACCTGTGGTCCCATTGCCAAGCCTTCCACTCAGACAGGCCAAGGAGACAAACCATCGTGAGAGGCCTCGCCTTCTGAGTGTCGATGACTTCAAGATCAGCAATGAAAAGGTAATGGCTAAGGACAGGGGTGAGCAGGCTTCCTTTTCAATGACTGTTCAGTGCTTAGCACAAAATGTCACTGAAAATCATAATCTTCCCCTCTTGCGGAGCAGATTCTATTTGGAATACATTTGACAACTACAGAGCAATTACTTGAGTATTTTCCCTGGTGCAGAAGTCACTGGTTGAGAGGCGGTGCTAAGGTTAGGCAAAAAGCATTCTTTATGTGCGGAGGCCGATTTAGAGCAGATCTGAATGGCAGGGCAAGTTACACATCAGTGAACATGTGCACAGTGCATGCTTGGAAGCACAGAAGCAAAGATTATAATGTTGAATGCAAGGAAGGCTGCAGAATAAAATAGAAGACCTTGCTTTTCCTTAGTTACCTTTCTTGCTGTATCTCACAGCCATCTCATTCACAGTTTTTCTATTCAATAAGACCAATGTTCCTCCAACTTGTTTTCACATGACTCCTTTTTTGGACTCTGGGTTCTCAGAGAGCAGCTGAGTCATTCAGAAGCAAGGAAGTGAGAAGCAACTGCAATTACTGGCCATGACTGTTAAGAAACAGCAAATTACCTCTCATTGCTGGTTATTGCAGATGGGTTTTGTTCCCCTGCCATAGCCTGTAGGAACTGAACCACCTGCTCACAGTAAGGTGAGCTCTTAATCTGTCTTGGAGCGCTGCTATGACTCTCTTGGTTCAAGCAGGTCTTCTTGACATAGATTGAGAAACAGCATCTTGGGCCAGTAGAAGGTTATGGCAATGGAGTGTTACATATCACTAGCTGTAATTGTCTGCCAAGGTGAGGGAAGGAGGAATTCTTCTGAAACTATTGAGATGTATATGGAGCTGCAGTAAAGAAGATGACACGCTACCACTGTGTTCCTGATGAGGTGTTGTGTGTGGTTTGTGCATCTTTTTTCATGTGCTATGATTTATTTCCATTGCAACTAGATCCGCGTTGTCTTGTGCAAGTCAGCTTACAATAAAATGAGAGAGAGGAAGATTGTGCTTAGGGAGAGGGAGGAAGAGACAGAAAAGCCCTTGCAGCTCCCTGCACTGAACACTGACCCCAGGGATGCAGCCAACAAAAGTAAGTGGTTGCAATAGTTGTGAGCCTTTTTGTTTGCTTGCTTGCTACTTACTACATAGTGTTGCAAATGTCTATGAAATTGGACTGGAAGGCTGTTAAACTTGCATCTGAGTGGAAGCTTACACAGGACTTATTTCCACTTTTCAAAGAAAAATACAGAGCCATGATGTGTCTTGCTCCCGGCCCATACTGAGTCAGTCACAGTAAATCACTTTCCCCACTTCTCCTATGAAGTCTTTCAGACTGGATAATTCTGTCTTGCAAACTACACTGGGGATTCAGACTCTCTAATTGAGAGTAGCCTCCAGGAAAGGTGAATGGGTGAGTCCAAAAGAAGGCTTTTCAACCAAGGTGCCCCTGGAAGAAACAAAATCAAACTGTATCTAATTAAAACACAAAATATCTTGCTCACATGATAGGACAGATTATCCTGCCCACCCCACTCCTTGCTGAGGAGCTCACACTATAGAGCTGTGCTGGAGCCCTTAGCCAGAGCTTGCGTTTCACCCACATGAGCAAGCAGCATTGCTGACTTAATTGCAGCTGACAGACTCTGATTGTACAGCTGCACGCACTACCTTGAGCACAGCAGCAGCAAACTTAAGTGTCAGCACTCAGCCCAAGGGCATCAGACAAGGTTCTCTGCTCTTTTTCTTGCTATTATTTTGTGAAGTACTAGTGAGGAGTGCTGAGGTGGGAACCTCTAGAATGTAACTTCCCTATCCAGCCTCTGAAACAAGAAAGCAAAAGAAAAGCAGCACTGAGTTTTCCTCATTTCTTACGGAAAGCATCACCACATTGTGTGATCATTGTCTGGGATAACAAAGAGATGTTACCCAGCTCCAGCAAGACTTCTAGCCCTTTCCAAGCCCCCTGTTGAGGGATAGTCCACCCTGTTCAGATGTTTCCTCTTAACAAGATCCTTTTTGGTCTCTGCAGGCTTTGGCCCACCACCTGTCAATGGGACAGCTCCCAGCATGCGCAATACAGGCAAAGAGAGCACTGGTACTGCTTTGAGGAAGCGGTTCAACAGGCCCGCACTGCCCAGCATGCCTGTCATCAACAAGAACAGCAGCGTCCCACGCAACTCCTCAGGTGAGCCTGCTCCCCTGCAGCCCCCACACCAGTACGTAGCACAAGGAGCACAAACTGCCTCACTCCTCAACCACAGGTAAGATCTCAGGTCCAAAGCCTGTTCAGAGGACTGAGAGCAAACCTCCTTTGGATCCATTCCAGCTCAGTGATACTGGAGCAGTTGGTGCTTACAGATCCACTGGGAAGTTGAGCTGCATGAAGTAGGGGTAAAGCCTTAAGCTATAGCTTTTGCCAGTACTGATAGTCCAAAACATAACACTGGTGCTGGGAAGCAGCTGTAACTGCAGGACTGAGCTCCAGTACTGTCTGGCAGGGTGTGCTCACCATGCACATATGTGTACCACCATGGTCAGTTAGCCTGTGCTGCTGTCTGGCTCTGCAGCCAGTTTTTCTACTATCGCAGCAAGGGCTGCCTCTTCATGGAAATTAGAGAAGTGATACATTCATTCTATTGCATCTAGAAGTGCTTAACGACTTGTAGCATCTCTCATCCCACTGCCTGCAATGCAAACTGGGAACAAGCAGTGCCTGTATTTCCGACTGTATTTTGGTCAGCCCACCCAAATACAGTGGCTCTCTGTAGCAGAAGACGTACATGAGAGGTTACTGGTGCTCCCAGGCTGCTCACTCCCTGCAGCAAATATGCAGCAGATAGTGAGCATACTGATTCTCAGCTCTCCTTTGTGGGTGGCCTACCTTGTGTTATGATCCTGAGCACCAAGAGTTAGGAAAAAGGGAACTAAGAATGATATTTTGAATGCTCCTTCCTAGTGATGCTACTCCAGTTTTCAAAACTGATCAGAACTAGCCTGACATGGCTCTCCGTTCACCTCGAATATAGTTGTGTATATGCACATACTTGTGCATATGTACATATGTCACTGATGTCAGTGATAGTAGTATTGGTAACATCCAAATTAGTACCCATCTGAATATTTTTGATTTTACAGTTCCTCCATACTTCATAGAACACGTAAGGTAGCATAAAAACACTACAGAGTCCATAGTAGTGCCTAGATTCTATGTAATATTTATACTCAGTACTTTTAGACAGCTCAGATGTTTACGTCTACACTTTAGGAAATGAGCTTTTGCAGGCAATGCATGAAGTTTTTGACCTACAATGCTTTTGATGATAAATAGGTTTCATAACAAATGCATTTGTCATCTGAATGTTCTTATACCTGGTATATTTATCATCAAGAAACTGTATTTGCCAACAATTTGCATCTATATTTACATATTTTTATTCTCAGTTCACATTTGGAAGGCTTTTTTTTTGTCACAACTATCAAGACTAGAAATTGCCTTTTTCCACAAGAGAAAGCTTAGGCATTGCATAGTTTGCAAACAAATACATTTGATGACAAATAAATTTCACCTCAGCATCTTCAAAATACAGCCAATGGGTACCTCTGAAATAGTAAATATTCCTCATGCTCGGAAAATAGTGAAATCCATAAACTACTACTTTCCCAATGGTATGCTAAAATGTATGTGCACTTAGCTGCCTGCTGTCCAGAATAGTTGAGATAAATGGGAACAGAGGTGCTGTCAGGCTCAGCAGGTCAGGTATCACTATTCCCTGGCACTTGCTCCTTGTGGATTTGACCAAGCCCAGCAGGACTTGGTTGTTCAGGCTTGGTGCTCGCTGGGGACAGCTGGAGATGTTTCCTCAGAAAGTTACAGGGTCCCTCTGTCCTCACTGCCTCAGGTCACAGCAGGTGATACAGGGAGGTATGTGCACATCTCAGGAGCTTACTCCTGGGGTAGCAAGTCCTGCTGAGCAGCACTGGCTCCTGGTGAGTGTAAGCCCTGCAGCACTATCAATCTGCAAGCTGGCTGTGGTACCCATCCAGATGTGGGAGCTGGCTCAGTGTGTGCAATTTTCAGGTTCACACAAGGAGCTGATGCCCAACTGGGGATGAATGTGAGATGGTTGGGTGCTGGAAAAATGAACCAGACAGCAGGGAAGCCACTGAATCAATGCCAGTTTGCGCGCATATGTAATCTTGGCTGGGGACTGGGTTGCCATCTGCTCGGTGGCAGGGTGCCTCACCCTGGGGTACGCAATGCTGATGTCTGACACTCTCCTTACAGTGAACTCACTGTCGCCCATTGCTCTGGACTCCTCCAAGGGGAGAGATGAGCCAGAGTGCGGGGACGCCCGGGAAGCCAAACCCTACCCTAATGCACAGCAGGTGCTGCTCAATGCTCTCACATGGCTCAGCAGCGATGACTGGTAAGAAAGCCCCCTGTTCAGTCTTTCTCCCTCTCAGTGTAAAGGTAAGTTAGAACCTTTTTTCTAGTGCCTCTGAGCCCAGACATCCCAGATGTCCCAAGGGAACTACTGAAACCACTCCAAAGTAATCACAATATAAAGATGTGAGAGCAGCCTTTTATTTGCCTTGGTCCATAGCAGTCTTAGAGCCACAGCAGGTCCCTGCTGTTTCCTAGGTTGGTTTTTTGCTCCACGTAGCTGCAAATGAAACCTTCAGGGAAGAGAGAAAGTTGACAACAAGATGATTTGCTGGCTGAAGCCAGAAGCAGGATGGAAGTGGTCTTGAGTTTACAGATTTGGGTGCCTCAGGTCACTGGCCCGGGTGGGACTGAGTAAGGATTTATCTCTGGTCCTCCCGCAGCTAAGTTCCAGAAGCACCTATGGGGAGTTCCTATTTCTGAGAAATGGACTGAGATGTGGTACGGAGTTTCTCAGCCTGTCATTTCCCCTGAAAGCCTTGTGGCAGAAGACAAGTAAAAAGAAAAAAAAAATCCTTCAGGAATCTTGCACTTTTAGAATGAAACTTTTTCTTCTTCACTGCTTAATATGGGCCAAAGATGTTTTTGTTGATAATCACAGTGTGTCCTGAAATTGAACACAGACAGGAGGAGACTCAGCAAATTTCAGGTGATATTGGTTTTCCCTTTGATTTCTGAGTCAGCATATGTGCACTAAGGCTCCATTCACACTGGGATAACCATGAAAAGTCTTCCATGATGCACCTCCTTGTGCAATATCACTTTGTTTTGCCCCTCTCTCCTTTCTCTTTCCCACTCCTGTTTGATGCCCTGTGAGGTGCAGGGAGCTGCTGCAGGGTCTGGGTTACACTCAGGGACCCCAGTGGGGGTGGATGCCCAGCCCTGCCCTGCCGCCCTGGTGAACCAGTGACTGTAACATGTCTTCATGTAGCTCAGGTCCTTCACTAAGAAAATGCTGAAAGAGGTGGGTTTTTACTACTTTTAAATAACATGTTGCTGTTGTAGGTGTTATTTTAAGTAGGGATTTTCTGGAAAATCCAGCTTTTTGTCTATTCTTGCCCAGGTATGGAGTATTTTATGACATGCTGTCTTTTTTGGGGGAGGGGAGGGCGAGGCTGTGGGGAACAAGACTAAATTGTAGAGTGCAAACTCAAGCTATGGAGTGGCAGTGAAGGCTCTCCCTCCTGCATTGCCCTATGGGGATGGCGAAGAGGGAAAACGCCCCAGTAACAGCCAGACGGGACTGTTTCTCAGACACAGGGTACAGGGAGGATGCAAGAAACAGAAACATGGCACAGTCTTCCAGCTTCTAGGAAGCAGTGACATAGAGACTTTGTGTGCCAGTGATTTCAGGAAGGGTGTCTTGTTTAACAGCTGCAAATTAACCCAGCCATTCTGAAACCATCTATTTGCCTTTTGCATTTATGTGTGCTTTTGAACACGACCGCATCCTGTAGCAACGAGTCCACAATTTAATTAAGTGCTGTATAAGAAGCACCTCCCTGTGCTTGTTTGAGCTGACGCCCTGGTAATTTTAGAGGGTGCTGCCAAGTTCTTGGGTGGTGAGAAAAGTCGATCTTTTTGGTAATTGCCTTTCAGGGAGGAGAAAGTGAAGGGACTCACCAGCATCAGACGCCTGGCTGTCTCCCACTCAGAAGTCCTTCTTTCTAAACTTCATGATGTTTCCTTGGTAGTTATCAAAGAGGTAAGAATGTTATGTTCGATTGTGTCCTATGCACCTCGTACATGAGAGCATAGAGTTGATACGTGCTTCTTCATTTACGTGGGTGTCTGCCTTCATCACTATTTTATTCACTGTTTTTCTAAGGGCTATGTCACCTATCTATATGATCTGTCTGCACAATATAGCTGTATTTACAGGCATGCAGGGCTTCTGTGTCTCTTCTCTTTGAGGTAGGTGTCATTCTCATGCAATATACAAATACAGAAACTGCAGGTGATTTGCCACAGCCCAAGTCTCTGCCAAGCTGTAATTAAACACTGCAGCTTTTGCCTCCCAGCTTCCTCCCACTTCTTCCTCCTCCTCAGCAACCTGGGTGAGTGACTGCAGGTATTTATTTTCCTGTGTTTCCTGATGATGTTTTTTCCTCCTTCCTTTCTGCTTGCTTTTTGGCAATTTGCCCTTTCCACTAAACTGCTGACTCTGTGTGCCTGTGGAATTTTGCACAGCAGCAACTGGGTGCTTAGACCAGCCTGGCTGTGGGGTGAGCAAGGCAGTCACACACAGCTTCACTGTCTCATCTCTCAGTGAACACAGAGGTCTCACCCTAAGCTAATTAATAACATCTGTGGCTGTATTTCCAACTTGGCACTTAGCAGCCAGTTCAGGCCACAGACTTGTACTCTTACTGCATGATTGCCAAATATATTAAATTTTCCTTTGCTTGCAGAAGACAGTAGGACAGCTTATTTCCATGAAAGCAACTCCTCCTCTCCAATATTTAATGACATTGGAAGCTTGAATGTTCCTTGTGTTGTTGGACTCTTTAAACCCTTCTGTTTAGATATGCAGGACTCAGATTCTACCCCTGTGAGATCTGGCTTAGGGCAAGAAGCCCTTTCAGCTTAGCTCATCTGATTTTTATATCACTTTTATATTTCTGAGGAAATTTCCTCCTCTCTCTTCTACGATCATGCACAGAGACATCTTTCAGCTTTTGTTTCACTCCAGTCCCAGATTTTGCTTTCACAAGCACTTCTAGCACTTATATGGTTTTCTTTTATTAAGAGGCACAACTAATTCTGGCAGAAAGAAATACTGGCCTGTCCTTCAAAGTATTTTTCAAATGAAGCACGTGACTCTCAGTTATTTCTTCCTTACCCTTATGGGAGAGACTTTTGGAAGCAAGGGTCACCCAAGAACAGCCCTGAATGCTGCAAAACCCCATGGGTTGCAGCTGTAATTATATGTGACCTCCAAAATGCTTGAGTACCTTGAGTTCAACAGCTGGGGTTCTCCTGACCAGGCAGAGCAGTAGATGGACTTCAAGTCCATGCTGCATATTAGCCTGATTGTACACTTGAGCCTGCATTTTCAGTTTCCTCGTTGAGTGCTCAAACTGCCAGTGCTGCGATTTTGGACAGGAAGAAAGTACTACTTTTCCTCTGTCTTGTCTTTATGAATTGTACCTTTATAGTTTAAAAACAGCCATTGCCTTTATTTTTTTTTAAGGTCTAAAATCAAAGCAGTGCACATTATGGGTTGAGTAGCACACTTAGTTCTAGATTAAACAATATTTTTAGGCCTTCAGTCTCATTAAAATTGTATAAGTGGGCCTGAGAGAGAAGAAGTTGGCGTCAGAGTAAGTGTGTTCCTGTACTTGTGGTCCTCTGCTCTTACTGTGCTCTTATATTCCATCTGGACACAGTGAGAAGTCATGTTGTTTCATGGGACTTTCACCTGGAGAATTGATTTTCTCTACAGGGTGGTTCTTACATTTCCCCTCATGACTTCCCCAGGTGAACAATCTCCGCTCAAAGGTGTGTTGCTGTGCAATGAACACTCTTGGAGATCTCTTCAGGACCATGAAGAAGGACATGGACCACAAGGTGGATGAGATTGCTCGGGTCTTGCTGCAGAAGATGGGGGACTCCAACGACTTCATTCAGACAGCAGCCAATGAAGCCCTGGGGCTCATGGCGGGGAGTGTGACTCCTGCACGAGCAATGACTGCTCTCATGGCCAGTGGAGTCCAGTACGTCATTCTTTTCTTAGTGCTATCCTTCACCTTGAATTGTGTCGGTAGAGGGAAGGGATGGGAGGCAGAAGGGAATTGATGGGAGGGAAGGGTCCTGTCTCCTGCATCTTCTGTGAACTCGGTGATTAGATTCTCTGATCATAAACCTCTCTCCCTTCCTCTTGCATCTACTTCTGCCCTCCTGCAGCCTATTTGTTCCCACAATATGTCAATGCTGGTGAGATGTGGTGAATGATGGGGAAGCAAAAGTTCCTGCAATGCGTGGTGGTATAGTCTTGTGGCTTTGCAGGAAGAGGGACAATAGCTATTCTAGCAGTGAGTGCCTTTTGATATTTCACAACGCTAACCACAGAGGCACTGAGGCACTGGACATACTTCAAGCGGGAGGTTTTGAGGGCACAGGATCAGGCTATACCAGTGCGCCGAAAGGCTAGCCGACAGGGAAGACAACCGGCTTGGCTAAACAGGGAGATTTTGAAGGAAATCAGAAATAAAAAGAGAGTTTACAGACTGTGGAAAAAAGGGCTGGCTACCTATGAAGAATTTAGGAAAATAGCTAGATCGTGCAGGAAAAAAATCAGGGAAACAAAAGTGCAGTTTGAAGTTAATTTGGCCAATTCTGTTAGGGATAATAAAAAGTCCTTCTTTAAATATGTTAATAACAAAAGGAGGGGCAAGGAAAACCTCCATTCTCTACTGGACTTTGAGGGAAATATAGTTAACAAAGATGAGGAGAAAGCTGAGGTACTTAATACCTACTTTGCCTCAATATTTACCAGTCAAACAGATGGCCCTCAGGATAACTGGCCTCTGGAGATGGTTGACAGGAATAGGAAGCCAAATAGTCCCCTTGTATTCCAAGAGGAAATAGTTGGTGGCTTACTGAGCCATCTGGATCCTCATAAGTCTATGGGACCAGACGGGATCCATCCTAGGGTGATGAGGGAGCTAGCAGAAGAGCTCGCCAAGCCGCTCTCCATCATCTTCCAACAGTCTTGGCTCACTGGGGAGGTCCCAAATGATTGGAAACTGGCACATGTTACCCCAATCCACAAAAAGGGCTGCAAAGCTGACCCTGGCAACTACAGGCCTGTCAGCCTGACCTCGGTGCCTGGCAGGGTGATGGAGCAGATCATCCTGAATGCAATCACACAGCACCTCCAGGATGGACCAGGGATCAGACCCAGCCAGCATGGGTTTAGGAGGGGCAGGTCCTGTCTGACCAACCTGATTTCCTTTTATGATCAGGTGACCCACCTAGTGGATGAGGGGAAAGCTGTAGATGTGATCTATCTAGACTTCAGCAAAGCCTTTGACACTGTCTCCCATAATATACTCCTTCAAAAGCTGATAGCCCATGGCTTGGACAAGTGCACTCTCTGCTGGGTTAAGAACTGGCTGGAGGGCCGGGCCCAGAGAGTGCTGGTAAATGGGGCTGCATCTAGCTGGCGGCCAGTCACTAGTGGTGTCCCCCAGGGGTCAGTGTTGGGTCCAGTCCTGTTTAACATCTTTATTGATGATTTAGATGAGGGGATTGAGACCACCATCAGCAAATTTGCTGATGACACCAAGTTGGGGGGCAGTGTTGACCTGCTGGAAGGCAGGAGGGCTCTGCAAAGAGATCTGGATAGACTGGAAAAATGGGCTGATTCCAATGGGATGAAGTTCAACAAGGCCAAGTGCCGGGTCCTGCACTTTGGCCACAACAACCCCCTTCAGCGCTACAGGCTGGGCACAGAGTGGCTGGAGAGCAGCCAGACAGAAAGGGACCTGGGGGTACTGATTGACAGCAAGCTCAACATGAGCCAACAGTGTGCCCAGGTGGCCAAGAAGGCCAATGGTATCCTGGCCTGTATCAAAAATAGTGTGGTCAGCAGGACAAGGGAAGTGATCCTTCCCCTGTACTCTGCATTGGTGAGGCCACACCTGGAGTATTGTGTTCAGTTCTGGGCCCCTCAGTTCAGGAAAGATATTGAGGTGCTGGAGCGGGTCCAGAGAAGAGCAACAAGACTGGTGAAGGGACTTGAGCACATGACCTATGGTGAGAGGCTGAGGGAGCTGGGGTTGTTCAGCCTGGAGAAGAGGAGGCTTAGAGGTGACCTCATCACTCTCTATAACTACCTGAAGGGAAGTTATAGTCAGGTGGGAACTGGTCTCTTCTCCCAGGCAGTTAGCAATAGGACAAGGGGACATGGGCTTAAACTCTGCCAGGGGAAGTTTAGGCTGGATATTAGGAAGAAGTTCTTTACGGAAAGAGTGATCAGGCATTGGAATGGCCTGCCTAGGGAGGTGGTGGACTCACCGTCCCTGGAGGTTTTTAAACTGAGATTGGACATGGCTCTTAGTGCCATGATCTAGTAAATGGGCTGAAGTTGGACCAAGGGTTGGACTTGATGATCTCTGAGGTCTTTTCCAACCTAGCCAATTCTGTGATTCTGTGATTCTGTGAAAAGCCATGCATCATCATTATGCCATTAACTTGAGAAATAAGGAGGCTAATTGCTAACACATGGAGCACACTGGGGAGAACGTGCTGGGTGCGGCTCAGCAGGCACAGCTCCTACTAAGTGGGCTCTGTCTGACCGTCATGTCCTTAGATCTCTACTTTCTATTCAAATTGATGTTGCAAGTCAGCCTTGAGATAGTGAGCAGCTTTATAGGTGCCTTCACAGGCTGACTCCCATAGGATAACTGAAGCAAATGCTGCCTTAAATCATAGAATCACAGAGTACCAGATTGGAAGGGACCACCTGGACCATCTGGTCCAACCTTACTTGGCAGAAGTGCAGTCTAGACAATGTGGCTCAGCACCCTGTCCAGCTGAAACTCACTTCCCTGGGGAGATTATTCCAATGACTGATTGTTCTCATTGTGAAAAATTTCCCTCTGCAGATTTGGAGATAAACAGGTGGAATAAGCCCCAGGACTGCTACAGTTCTGTTTGTGTAGTGGAGCCCTCTGATGAGTCAGTAAAAATTGTCTTTCATTTCCCTCTTTCCTAGACTAAATTTCAGGAAAGAAATTAAGTATCAAATAGTCCAGGGAGGTAGAATTCCTTCCTCTTACTTGCAGGTAGCCTCTCTGTACAATGCCAATTTTGTGTTTATCTGAGGACAAATCACCTACAGGTGGCTAAAATGGCAGTGAGAACTTGTGTGTCCTTTCCCTAGCAATGACAGGGACCATGCTGTGACCGAGGCCTGTGCTTCTGGCCCTCTTTTTCCCCCTACCCCAGTCTTTGTTGCCTTGTTTGCAGACACCGCAATGTCCTGGTGCGCAAGACTGCAGCCGAACACCTACTGACTGCGATGGAGCGAACTGGAGCCAATAAACTCCTCTCGGGCATAGTTACCAGTACTGAGGTGCTGGTGCACACGCTGGTGAATCTTGCTCTGGACTGTCATCAGGACACAAGGTGATGATCTTCATTTCACCTCCTAAAATTTGAAAACTGTTTGATGCCTGGCTATAAATTATAAAACCACAAAAGAGTGGAAGGTAAAATTTAAAAAGTTACTTCACAGTGTGGATAACGTCTGGGGAGATGACTGTACTGAGTAAGATGAGGTTGTCCAGCAAGAGAGGCCATTGACAAATTCCTGTGACTTGAATGATTCTTTATTCAGATCAGCTGAGCTCAGATTAGGCAGTCAAATAATTCTGTTTCACCTTACGTGTGCAATGTAAAGCTGAAGCATTGGCCACTGTTCGTCACTGAATGGTCCCAAACATCTATTTCTGGGAAGGTTAAGACTGTCCTAGAAAAAATCCAGCTGTTTTCAAGTGATATATTCAATCATTCTAAATCCCTTCTGCAGATTTAATTGCCTATTGTAGTCACAAATTTTTCTTCCCAATCATTGTATAATGTTGTTGGCTGTGGCTGAATGACGTCCAAATTTCCTCTTCACAGTAGCTGAAGTTTCATAGTAGCAAAACCAAAACAACTAACCAAAAACCAAACCAAACCATTAGTCTGATTATTAATTATATTCCCATTAATAGATGTGAAGAACACATGATCAATTAGCTGCCCATGTGCATACATGTCGTATAGAATAATAAATAGTAAGCATGAGGTCATCTGTCCTAGATTCTCTGTCAGTTAAGGGGAAGTAAATTATTGTGCAATGGCAGCAAGACACTGCAAATAAGCCATGACATCCAAGCAGGAGGTGGTCTTCACTTGTCCCATGGGATCTTCCACTTCCACAGAAGCATACCCTCAGTTTCAGAGTGAAATTGTATTTTCCTGTTACCCTATGTTCTCCTCTTGTGTTCAGCTGGTAGCATTGTGCAGTTGCAGTAAGAGGAGGTAAATCTCTTTGCTGAAGAGGTAATACCTCCTCATGCAGGTATTACACATGATGAGTTTAAAATATCAGTTTATTAACGCTTTTCCTTCGTTTATTCACAAGGCCAGGGAGAAAAGACAGTAGTAGTCTGTATTAATTTCTCTTTTTCCTATGTTAGATATTATGGACGGAAGATGCTGAATTTATTGATGAGTCATCCAAAATTTGATAGTTATTTGAAAAAGTCTGCCCCCTCACGGGACTTGGAAGCTGTTATGGCAATGATTAAGCGGAAGGTAAGTGCTTGGCAGGAGAAATGTCTTCTTTATGCTAGTACTGAGATTGCTAATATGAGATTAAACATATATAATCTTTCTTTACCTCATTCTTCTTCTGCTGAATCATTTTGCTCCTGGGAATGAGCTGTTGATCCTTAGCCTGTTTATCTTCAGACAGTGAATGAACTAGTATAGTTAGAAAGAAAGTGGGTGTATTTTGAATATCAGCCACAAACAGGAAAGGAAAGTAGGAGAAAATGGTTCTACCATCAAGCATTAAAAAAACCCAATGCTACTCCCCACACCCCCCAATAAAGCAAGGAAGGGAGAATAGTGCTTCTGAAGGTAATAGAGTCTTTGCAACAGATGAAGTATTAGTGCCAAAAAAATTTCCAAATATACAAAAGATGCACAAGGCAATCATAATTAGTACGCATATTGTGTGTATTCTGGGAACACTGCCCTGCTGTTATGCTCTCTGAAGCCGGAGGAAGCTTCATGAATTCAGCATCCCATGGAAAATCATCCCTATTTTTTTTCATTCCTTTTCATTTACATTCTAGACAGGCATGTGCCTTTGTCGGGGATAGGGAGAATGAGCGTAAACCAAATTAACTCCCAACACAATGGGCCACCCTCCAGAAAGTCCAAATGTTTCCCACCAGTTTGTTTCCTTAACAGTTTGCATTATTCTTGTGCACAAGACTAATGAATTCTGGATTTTGTATTGCTGCCCATTATGGTAGCACCTATAACCTACCTTATGTTATTGAAAACAAATAGTAGACATCACTGGATCTCTGGCCCATCTCCCTCTCTAAGTTAGGAAATGTTTTCCTAAGCCTTTCTTGGTAGCAGTGATCCTTCCTGGTTATAATTTGTGTTTTAAACAAATAATTTCCTCTTTTATCTTCTATAGATTCATGTTTTTTTATATATTTGTGTAGGGGACAGAAGACCATGAATGTGAACCTCCTTCTGCCAAGGAGTCTGAGGAATCTCCTTCTGACAAGGAGTCTGAGGAATCTCCTTCTGCCAAGGAGTCTAAGGAACCTCCTTCTGCCAAGGAATCTAAGGAATCTCCTTCTGCCAAGGAGTCTAAGGAACCTCCTTCTGCCAAGGAGTCTAAGGAACCTCCTTCTGCCAAGGAGTCTAAGAAACCTCCTTCTGCCAAGGAGTCTAAGAAAAATGGCTTGATGATGCCCCAGGACAACTTGCCTTCTAATGAAGGGTACTGAGCACTTCTGTTATATCTGACAAAGCACATGACAAGCTTTGCATGTCTCTTCCTCAAAAATATCTTTCTGGTGGAGACAAGGGGTACCAGAGATTGTTTCCTTGCCCCACAAATATTTCGTGATCAAAAATGTCTACTTCTACATTAGGCTGAACACAAGTTCTCTGGAGGGTTTTCCACAAAAATTGAGAGAGAGGAAGAGACACCCACCAGTTTTAGTTCAGAAAATCCAGTGCGGTGGCGAGGACAGTGTTGTGGAGGCTGCGAGAGGGCCATTTCTCTGCTGTTTGGTTTGGGACAAGTAATTTCAATCAGGGTATTATTATCTCAGTGGAGTCTTTTTGAGATGGGTGATTTGATGAGAAGTCCCATTCTAGAACCAAGATGCCATTCCCAAAAATAGCACTTCCTATGCATTTTGTTTGGCCTGTCTGAGTCATTGCTTTCTGACTCAAAAACAGTACTGGTAGTTCTGGTCAAGAGACATATCAATGTGGACTCTGTAGCTATTCATGTCATTGAGACCCATTATTGGTTGGTTGATGGACAGCATATTTTTTTCCCTTGTGCCTCAGTCAGCATTCAAGATAGGAGTTTGGTCCTTGCTGTCTCCCCATGCTGGTGAGAGAGCTACCTGTACCTGCCCTTCTCTGATAACAGAGTGGATTTATTTAGCTCTGTTGTGCTCAGCAGTGGCAGGAAGATCACCGCACACCTCAGTAGTGGGGTTAGGAGCTTCTCGTGCTCATGGCAGAGAGAGGCTGATCCAAGAGAATTGTTCCCATTGGGTTTGTCAAGCTGTGGATCCAGCTGCTAAGGAAGCAATAATGTGAGCGCAGTAGCGGGATGGCTGGCTTCAGTTTTTGCCTCTGTTACTGATCCTCTGGATCCCTTCAGTTATGCCCCTTGATCTGTCTGGGTAGGATTCATCTGCTCAGATGCATCTGAGCTATTTATCCAGATTCCCATACCTGTTGTAGAGGCACTTCTCCAGGACAATTAATTTCCTTATAATACAGACACCTGCCATAAGATGAGGCATTTAGACTTTGTAGTGCCTACTTTTCCACACATAGGGAAGCTGGATGAGTACCTGGGAAGACACCTGAAGATAAATGAGATGCATCCCATCCTTGGTGCCTTGGTTTTCCTCAGTAAGCACTAGTGATAATGTTAAGTCCAGATTGTCTCCTGTAATGATTGTCATGAGATCAAAGCTGCTTTTCAGATAAAGATCTAGCTGAAATCACATCATTAGGAAGTCTTCTCAAGTTGCATTCCTCACAATTAACCAAAGGGAGATATTATCACCAAAAGGTCTAACTTTGTTTTTATTTTCCATTTTAAGGTCTGTCTCTTATGTACCCATGCCACCCTCTCAGACAGCCCATCAGAAGGCCCGTCAGACAGTCCGCCAGACAGTCCGCCAGACAGCCCGCCAGACAGCCTGCCAGACAGCCCGCCAGACAGTCCGTCAGACAGTCCGTCAGACAGTCCGTCAGACAGCCCGTCAGACAGCCCGTCGCCCATCACAGGAAGAGACTGAACAGCGCCAGGAGCTTTGCAAGCTCCTGACAGCTAAGGACTTTCAGACAAGAATGGAGGGAGTGCTGCTCCTCCTTGACCACTGCAAAAACAACCCCCAGCTCATCTCCACTAACATTTCCCAGGTAGGTAGGGCATCTCCATCGCTCCTTTCCTGTTAGGTCCCTTCCCAAGCCTGTACCAGTAAAGTTAAAACAGTGCGTCTTATGTTACCTACTAGCTGTCTGGGACAGGCTGGTCTCTTCTCACCCCAAATAATTTCATTCAACTCCAGGCATCAGGGCAAGCAATTTCAGTCCAACTGTATTTCTCTGGTAGGTGTCTCTTGGTGCTGTTCTTGAGACAGAATTTCCTGTTGCTGTAGCTTTTGCTGTATCTTACTACCAGTTAGGTTAAAACAAAGGAAATACAGCCACTGAAAGGCTGGAAATTATTCCCTAGAAGAGAAATCAGTTGGGGTGGAGGAGAAGTATCAGGATGCATTGATTAAAAAAACCAAAAATTAAAGGATACTCCTGTAAACTTTCTCTTCTATTGCAGACACAACTCTGCCTATTTACTTCTATCCTCATCCCTTTCCTGATTGGGACCATTCTCACCCTTCCTGTGGGCCCTTTTTTCCCTTTGGAAAGAGGAAGACAATGGCTAGAGACAGATCTCTTCCTTTTCCTCCCAGCAGCTGTTTTTTTTCCCCTTTTCCAGCAAATGGTGCCTGATAATGTGGCTGTCAAGGGACTGAACCTGCTCTAATGAGAACTACACAACACATTAAACTTCAGAAGTCTACCTGTTAGCTAGACAAATGGTCTGGGTACTGAAGAGTTCATCAGAGCCCTGCACTCCTCCAGATGCAGGTTCTGAGACAGATAAAAACAAAACTTGGATCACATCCAGCCACAGTTTTGGCAAAATCAATACTGCCCTCAGTACTTGAGGCAACTTTATGGAAAAATGGGTATCATAAATACCTGTTTTCATACCTCTGCACCAAAGATATTGCATTATTAAAATGGGATTAATTTAATGATTTGTAGCGATGACTTATGTAAATAATAATGTAAATAATATAGAGAGAAACACCATATGAACTATCCTGTCTGCACTCAAACCTCTTAATAAAATATGAAGATCTTTCCAACCACCATTAGGTGCAACCACTACAGTGAGTAGCCCATAAGAAAACAGTGAAATTGTGCTAGTAAGTGCTGACCTAACAGAAAACATTATATTTTACATTTCTGGGTGCTTGTTTCTACATCTCTCCTTGAAACAAGAACATTTTAATCCAGATTTCCTGTCCTTTGTTTTCTTAACAGATTTTTGACTCTTTTGTCCTGAGACTTCAGGATTGCAACAAGAAAGTGAACCAGCAGGCGCTGGAGGCACTGGCTTCGATGACACCCATACTTGGAGATGCCTTATACCCAGTCCTGACCTCTCTGATAGCAGCAGTCACTGAGAACCTGAACTCAAAGCACTTGGGGATTTATGCTGCAGCTGTGAAGGTGCTGGAAGCATGCATTGATCACCTAGGTAAGGCTGACCTCTGACACTGACTCTCCCCAGCTGCGGCTCCTCCATCTCAGAGCCAAGTGAGTGCTAAGTCTGTGGATGGCTGTTGTTGTCTGTGGGAACATCCAGCTGCTGCAAGATGTGTATGAAGTCCTGCCTGCATTCTTTTTATTCCAATCGGTTGTATCATGTTGGGATGTGTAGCTGAATGGACACTGCTTATCACCTGGGTCATAGATCTGATTATTACAGAGAGGACATTCTAGGGATTATTTTAAGTTTCCACTATAAGAGCATGAGGGAAGTGACTAGCATCTGTCATGACTGTTTTTCCTGGGAAACTGCATGCATTTTGTTTTTATTGAATTGGATTTCTAATATGTGCACTCTGTTAAGTTTACAACCACTAAAACAAGATGAAAGGAATGTGCTTTTTCCTTGAAACACATAGGGGGAAGTGTGGTGGAGGCTCTTTGCTCTTGCTGGGCTTCTTTCCCACTTCTTTAGAATAAACAAGTATAAATCAAGATAAATCAAGCTGTAAATGATGGCTTATTCCAAACGTTGTTCTGCATGGGGCAAGATTGCTATAGCCAAGGTCTGCTGTAAATTCTCTTGCCACACAGACTTATGTCAGCTGTGAAAATGCAGCACTGGGTGAATATGCCTGAAAAATTCAGTGTTGAAGAGGCAGGTGTTAAAGTGAAATTAACAAGTTCTCCACATCAGCTGCTTTGCAAACTCAGTGAATCTGCTGACCTGCTGCCTTTCTGTATTCCAAGTATTGGGTTGTTCCTAATCATGAAGCAGGAGAGGAGGGTGAGACCTTTACTGCTCTTGGCCCTTACTGATTTTTTTGTGGTGCGTGGGAGAAGGTGTGGGAAAAGTTGCAGAATCCTGCTAAGAGAGGATGTGGCAAATAGATCCCTTCAGGGTTTTGTATGAAGCTTTCCGTCATTCCCCTCTCACCAATTCTAAGAGGTCACTGTAAAATTTCCATGCTGGCAGATGCTAGAACAGGAGCAAGGTGCATCTGTCTCTTATCACAGTGGCTTTACTCAGAGACAGGTTCTCAAGCAAACAAGGTGGGATATATATTTTTTGTTCTGCTCATTTTTGTGGACATTTGTAAAAGTTCAAACAGGTAACTGAATCACAGATATTTCAAAATTCAAGACCCTAGGGCTTTACTGGGGGAAGGAAGGCTCTACTGGAAAAATGCATGAGCAAAACCATACCATATGCTATAAAGTGACAAAACCACCCCAGAACGCTAAAGGATTGTTCAATGCTCCTAGCAAAGAGTAAGAGAGCACAACCTCTTGCCCCATTGCTCCTATGAGTTTAATAGCTAAGAGCCCAGCTATTGCACCGAGGCTCTGTGTTGACATGCCTCATATTCTGAGCTTTAGGTGAGACTTCCTCATCTGCCACCTTTAATGATCCATGCAAAAATGCAAGCTGGTTAGAAAATTGTTTGATCACTTGATGTGAAACAAAAAAACCCCAAATGACATACAAACAAATAAAGAACATAAAACACCCCCCCCCATCTGTTAGACCAAAATTCTACCTAAAACCAAACTAATTTGCTTCCCAATAGTGCCTGAATAGTTTGTTTACCTTAACCCTGGCATTGGTTTGGATGTCCCCAGCTGAAGACCACACACATTCATTAGCTGTGACCTGGGACCATAATCCCACTCAAGGGAGCCACCTTGTAGGTGGAGGTGAATCAGCAAATCAAGCTCAACTGCAATGGGACCAAGACATCTTGCTGTCTCCTCTGACATCTGTCCTGCCCTGTTCTCTGTCATGAAAGAAATGCCCTTCAGATGGCCACTGCCTGACACCAGGGCATGGAGTCAGACCAGCAGCCCCAGATGGTTCCCAGAGGAACCATCACTCTGAGAGAGGGGAGGGGGAATTTCCCTGTAGTTGTCAACATAGCAAAGAGGGGAACGCAGTGAAAATGAGAGTGCGGAGAAGCAGATTCCTCTGCTCAATACAGCAACTGCGGGGCTGCCTGTCCTGTGGCCAGCAGGTTTAGCTGATACGTAGTACAGGGAATTAAAGCTGGGTTAGTAAGAACCAGACTGCCTGTTGCCTTGTTTTCTCTAGTAGCTATTAAAAGCTCCTCTGTCTTTAGGTCTCTCAAGGCAGCAAAAGTAACTGCTGGGTGAATTTGTTATTTACTTGAGCTTTAATGTTTCAAAATGTACCGAGCATTTGAAACTCTCAAAGTGAAAGTTGAATACTGCTAACATACTTATCTTCCTACAAAAACAAGAAAACAAGCAGCTCCCCCTCACCCATCCCAAACCCAAGTGTTCCCCTGAAAATCTATGTAGATACCAATATTAATGACAAATTAACATTTTGTGCTTCCACAAGACCTCCAGATCTTTTTTCAAAGCAGCAGCTGTAAGGTAACTCCCTGGGGAGGAAGAGCAAATGTGAAACAGCATCTGACAATACTGCAAGAGGGTGGGACAAAAAGTGAAGTGTCTGTTTGAAAAGATGAATGAGAAGAGTGTAATTACCAAAGCAGAAGCTTAATTAGTGTAGCAGAACGGATTCATTACTGCACACTCACAAGGAGATTGTTAGGGACTACCTTTTTTATATCTCAGGCAAAACGGAGCACTTAATAGCACAGTACTACTTAAAACCCCTTTGGGATTTGACTCTGTAGTGGTTCACAAAGAAGCAGGTTGCTTACTCTACCTATTGGTGCCACTCCCGGTGACACTGCGAGGTATCGTAGTGCATCCCACAAACATTCTACCTCCAAGAAAAGCTTTGCTTGGCTTATCAAAGCAGTGAGACTGGAGGCTTGCAGACCAATTCAGGCAGCAGTTTATTAATTAAAACAAGACCTCAAATCCAAAACAGGCAGCACAGGAGACGTTAAAATATATATGGCAGTCAAGTATTGGGAAATCAGGTTGTTTTTCAGTCTCTCTACCGAGATCTGATTTCAGAGATAGTATAAGAGCACCTGAGAGTGGATGGTGTTGGCAATGAGCAGCAATTATCTCTTGTAAGAGTAACTTGGAGTGTTGTCCATAGATCCCAACAGGTAGTTTAAAGATTTAACACCAGCTTATCCTTAAAGTGTGAATGGATGCGTGGACTCTTGAGCCTTCTCATCCTTTTCCTTAGACAAGGGAGGAGGTCACTTCTGCAAAGCTCCAGGATGCAAAACATTTTCATTGCTTACAGGTGATTTAAATTTTGAGGGCCCTGATGTGGAAGCTTTAACACAGCTCATTGTACAGCAGTTAACTCTGGATTTACAAATGTGAAATGAGAACTTTTCTTTTTGAATTTAAAATCCTCCCAAGTAAGCTGAAGGAAAGAAGTAAAGGACTCAGAAACCAGCATAAATTTCCTTCATTTTACAAAATGCAGTTACCTCTGCCTTTTCCCCTCCTTCCCTTTTTAACTATTTTTTTTTTCTTATAACCTCGGAAGAGTGAGCAGAAATACATGTTTCTCTTTCAGATAACACATTGCTGCTGCAAATCTTTGCCCACCGAGCGCGTTACCTCAGCGGCAAAGCTCTGCTGGATGTCATTGAACGTCTCACAGGTATTGCCTTCTTCAACTAATCTCCACTTCTTGAAGTCTTCAGAGGGAATATTTAGAGGGAATACCTCAGAATAGACAGTGCAGTTGCTTATCAAACACCAGAAGGTCCTGAGCTTGTTCCTCCTGCAAAATACTTGTACTTGGTGTATTTGGCAGGGGTTTGCCTGGCCTCTGCAGAGGCTTGCAGTGTGTGAGAGAAGAACAGCGCTTGGGCTCCAGCGCTGAGCTCTCACTGAGGCATCTCAGGACCCGCCTCCAGGAAAGAGAAGGCCTAAAAATACCCTGGCTGACTTCTCTCTTTGAAGTACAGTACAGTAAAGGTCATGGAGGTCTCTAAGAGGTCCCTGTTCTACAGCGAACCAACATCCTTTAGAAAAAAAATTGTGGCAACTGGTATTTCTGAGGATCGGTTTGTTTTGTCATCATAGGATTCTTGTTGTCCTGTTGGAAACTTTTGAGGCGGAGTCCTGCAGAGCCTGGGGGGTCACAGTGTAGGTGAAAACTCAACACACATATTACAGGCAAGGACTTTGTGCAAGGCAGGATTTAGGGGCAGAAGGAGGCAGTTCAGCCCAACCCACTGAGGCTCCCTGCCTGTATTGCAGATATCATATGGACTCATTTCAGGATGTACAAACAGTCTACTGTATCAGCAGTGTGCAACACACTGGAAGTACAGCTGATAATTGATTTATAATAGTAGCTTGCTCTGTCCAGCAATAGCCAATGAATGGAAAAAATTATAATCTCAATATATACTAGAGAAGAGTATTTATAGCCTTGCTTTAATTAGGACTAAATCCACTTCTAGTTATGCCAGCATCTTTTAATCCAAGGTTTAATACACTTTGCTTCTTCATTATGAATCTCAAAAGGGCATGTTTAGCCATAACAAATATAAAAGGGCCTTTAAAGATAATTTGGATAAAGTAAATCTCTGTAAACATAAAATTTACTTTTACAGTTATTTTAATCTCTTTTTCAAATACAGCATTTGAACATAAATTGGAACTACTTTAGAAAGCGCAGATGTTCTCTCTGGGATTCAGTGGGAACAGACAGCTCTTTTTGTTCTGAAGCTCCATAGTGACCACTGTGTTTAATAGCATTTAAACATAAATTAACTCCTATTTTAAAATAGGTACCCTTTTCCTGCTTACTAGAGTTGGTTTTAGGTACTGTCAGGAGCCGTTTAAATGTTGATGACTGATGCTAGATTAACAGCATAGAGGAAATGAAGGTCCTTCCACTACAAAATAATAAATAGTTACTGCATAACGTTTCTACTGAACAGAAGATAACAAAGCTCTCTTCAGACCATTTCAGATTTTGATCTCTCAGCAAAATCTGCCATGCAAGGAGCTTATTGATAGTAAATTTTTGTTTGTATTTAATAGAGCTCAGTTCAGAAAATGAGCTGAGAACAGACGTCAGAGAGAATGTGCAGAATGCGTTAAATATCAGGCGCCTGTGTAAGATTTTTCTCTGTTCCCCTATTTTAGGGAATGTTGTGAGGGCAATTGCCATTAAACTCGTGAGATGCTCAAATGCCATGGCAATGGGGTTTGGGTAATTATCTAAGACATTCTGAAGTTTGAAACAGCTGTTCATTAGAAGCCACTAAGTATGAGGGGAAAAAACCTCAGTTTGGACCCTTCTGTCACAGACCTCAGTTAGTCACTGATGTTTGTAAGAAAACTGTCAAGCAACACACATCTTTTCTGGGCTGAAGTTTTGAAGTGTGGTGTCATACTGCTGTTTGCTGTGTGCCACTAAGCAAAAGGAACAGCCACACGGGACTTCTGTCATTCTTTGTCAAAGGTCACAAAAAAAGTAATCATCCTTTTGTTAGAAATCTTTCAATTACCTCTCTGAGCTGCATTTCAAAATCTTCAGCAGCTGGTTTAGACAACTTCTTAACGGAAATAAACAGCGATTTGCCATTTTTGGCATTTGTAATGCAGAAGCAGATAGTGAAATTATTTACAAAATGTGTATTATTCACTTTGATAAGTCTATCATGGATACAAAGCCTCTGATTTGGAGAAATTAAGGTCCTCAGAGGTTGGTTATGCTGTTCAGTGGATGATCAGCCACTGTTGCCTGTTTCTGGACCATTGGGCCCTTTGTGCTTGTTGATATTAGCTAGAAAAGCCTTCCAAGAACCAAAACTTGTAGGTACTTGTAGGTACAAGGAACGTACTTGTTTACATTACGGCTGTTAATCTGTTTGTCTCTCTCACCTGGCAGTGCTTGTGGCCACTGTTTATCCCCGGAAACCTCAATTCGTCCACCGCTATGTCCTGCCTGCGCTCTGGTTCCTTTTGGGAAACAAGGCCCTGCCTGTCCGAAGCGGCAGTGTCAGGGCTGTGCTCACCAAGCTTGCAAAGAGCCTTGACGAAGTGATGGGCCCCAGCCTGAAGAAGTATGCCACCAACCAGCCTCAGTATGTGACAAGAAACCTCTGGGATCTTTTGAACCTGAATGTGAAGGCTTGATGTGCTCCAGGAAACAGAAGGAGGGGTGTGGAGTGGGACAGCTGGAGGCAAAGGTGGATGTGGTGGTGGCATTCGTTTTATTCCGTGTGTTTGAAGAAGAGGATTTATCTGATAGAGTTTGTAGTTACACATTTACTTAATATATTTTGATGTTGGTTTAAAAAAAAAAAAAAAAAAAAAAAAAACCTTAAAAAAACTTTAAAAAAAACTTAAAAATCTTAAAAAACTTAATAAAAAAAAATTAAGAATTCTTTAAAAATAAAAAATATTTTAAAAAAGAATTTTTCTAAAGTTTTATGTCTTGACCTCATGTTCCCTAAGAAGTTTGCACAGATACCAAAAAAATAAAACCTGTGTGTAAATGCAATTTGTAACTGTAAAAAGGAAAATACTATATTTATATACATAGAAATTAAGAGATGTGCACATACATATATTTTTACTTACAAAGTAAGAGATGGGCTTTGGAAGCATTAGAACTGTAGGAAGAGATGGTTTGATTTCAGAAGCATAGAATGAGAAGCCAGGACCTGCTTGCCCAGAAGGTACGCAGTGGGGTTATGGGAGGATGTGCAGCTCACTGTATATGCCAGTGTATGCAGCGGATGCCGAACTGCCGGGCAGCCCCTTTACAAGTCTCTGGTAGCTGCTGGTGCAATGGCCTGAGATGTCTAGGTCAGGCTCACAGCCCCAGTCCAATGACAGCAGAAACCTCACCAGATGCACTGAAATTTTCTTCCCGTTTCAGGGGATGCGTCCTGTCTGTGGTCCCCTGTGCACCACATGCAATGGACTGATGTGGTGAGGTGACGGGTGCCATCTGACTGCCACCCAGCACCCTGAGGTACCCCTGGGGAGGGGCAGGAGAGCGGTTTGTGGCAGGGGGGCTGTGACACCTTGCACATGGGGTGCTGGGTGGGCAGTGAGTGGGCTGAGGGTGTCCTGGGCAAAGGTAAGCTGTGTGCAGGCATTGTGGGACAAGGTATATTTTTTTAAAACTATATAGATTTTCTAAATGTCTTTCCGTCTTTTGAGATGTGAAGAATTTGCCTTCTATGCAGACCAGTAAAGCACTTCTGAACCTGAGATTCAGGAAACAGTGAGGAGGAGATGTGCCAGTCCTTCACCATACACAGATTTGGAAGCACAAGAGGGAGGAGTGATGAGAGAAGAGTGGAAGGGCTGAAAGCAGCAGATGTTGGTGCATCTGTGTAGTCAGATATGAAAACAAAGCAGCCTTATCTGTGTTCACATAATCTTCCATATACTGGCAGGGTTTTGAAAGAAAGAAGAATAGAAGTTTTGGGGAGAAGAAAAAACAGGAAAATAACAGCATGAGACACACTGGGCCCATGGAAGTTTAAAAGCGCCTTGACAGGTTCTTGACAGATACAAGGACCTTGTAGGAAGCTGGGAGGTCAAAGAATAATCCAGGGAGATCTGACCATTCCAGGAATTTTATGGTCTTATGTTTATGTGCTGCATTGTTCGGTATGTCTGAAGCTATGCAGGACTCTAACTTGCCAGATAAAATGGTTGCACTGTGGCACCTCTTAAGGAATCTCTTTTTAGTACAGTATTAAAGTGGCAAAATTATTTAGTAGACTCTTCTAAAATGTTTTGTGCTGCTGTTTGTTTGTTTTTTTTTTTTTGAACTCCCAACTTTTGGTAGCAGGGAGTACTCAGGAACTCATCTCTATGAAGTCTTGGTATGCGATCTAAGCCAGGGACCTGGCTCTGAAACACCAGTGTTTCTGGAGATCCTGCAGCGGAAGCCACAGTCCTTGCAGATCTCATATATAAGTGGAACCTCTTGTGTTCTAGTTGGTACCCATTGCCCCTTGTTTAAATTGCAGATCTGGAACTATGTCACTTCCTTAAGCACCTGCAGTTTGCTACTGCCTGAGATCTATTTCAACAGGTTGCTTTTCTGCCTTTTTTGTTTTGTTTTGTTTTAATTAAGCAACTGGCATCTCTCGAGGGCCTCCTGGTTTTGCTTCCTCTACCTCAAAAGTTATTCTTGCTGTTTTCCTCCTCTGCAGGTCTCTCCCTCCGGAGCCCAGTAAGTGCTCCCTGCACAGGCTGCTTTTGCTGGGCTGAATAACAGTCCTTTAGTTTTACTTTCTCTTTGGCTATGCTTGGGCCTTTGGGAATGTGGGGGGAACCTTCTGCACTTGGGGGGGAAAAAAGCTTTTGTGCACATGATATGAGGTCTCTAGAGCGTGTTTTCATGCATTTAGCTGTAGCACTTGCAAAGTTGGTTTGAAATGTAACCCCTGTAACTGGTTTCTTAACTCTCTGTTGGCCTTGAGTGGTGCTTTCACGCATACTGCTCCCCACAGCTGGTGAGAATAAAGCATTGCCTGCCAGTACCTATTCTGTCCAGGTGTTTTATTTTTTTAACTCTCCAGCTGAGGCAGTTTCCCTGTAAGAGGGGCAGTCCTACAACAGTGAGATCAAATCTAGCTGACAATGTCTCTGGTGACAAGCAGAGGGTTTAATGGGTGAAGGTTAATTCAGCTCAGACGAGCTCTCCTGCCACAGGTTTGCACAGGGGCACATCTCAGAAGCCATTAAGAAGCTACTAAGGTTTTTGGATGGCACAAACAAAAGGCAAATCAGTGTTGAACCTTCTTCCAGCACTGATAAGAATTTAAATATTTAACTTCTCAAACTTATTTTTATTATAATTTTATTACAGAAGTCTCACCAGAGAGGAAACTGCAAGCTGCACTTGCAGGCCCAGTTTAACTCATTTAATGTGCAGTGCAGTTGCTAAACCATAGAAGTTAGGATAGGAAAATAGATGAATGGCAACTTTGTACATGGGCTTACTCTTACCCTACATCCTTCTAGAGGCCCAGGACAGACCCTGGCTGTCACAGATGGTTCTTCCTGCTTGATGAAGGTAGAGTTGTCATAAGGGAAGGCAGGGGAGAAAAGGTAAATATGGTGTCTACCATAAAGGAGTGAAGAAAGTTTACATTCCCCTGCAGAGTAGGGAGTGGTCTTTTGCCATCTCCCTGTGCAAGGGGGCATTAGAACTCTGAAGCTGCATGAGCAGAGAGACTGGTGCTACATACACTGAATCCAGCCTGCAAAATTCATCTTTTCCTCAAATGGGCACTTTCTTCTCACCGAGAGTCAAAGCACACACCTGATGGCATGACTTACCCGCTCTTCGGAGTGCATGTGCCATGCAAATGGGTTAGCTGGACCCTGAATCTGCCTGTGGAAGTGCAACCACAAACCCCTGCAGCAGAATGTACGTGCATGAACTTGGCAGTGCCAAGAAGACTTTGGGAAGGATATGGAAAAATGAATGGCAAACTGGGAGGACAAGGAAGGAAGGCTGGACCCAAAGCATGGTGCAGAGGCTGAAGGCTCCTGTTGTAAAGAATGTTGATTCTGCTTCATGGTGCTGCTGTGAGAGGTGGAGCAAAGAATTAAAGAATGCACCTGAAGGGAGCTGCTTTTGCTGAGGTGCAGCTGGGGCATGGATCATAATAAGGTGATTCTGGTAGAGTTTGCTCTTGCCAAGGTTAAAGGTGAGCTTGGGAACCAGGTGCTGCAATCCCTCTCTCAAGCAGAGGGAGGGGATTTGCACTGAGGTGGCTATTTTAGTCCTTGGTAAATAGTGACGATGGGAATAAAAGTGGTTGCATTGCTACCAAATCTCTGACAGCTGACACTGAATCCTGATACTGTGATACTGCCTTTGATACAGACAGAGGTGAGAAAACCACTCTAGTTAAAATTAGAGTTGACCCGAACCATTAAGCCTCCACTCTGCCTTGATATCTTTAGCTGAAAAAAACAGTAACTCTGGCCAACAAACTGCCCCTGTGTTTCCTTAAAAGCCCCCCAACAGCTTTGAATGCAGTTGGCAGTGGTAAAGGAGCTGTAAAAGCCATGCTCTGTGCTAATAGCTGTGCCCTGGATAAATAAAGGCTGTGCTATTTTCATGGTGGTTTAACAGGTTTCACCTCTGCTGCATTTGAGAGCAGCACGTACAACCTCGGCCCCCTTTGGAGACTGGGGTGAAGGCTGCAGGATGTGCAGGTCTGTCACTCCCTGCTGCTGGCTCCTGGAAGGGACGTCGTCGGTGCCCTGCGGCCAGCACTGCAGCTGTGCCCCGGCTCTCGGGCACGGCCTCAAATGTCACATTCCCTCTGATTCAACTGCTGCTGCTGGGGCTTCCTCTGCAGATGCACACACATCTGTACGCACACATCTATACGTAGAGACACTTCCTTTTCACAATAGTCCTCGTCTGTGCATGCTGTCAGCGTATATAATAGATCAGACTATAAAACTGCTCAGTGTTGACACATTTCTGTCAGTGCAAACATACAAGTAGTAGTACGTGTTATTTCAAGAAGGGAAGTTGGCTATTCTAATAAGATGACTTTCACATGTGCATAATTGTGCCAGTACCAGGATCTCTATTGCTTTGATTGCTGTATTATTCTGGCAGCTTTTTATTTTCAGTATCACTCAGTGAAAACAAAACATGCTCCTGTTTCCTCAGGGAACGGCCACCCACCAGCTAACTCAGCCCAGTGGTGCTGGTGGGTGGCCCTGCAGGCTGGACCTCCCTGTGATCCTGCCATTAATGCTCCATTTGACGGTAATGGTAACAGCGTGCCCCTCTTTTGGTCCTGCCCAGGGGTGACAGTAGTTCATGTTTCATGCCTGTAGGAAGCTATAGTTTTTGTTTGTTTGTTTGTTTGTTTTCAAAATTACAGATTGCACTTGTCCCAGTAAAAGCTGGCCTAAGATCTTCCTTAGTGCATTTCCAACAATGCATAAATCTGTCCCACTGTATCCTTTCCTTAGTGACCCTCTCCTCCTCTTTGTCTTTTGCCATGGCTTCTTTGTGTCATCCGCTGCTACTTTTCATTATTTGGCATTGCAATGGCATCATTTATTTACACGTTTGGGAGACAATGTACCCAAAAGGTCCTATATAGAATAAAGTTTTCTAACTAGATATATCCTTTGCTCACAACAGACCTGAAGAATACTTGGCCCAAATCCCAAAGCTTTGCACATTTGCAATCCGAGTAATTTCTGGCTTATAGCTGCCTTCAATCACAATTTTATATGTAAGAAGAGGAAACGTATTTCATGGGGAAAACATGCCCTGCTTTTCAGACGGCAGATATATGTGCATTTACCCAGAACAGCAGTAGTGTTGTTTGTAACTTGTTTGTAGAGGATGAGCTGACCATAAGGCCAACAACAGGTGAGAAGGGTTTCACAAATCTATTTATACTCCAGCCTGGGTGCCGTTCAGCCCAGAGCTATGTGACAACTCATTGCCATGGGCCAGTGCTTCCCAGCGTAATGAATTCCTGTGTAGCTGGAACAAGCGCTTCTAGGTTTGGCTCTGACTCCTGATGAACTGCGTGATCATTGACATTGCTGCCTCTTAAGAAATTGTTTAACAGTTTTGTTTCATAATCATTTGAATCTGCTAAACTTACATTTTAACGTGTAGCTGCCATTATTCCTGTGCCTTAGGAAAAAACACTTCACAGCCCAGTGCAAACCATAACATTCTGTCAGCATATTCTGCATGGTTGCCAGTTTCTGATGTTACAAAAGAAAATGCATGTGTGAGGTATGAATTAGGATTTCTGGAGGAAAAAAATCTATTTTATGTAGCTGTGTGTGTTTGCTTAGCTATCATCTAATCCTGGCCTAGTAAAGCCCAGGCAGGGTAGCATGATGGAGGGAAGAACAGTCCGTGAGCTTACAGGGTTGCCATTACCAGCAAAGCGAATATGTCTTTTTTGTTTTCCTTGGAGACAAAATCATGGAAACAGACTGCCTGTTTACCCCCCTCTCTGCTCTAATATTTTCTCAGATCTTTTTAAAACACCGTAGTAAAGACAGTGAAACTTGCTGTTGGAAGGGTAGTATTTTTCCCTCTCCTTGAAGTCACTGCTCTTTCACATCAGAAACATTTCTTAGTCTTCAAACATGGTAATAAACAAACGTGGATGATGCATGGTCCTCCTGATGGTGCTTCAGAGTACTGCTAAGTGCTTGGCTTACAAAATTAAATTTAGATATAGCTCAGGTCTTGGCTCAGTATTATGCAAATTTAGGAGGAAAAAACAATTGAGATAGAAACCTCAAGATAACTGGATCCATTGGGCCCTGTGCTAGCTTTCTGCTTACCTCTTTGCTGGGCTGGCCTGCCATCCCAAAATGGGTGGTGGGAGATGCTCAGCCCCAGAGCTGTTGCCTTGAACTTCTGGAGCATGTCAGTCTCCTGGGAAGCATCATCTGAAGAACAGAGACGCTCGCACAAGTTCTAGTCTCCTTTTCACTGCAAGGAGTCTAAATCAAACCCATCGAAGGACTCCTAAAGTTACTAGTACACTGTTTATTTAAAGAAGTGCCTTTCTATTTTTGCTGGTTTGTAAACAGCCTCTGTGGCAGTTACGACAAACTTCACTGTGTGGCTGGAGCAGACAGGCTGCTGAGCCGTTGTGTTGGGAATACACTGGGCATCTAAATGCCTACTGCGCTTGTTGTGTGTTTCCAGCAGCTTTTTTTTCTTTTATTTCCCTGTGGAAAAGCTTTTCCTAGCTCTTTGGCTGTCAAGAGAAATCTGCAGGGCTGGATGGGGAAATTGTTGCCTCGCCTGGGCTGGCAGAGCTCAGAGGTGCAGTACGTGCTTTCTCCCACTCTTGGCTATTGGTAGGATAAGTAGTTCTGAAGTCCTGAGGTTTTCAACATGAAGAATGTAGCATTGTAATTTTATTTCAACTGTCCATGGTGCTTTCTAGATTATTTCTTCATTTTGCACCTTAGAGATATCCTGTTACCAGCTGTTGTTAATGTGATACGTGGATCGACATTATATTTGTCTCAGATTCAGAATTAGGTAACTGCTTACCAGGAGCCCTGTGTCTGTCTGCAGAGCGCTGAGCGCCAGCCGAGCAGCCCTCATGCTCCCCATTGCCTGGTTTATCCACATGAAAAAGCGTGCTATGGAAGCCTACTGGTATGCCATTAACGCATGTACGTATATGCATGTGTTTTCTCTGAAATATGAGGATGAAAGGATCTGCATTGGATATCAGGTTATTGATTAAAAAACATCAGTATTAAAAAACTCCAGAGAGATGCATTACCTTGTGCCCTCAATGTCTATGGTAACTCTATTTACAAGACAAGACACAACACTTCGAAGTGGAGGAAAACATTAAAAATATTAACAAAAAAAAAAAAAATTGTATTATACCGACAGGTTTAATTTAGAGTTTGAATATAAGACTCTTACACTGATATTGGGTTCAAGAGGCAGGAAGGCTGCAAGGTGCAAATTGCCCCATTAGGCTGACTTCTTAGAGTCACACTCAAAAGCCAAGCAGCCAGTGAATTTGTTGGTTTAGGTTTTACCTGTAGCGCCATGTCAGCCTTGCTATATATCTTTCTGTGTCTACTGGAATGCCTGGAAAGTTTTGTTCCCAGCTTTACAGTCACTGCCCTGGGGAGTCTCTTCAGTTTGGAGAAAAGGAGGCTAAGGGGGGACCTTATTAATGTCTATAAGTATATAAAAGGTGAGTGCCGTGAGGATGGAGCCAGGCTCTTCTCAGTGGCAAACAATGATAGGACAAGGGGTAATGGGATCGAGCTGGAACACAAGAGGTTCCACTTCAATTTGAGGAGAAACTTCTTCTCAGTGAGGGTGCCAGAGCACTGGAACAGGCTGCCCAGGGAGGTTGTGGAGTCTCCTTCTCTGGAGACATTCAAAACCCACCTGGACATGTTCCTGTGTAACCTCATCTGGGTGTTCCTGCTCCGGCAGGGGGATTGGACTGGATGATCTTCTGAGGTCCCTTCCAATCCCAAACATACTGTGATACTGTGAAGGACATTGCTGTGTTGGCAGCCCTAGGCCTCAGCTTTCATTCATTCATATGCTGAAGACCCAGTGGTTTAGTAATAGTAATAATAAATGAAGAGCAGCCTTTAACACTGAAAGCTTTCAGTTTCTTCTTAATTGCTATATAATCAATTCATCTATGCCTCAAGGAAAACTTTATTAAAGCAAGAGGGATTCATACAGAGTAAGACAGGCTTATAACCCCTTTCTCCTTTAAAAGAACCTTGATAAAGGGTGTACTCTATACAGTCTAACTCCAGAAATCCTCACAGGATTACTTAATGCAGTCACAGAGTGGAATATTACTAAAGAAAGGATGAGGACAGGTAAGCGGCCAGATTTTGAAATTCAGTATGTCAGTAAAGTGGAGAGCAATTAGGGATGGTGAAGGCTGCAGATAATTTTGTGCTTGCAGTGGTGGAACAGGGTATATGCAGGGCAGGCAGATGTGAGATGAACCAAAATGAGATCAGAGGGATAACGTGGTCCTGGGTCTTGACCACCTTGTCCAGCTGAGTGCCTACTGTCTGTATCTGCACATCTTTTTTTTGACATTTACATTTTCATTATTCATCCAAAATGGGCAAGAAATGGAAAGTTGGGATCTTTGCTCCAAACTTTCAGTTGATCCAATATACAGTAGTGAGTTTATATTTGTCTGAGGACAACATGGAAATGAGTCCCTAATCAATACTGCAAGCATTATGAAACCTGCAGTATCTTGCCCAGGAAGATCAAAATCTGAGTTTGAAGTTCATAACTGCAACAAGCATCTATACACACTGCAGTCATGATGGCACCGAGTGTATCTACTGTGGATGGATTAATGATCTGCTAATCTAGAAGGATTTCTCTTCAGGAGATGTTGGCAGCTCCTTACTGATGAGACATGACAGTAAGAACAGGTTACTCTATCTCTGTGCTGAGATTTCTTTCCCTCCTACATAGAGCAAAGGGAACAACTTCTCAGAATATTCCTCTTAATGACGAAACTTCATAAATGATTATGAAATGCTTTGGGTGTTCAGAGGTGTGGCAGCGCAAACACTGTGACACGCTGGTTTTATTGATAACCTGCGTAGTGCTGTCAACCAGATTGCTAATATCTGGAGTAGTTCTTGTCAAAGAAGTAACTGGAGTATAAGTAGTGCTTTCATGTTCTTGTGGTCTTCAGATACTGAGGGTATGGAATGACAAGTCCCTGCAAGGTCTGAGATGTGAGCAGCGTCACTGGAAGCAAGGGCACCTGCCAGCTTTTTAAAGGTCTGCAGATAAAGTGCCACACAGAGCTGTTGGCCACTGTTCTTGCAGCAGTGAAGCCCTGGCTGGAAAACTGATACTGCTTCACTCTGTGCTCAGCCCCTCTGCAATGAGACTCCACTGCAGCAGGTGCACTCTGGTTTTAATCCTTAGGGGAAAACCACTACCTGCTGCTCAAACTAGCCGTGGTTGCATGCAGGAACTCTACTAAACAGAGTACAAAATTGCCAGGTAGCTCAAGCTTAAATCAGGGCACGGGAAGGGTGGAAGCACAGCTGATCTCTGCTCTGCTCTGTCAGTGTACAGGCTTGATCTTGTAGCCTAAAGAAGGCACGTTTGTGTAGTGGAAATGCAACCTTAATTGATGTACAAGTAAAACATAAAACAGGCTTGCACTGTGGTGAGGAGGAAGCAAATAGACTTTTTATAGCACAGGGCACTAGTTAGCGTACTAAGGAAGAAATCAGTAGTATAACATTGGGGTAAGATTTAAGCTGTTTGCATACAGAATGTAAGAGAGCTCAATTCATACCTTGCATATAAAAACTCTGATTTATTTACATCAGTAAAAAATAAATCTTAAATTTGAGTATGGTCTTATAAAACAATTGTATTCCAGAAAAATTACATTAATGAAAAATGAAAGTGTTGTCCAAAAAAACTGTATAAACATTTTTTTTTAAAGTGACCACCCAAACTATAATTTCCTCCATACTATAGTTACTCTTAATCTCATGCTTGCGATACAAATTGAAGGTAAACACTTTATTTGCAATAGTCCTGTACATTAACTGTACTGAAGAGAATCTGTTAGCTGTATGTAGTCACAAATTCATATTATAAAGTTGTAGATCGCTCCTGGAGAAGCTCTGTTTCTTGAATATAATTCTCTGTTTTCTGCAGCGTCCTTAGAGCAGCATCCGAACCCTTCAGCAGCTGCAGTGTTCAAGTGGGGTTGTGTTTGCAATGAGCCTCCTGACGACCATGGGCTTAGTCAAAGCTGGGAGAGATGCTGTGGTAGGATGACAGTTTGTGTGCCAGGTTTTCAGGGGAGCCTGGTTTTTGGGGGAAGATGCTTTGGCTGACTCCACGTCTAGCTGGCACATGTGTGAGGAGGTTTCCAGCCTGATTGCTGAATTGAAGTGTTGCTCCATGTGCCGCTGTAGCTCTTGTACCACAGATTTTGGTGCCTGGGGTATATAAATGAATACTTTCTCTCATCACCCATCATGGGTGCCGGGACATTTCAGCATGAAACCATAAAGAGATAAAATGATTGTAGCAGCTGAGCAGAAGTTGTCCTCCCACTCTGTCACATTTTCATCTTCAAAGCCACATTTAGGCATGCAAAGCGCTGACTTTCTGCTGTCATGTTCCTGATTTGGTTCCATTCTGGGTAGTTCCTGCCAGCAGAACAGACAAACTCAAAGTGCACGCGAATGTATTTGTATCTCTGTGTATCTGGGAGGGAGCTACACTTCTGATGAGGGGGAAGGCCAGCCTGCAGTTTGCCCTGCTGTTGATCTTTGCAGTACCCGCAGTGATTTCCCAGTTCAACAGGGGACGGTGCATCTGCCTGTGTGACTGCAAGGTGGATGTGTTGACATCTCCTGGCTGTACACTCTGGGTAAGGCTGCTGTACCACCTCAAGCTCACAAAGCCCTGACGATCCACAGCATCTGCTTACCGGGAGTTGCTTCTTTCTGTTCAATACCTCACCTTAAATATGACAATTAAGGTGTCAGAAGATGGCACTGAAATAATTGAAGAAGGATCGTTGTGATTAAGGCACCAGACTAAAACCTCAGGAGCTCAGTATCCAAAGGGGTCCCTTGTACAGCACAACACGAGTCTCAGTTCTCCCACCATGAAGGTGGCAGGAAAGGTTAAAAATCCTGTGTGAAGGCGGAGTGCCCAGATGCCACTATCATGAAAACCATAAGAAAAATTTAAACTATTCCTATCAAAACAGGACCACAAATGGCTTTTTTTTTTTTCCTGGATCTCATTCTGTGCTGAAGTTGCATATAAAATCACATCAAATTAAAGTAATTAAAATTACATTAATTCAAATTTGCATCTTAATTGTGATGATAAATGAGGTGAGCAAGATCCAGTAAATTCTGAAACTGTATTCCACTGTAAAAGCCTGGGATTAATCGACTGTAAAGAACTTGTGTTTTTATTAACAAACATCTGTCTAGACTCTTCAGTGAAATGACAATAAATCCCCTCAAACGGCATAAATCAGAAAGAATATAAATCTGTTTCAGGGAGAGCAGGGTTCTCTATGCTAGCATTCTCTTCTCTTTAAAAAAAAGAAAAAAAATACATGTCCTTAGGTGCCTCAGGATTCATAATGTTTGATTGGGCTATTACAAAACTACTCTAATCAGGATTAAGCCTTGTACCCTGGAAACTAGAGGTGATGAGATTATATGATGATCAAGGGTGATTTAGAAGATCAAAGCCTTTTTTGAGGGAATAAGGTCCCTAATTTTACTCCTTTAAAAGAGGTTATTTTGTTTTAACTTGTATTGGTCTTATTCTTTTTCTGCATGTTGACAAATACCCAGTGTAAAGATGTGGTTTTGCTGAAGCCATTGATGTTTTTGCAAGAAAAATCAATTGGTTCAGGATTTTACCTCCCCCCTGGAAATGTCACAACAGACACTTTTTACATAACTGAAACTTTGGTGCCTCCTGAATAAATAAATTGTCAAATATTGATAATTTCTGAAAGTTTTTGAACTCCTTTAGCCAAACAGCGAAACAAAGGACTTCTCTCTGGGTCCTGTCTTTATCAAATCAAATTGCCTCAGACTTGACCAACTGCGAAGTATTTCTTTTGCTCAGTGTAAATCTTCGAGTTGCGCCACGAAATGCAATCCAAAGAAGAAGCAGCTGCCTACCCCTCTACTGATATTTCACTAGATTGTTGGGACCAGTCTGGGTTTTTCCATGTGATGCCGTCATATTGTTTCCTAAAAAAAACAATGGAGACAGGCTTTGGAGGTTTGGTTAAGGCCCCCTGGGGCCTCTGGCTTTGATTCTTTGCAGGTGCTTCTGCTGTCAGTCCCTCTGCAGCCCCTGGCCCACGATGTAGAGCTCGGGGTGGGACGCGGATCTGTTGGACTCTTTGATTTCGGGTACGCAAGGGCTGTTCCAAGAGTCGCCTGCTTTCCTAGGGCTCTCCTCCAAGCTGCAGAAGGAAAGATGCTTAAGTTAAGAGGCTAATGAATTGTGACTTTTTAAAACAGCACTGATTAGACCACATTAACCCTCAAAGCACAGATGCTGCACAATACTATGTAATTCCCTGTCTCCTGTGTATATGCACTGTACTGTTCACTCCCAAAAGTCTACTGGGAAGCAAACGTTTCATATGTCGAACCGGGGATCAGTATGAATCTGGGTTTACTTGCAGGTGGACACAGACTTGCACAAAAAGTCTTGTTCCAGACCCTGCTGGAGGAAAGGTCTTACCTCTGTTACACATCTGTTGAGTGAGGTTACAGTGATTTCTGAGTATGCCAACATGACTGTGGGATGCTGCAGTCAGGAGAACTGAGACACGGAAAGTGTAAATGATGTTCCTGAAGTCACACTGGCAATCTTTAGGGTCACAGGGACTTTATGAATCAAGATCTATTATAGCAGTGGAGCTAGTCATGTATGTCTCACGCCTTGGGCCTTCATGCTGAAATGTGCCCTGTGTTGCTGTAACTAATTAAAGTGGTTTAAGCTCAACATGAGTTATCTGGGAATCATTATTGTGTTTTAAGTATATAAACTGTTAAACTGTATTAGCTTTCAACTACAGACAAGCTGTCGTGTTCCTATTCTGACTGCTAGGAGTTTAATTATTTGAACTGAGGAAGAGATTTCTGATATGTGACCAGTCATGAAAATAATCCAGACCCAAATATCACCCAGTTGCAGAAGGTCTCACTTGGGCTACTTGCTTTCGGTCTGATTCAGTCAACACAATCCATCCTCAAGCCCTCCTCGAACAATATCTTAAAGGCATGTAATCTTTTATCTTTGTTCTACCTCTTGGGAGATTAGGAATCTTAATAAAATATTATTTTGTTTAACTGCACACACAGAAATCCTATTACAGATCAGCAAGATTTCTGTGAGCAGAGCGATTGTACATGTTATGCCTTGATAAGATGCCAATAGCTGCTGATCGCTGTCAAACGACCAAGCTTAGAAACCAGCAAAGTCAGCTCATTCTGTCCATGTACTGGCTGTCCATGTGGGAACCAGTTGTACTGACTTGAGCACTGAAACCTGAAACTCTCATCAAGTACCCTAAGACTGGACACAAAAGCTCTAGCTCCCGCCTTAGGGCTAATGATGTCTTAAGTCCTGATACTCCTTAGAGAACAGGATGGGCAGGAGACAATCTTGGGAAAGAAATGCTTTTTGCCTTCTAGGGGATCAGCGAGTGTACAGGAGACATGCAAGTCTGCGTATAGCACTGACATTTAATGCCTGGCAACACCAGTTAGCAAGTGAGATGGAAGTCACCCCCCTTTTTTGGTGTTTCTTCTAAAATGGAGTGGGTGGGAGAGGATGCTCAGCTGCCTAATGAGAAACATGTTGCTTGTACAAGCTCCTCTCTTAAACAATCTGTTTCTCAGCAAATTGATGTTTTAATTGGGCATGGAAAAATTGGAGGACTCTATCCTTGAGTTTGGGAGCATAGTAGAAACTGGCTAACTCACTGATTTTCAAAATGTTTTACCTGTAAAAGAGTGATGCTATTGCAGGTTTGCCTCTGCCTCTCCTCCCTCCTGTGACTAGTGCTTGGAGCTGCTAATAACACACAAAACCCCCACACAGACAAAAAAATAGGCATTGTTATATTTGTAGAGGAGAGGTAGAGCAAGGGAAGGAATGAAGGAAAGGAGACTGACAGCTGGTTGGGAATAGCTTGTGAACTTGAGACCAGATGCAAACATGGCCAGAACGAGGAGGTTTAGGAGCACAACATCTGGTTTGGGGACACGTTTCGAAATTTCCCTCCGTCAGCTGAATGAATGGCAAGGCAGAGGAAGCCTTGTATGCTTAATGAACTTGAAGGAGAAAGACGGACCAGGGTATGGTGGTTTGTCTCTTATGGCATCTGCTGCAAGAGCAGGGGTCGGCATCTGTGCATGGGGATGTGGCGCTCACAGCTGTGGCAACCGTGCTGGTCCCCAGTGACTGGAGATGAGCAGCAGTGATGGGAGGAGCTCTTGGAGCTTCTGCCTTATGCTGGTTCCTAAAACAGTTCTCTGCCCATCAGTGTATTTGCTGTGATATTCAAATAAGGCCATTTGATGTAAGGTCTGTAAAAGCTTCCTCCAGGCAGCTTATTTTAAATGTAAGAAAACACACGGTAGTGTATTGCATTTTAAATCACTGTATGTGGCAATTAATGGGCCAATTTTCCCTTTTGCTTATATTGATATAAATTTGGACTAACTCAGCAGGACTACTTTTGATGTCCATTTGTATAAATGGTAAGTTGAATTTGGCTCAGGATATATGTCGTTCTTCCAAAATGCTGTATATCATAACACTAGCATATATAACTTTTTTCATGAAAGGGAAGATTTTATTTACAGTGGTTTGTTTTGGTTTTTTTTTATATTACTCTCTATGCTCTGACAGACTACAATAGAAAGATAATACACCCCATTTAAGTATAAATTAGCTAACAATTTATAAAAGACTGTTTTTCACATTGATCCATAAAACTGCCAGGGCTTTTGTCTTGCAAGGTTTGATATAAAGCCTCTTCTGAAAACATTTATATCTGCTAGCAGGCACTGGAGTAGGCAAAGCTGACTTCACATAGTACACAACAACAACAGAAAACACAGCAACAACATATAGGACTTTTAGGAAACTTTCAAATGTCAGAATATATTGCAATATTAGAACTGGGAATGCAAACCGGTCTGCATTTCTCCGTGTTCTTCACATGTTTTGTTCAGCACTTTTCTCTACTGTCCCTGTGGGAAACTTGATCCTTTTTCTGTCTCTAGGGAGGGAATTCCTGGACACCTTGCTTCAGTGCCTATGACTGTCCCTTTACTCATTCAGTATCCAGGACTGTCCCAGTATTTACAATGTGCGGAGTGCTTGTGCACTTACAAGTGCAGTTTTGTCTCCTGCTAGTGTTGGTCTTGCAATCTCTGCTCATGGGGATGATTCACATGATTTCAGCTGTTCTCTGGCAAGAGTAACAATATTCCTCACATGAGGAAAGGCTGCCTGAGAAGGGTCTTAATCCTCTTGCGTAGCTTAGAGCTTAATGGACTTAAACATCCTAAGATGCTAAGAAACTAGAATAACAACCCTTTTTACTTCCGGGCTGTTACACTGATCTTTGAGTATTCCCAAATACCATTTCTGTTTCCTAGCTGGTTCTGAGTTGTTGTTTTGTTTTTGTTTTTGTTTTGTTTTGTTTTGTGTGGGTTTTTTTGTTTGTTTGTTTTTGTTTGTGTTTTTTTTTTTTTTTAAGTGGTAGAGAGAATTTAAAGGTAAGCCCAGATTTTTTTAAAAATGGCCACCAATGCTTGCAAACATGGAACTGGTGTGTTGATGCTTCAATTTCTTTAAACTGACTTTTTCAGAGCAATTAATCTTCAGTAGCCATGGGAGGTTTCTCCACTTTGAAAACTGGGCTTGGGCTGTGGACTCATTAGACTTGAAATTGGCACCTAGTTCTGAAAGCCTACATGAGAAGCTCAGAAGCTCACATTATCTGTCATTCTTGCCAGCTGATTTGAAACATTTTAATAGAGATATCAGGTGAACAGTTTACTGGCTTAGAAGCTGAAGTTAGGAATGATACCCTTCCTCTTGGTCCAAGCCTACCTCCTAATGGTTATTTAAAGATGTGTGTAACCTGATGGTTACTTCAGAGCTTTTAAGAATTGAATGTGGCTATCTTTAGCCCCCATGCAAATAAGAGAAGTTCTGTGCCATGAAACCAACACTGAATTTTCCCTGGGGTACCTGTCACAGCAGATATGTAAGTGTAAGGCTTGAGCAACCCATGGAAGCTTAACTCCTCCCTGTATTCATACTGGCAGACTGAAATCTGGGGTGAGAAAATAGAACAGAATATTTCAGTTGGAAGTGATCTACAACAATCACCTAGTGCAACTGCCATGGTATCTTTGCCCAGCTGTCTGTTCTGCACATGAAGAGAGCACTTTTCTGGGAAATCTCTCAACGACATTAAATTCTCATCAGGAGCTCAGAAAGCCAATGCAGTGCTACCCTTCCGCTTCCTTGGCCTAGAGTGGGAAGTTTCTTACCTTGCGTGGTTAAGCGCGGGTTCACTGCCAGATGTCACGGCAGCTGGAAGACGAAACAGGACCCCTGGTCGGCGGTCAGAGAAACTTCTCCTCACAAACGGCTGAGGATTGGCAGCGCTCAGGGATAGCTTTCTGGTCCGGTCTCCAGGCTGCCGGAAAAGCAGGCTGGTCTTTTGGGAAAGTGATGAAGCTTCAGGCTGACTGGTCGCTTCCACAGAGGGTTTGGTGGGTTCCTGTGGAGGTCTGGCTTCAAATAAGGAAGAGGTGGCTGGGCAAAATATCGAATGAACATTGCTGCCTCTCTTGGAGGAGGAGAGCTGGTGCTCATCTCCAGCATCCAGCCCAGGTCTTGGCCCCTTGTAGGAGCGGGATGGGGAGGTTGGTGGGGAAGGAGCGGTGGAGAACGGTGGGGGACTTGCATCTCGGCGGTAGGCTGGGGAGCCCAGCATCCGGTATGGTGTTGGCGAGCTTTGCTTGTGTCCCGTGGGAGGGCTGAGCGGTTTTCGCTGGGGTGGTGGAGAAGGCAGCTTCTTCTGTGAGGGTGGGCTGGGCACCCTGGGACTTGCGGGGGGACTCGGTTTCCTTTGCGTGGTGGGTGAGCTTGGTTGCGGGTTGCTACAAGCCTGCAGAGAGCGTCTGTGGTGTGTTGGGGGGCTAAAAAGCCGTTTCTCCATTGGTGGAGAAGGAGGAGGAGGAGTTCTCGTTGGGGAGACCCTCCTGGCAAATGCTGAGCCTTTTTCATTTCTCCTGAGCAAATCAGGAGAACCTTGCTTCTGGTACTGCACCAAAGTCGCAGGTGAATTGGGCTCTTTGCTCTCTGAGCTGTTGATGTGTGGTTTTGAAACCCCACTGGGATTTTGAAGAGGAATGATTTTATGGGTTTGCTTGTACAAATCTGCAGCCTCTTTCCTCTGGGTTTCCAGTATCTCCTCCTGGCTAGGTATGTGCACACTGGTAGGGTTCAGCTCCAGAGAGTACCTCTGCAGTTTCTCGTCCCCTGCTCCTGTATTCCTTAGACCTTTATTAGTGATCGCACTGGGGCCACTGATGTTTTTACTTGGCAGTAAGTCAATGGACTGGACAGAGGCTTTCATTTTTGGGGAAACTTGTGCTCTCTTAGCAGCATGAAATTCTGTTTTGGCAGGCTTTTTGGCATCTTCTGAAGAGTTTCCTTCTATTTTTGCAGTTTCTTCAGGCTCAGATAAATCGAAACACGTGTCCATTAACATTTCAGGTGGTGGTGGTGGCAGGTTCTCAAGGTCTTCGTCAGCTTCTTCCTTTGTGTCCTTCTTGCTTAATTCTGCAGTTAGTGCAGGAGGAAAGGCATTTGGAAAGCTAGAAGAAACTCCATTGGCGTCTGAAGGGTCCGTGTCTTCTACTGGTGAAATACGATGCTTAGGATTTAAAGGTGCCAGGCCTCTCTGGAAAGGAATGGTGGGTGGAATAACTGGAAGTCCAAATTTTCTGAGGCAGGCCTTCAATTTGCTAGAGGACCTGGCTGTAACTTGTTCATCCTGTAAATAGGGTGCTGCTCTTGATTTCCAAGGCTCTGGGTTGCTATGTGTATCCTTCTTCTCATAAAACATTTCAAGCCTTTTGCTGAGCTCTTTCTGAGTTCTCTGCAGCTCTAGGAGGGTCAGGTCCTCTGCCTGGCTTCTGAGGGACTCCTCTGACCTGGACCGTCGTTGTTTCCTGAAGGTTTTCTGTCTGCCCATTGCTGTACTGGGCCTTGTTGTTAAAACCGCTCTTCCACTCTCATCCTCTGTCCATTCTTTATGTCTGGATTTAGCTGGGACAAACTTGATTTTTTCACTGATGGCATATTTCATCTTCAGAATAATTTCCTCTCTCTCTGCATTCTCTGTCCTCTTGATGGACTGTCTTTGCGTGTTATCAGTGACTGCAGGTGAAGACAGGGGCCTCCTCGGCAGGGCATCCTTCCCCATATCTGATAAACTTGTGTTGTCATCATCCTCGCCCAGGGTGCTTCCCTCATCATCTTCATCATCATCATAAGGAAAATCTGTTGATTCACATATTTTGAAATGTTCATCTTCCTGAATAGAGTCAGACTGGAAGGAGTTATAGGAATGACTTTTTCTCAAGTTTGCATATTGGGGCGTGATAGAAATGCCTTCTGGTACTCTACCCTGACAAGAAGTTGCTTCTTTACTCCGCACAGATGAGTAAAATATATCTTTAAAATGCCTTTCAAGTGCACAGTCATGGGATGTGGCTGTGCCTGGCGACATTGTCCCATCACGCACTGTTCTGGCATACTTTTGGGATGGATGTCCCTGTGCATAGGAATCACAGCTTGCTTGTCCTCCATGCTGGCTGAGAGCACTGAAGTCTTTGAGGGATTCGTTGTCCACGCAAATGCCACTGTCCTCAGAGCAGAGAGTCCTGTCATCACCCTGGGACTGAGAGGATCTCACTGCTGAGGCTTCAAGCAGCCTCACCATCCTCAGCAGGCGCTCATCAAAGCTTTGCTTTGCTTTCAGTTTTCCTTCCAGGTTGCTTGCAGCAGACTGCAGGTAGCTGCATGTTTCCTGCAGGGCGTCAGACGTGAGAGAGGCCAGTGTCCCACTCACTAACTGCATTTTATTGACTGTGTACTGCAGTAGTTGTTGCAGAAGATCAGGGTGCTCCTTCAAATCACCTTTTTCTGCTGGCCATGCCAGATTCCCACCTATGTCTTTGAGGAGACTTTCACCATCACTGGCAATTTCTTCCAAGAGCTGGTTGATTTCATCAAAACGAAGCACAAGAAAGCTTACCATCTGCTGTAGGAAGAGTTGAGTTTGGGTAGCCTGGTTGGCCATATGAAGTATAGTTTCATATTTCGAGAGGTTGGGATTTAAGTAGGTGTATGCACTCTGATGAGCCTTAACAAGCAGTTCTGGGAAATCTACTTTTTTCTCTGTCTCGCACGGTGACGAAATGGACTTTTCTTTACTTTTGCTAGATCGACCTTGTTTTGCCAGCTTGTGATTTTTTGCTTCTTTCCTTTCTTGGGAATTTGCTTTGCATTGCTTTCATCCTTGTCATCCCAAATGAAAGGTGACGCTTCTGATTCACAGGAGCTTTGCTTTCTGATCTGTATGGCCTCAGTGATACTTTTTTGAGACTCAATCAGTTTGGACATAACAACTTCAGCATCTGTGGCTGTCCTCTCAATTTCCTTGTCTTCCCTGGAAACTTGAGGATCTGAATGGGCCTTGGAAGATAACTGCAAATCATCTTTGTTGTCCTGGTCCGATAATTCATCCTCCTTTTCTCTCAGGTATTCTTTCCCCTGGATCCCATACTGGTGGAATTCATCAATATTGTAGCAAGATGAACCTTTAACAAGCAGTGGGATTCCTTTATCTCCCAGATCAATACGCAAAACACTTTTGGGTTTATTGAAAGCCTTAAGACCACTTCTTGCAATTGTATTCGCAATCTCATTGTGAGAGGGTGTGCAGCCCATCCTTTCTCTGTCTTTGGCTTTATCTTTGATTAAAAATCCAAATGAAATAGGAAAAATACAACAAAAATTCAAACTTACTGTTTCATCCTGAACTGCAGACTGGCATTCCTCTCACAGCTTTTCCATCACAATTCCAGTTTTGTTGTTGGTTTTCATTGCTGTTTGCCTCAAAATCTCACGTGCTCACTGCCCAGGATCTTCTCTTGAGTTGTGCACTGCCTCATTTTATGTTCCCACTCAGGTTTTCTTCTTCAATTCAAAAAAAGAAGTGTGAAAGCTCTGCTGGATTTAGAGCTAATGGATTAAGAGGACTTGTGTGCCTCACTTCTGTCTTGACAGAAGTCCACTACAAATAAGAGTTTAAGTTCATTAGGGTAAGCAGGCACCAGCCAGTCAGCACCCGTGTTGTATTTATTAAGGCAGTTTTTTTTCTGCACTATATTGGGAGGCAAAGGGACTTGGTAACTGTCCCTCCTTTATTTCCCTTGTTGCAAAAGCATAACACACGCTGAATGCAGAGATTCAAAGGAAGATACTGTAGTTTAGAGGCCTTTTTGAAGGGAAACTATTTGAACAGGTGCATAAATGATACTCCTGAACTAAGAGAAAGGTGACCTTGACCAAGTATACTTCTATGGGAGAGTACAAGACACGAAATCCAAGGGGTTAGAGACACCTGTTAGACTTCTGCCTTGAGGGGCTTCAATTTTTTCCCCTGCTTGCCAGTGACAAGCTGTTTACTCTTCCTTCTAAGACTTCCAAACAAGATTTTGATTTTTTTTCTTCCCCTCAGTTGATAATTCTTGGAAAGTGGTTTTTTTCCTCTTCTAGATAGTTTCACAACCTGAAAAGGTGAACTGCACGATAACAGTATTTATAGAATAAGTTTTGCATATGTTGTCGAGATGGTATTTGCCTCTAATGGATCTAAACTGTAAAATTTTAGATGAAAGAAAAATTAAATGCAAATTCATATTTTCCTTCCTCTGAGTGTCTTGGGATAAAATCTGAATGTTTTCTTTGCAGTCACAAAAGTGATTTGCTTACTTTTATTTCTTTTCATCACTTAGGGCTTAGTTCTCTGAACTGCAAAACTTTATGGGTTAAAACTATAAGAAAAAAGCTAAAAAATTAAAAACACAGACCCATTTCTGAAAAAAAAACACCAACCAACCAACCAAACCACAAAACTGTTGTTTGGTTCACTTCTGAGATCAGAACAGAATAATCCTTTCTGAAAGAGAAATTTAAGAAGCCAAAGTAGGAATTGAATGAAGCAGAAGATATTTATCTTTTCCAAGTATTGATTTATGAAGGGTGGTATGTGGATGAGGGTGAAAATAGCAATCCCCCCCACGCCAGTTTCCCTTTTCATTACTCAGACTGGCCTAAGTGGATTAGTCTTCTAATTTCCAGATACAGCTTTTCTGCCAAAGGTGGCCATTTCTCAGTGTCACAAGGTCACAGACAGCAGTGGCCAAATCTAATGCTGGGTAGACACCTGCAGCTTCTCTCTAGATTTCTAACTGCATGGTTGAGGGTAACATGTCTGAATCCTAAAAATCTTTGCATGCTACCAAGGCTATAAAACATTCTTAGACTTTAACGAACAGCTTACATGATTCATTCCTTGGTGCTGGACTGCAATAGCTGCATGGAAAGTTGTTATTCTCTGTAGCCTTGTTGTTGAAATCTCTTTTTATGTTCAATGGGGGCAATAAAATTATTGTGTTTGTTGAGGGTTTTGATTGTGGGATGACTATAAAACCGTGGTAGATGTATTGCTAACCCCCTCTCCCTTCCTCTTCCCCCTTTAGCCCCCCCCTCTCCCCCCTTCCCACTAGGGACAGACGATCAGGAGGGAAAGAAGGACAGAGAGAAGAGAGTTGGAAAAGTTAAAAATGTTTTACTAATGCTACTAATAAGAATAGAGAAAATAATACAAAATACACAAAACCAATCTTGAAAGTCCCAGCAACTGCAGAGCCAGCACCCAAAGTCCTGGATTGGACTCTGCAGCCAACCGGAGCTGGATTCAGTCTGTCACTGGGCCTCAGTTTGCAGGGACGGCCCACAAGGTCCTCTCCTAATGTCAGCCATAAGGAAAAAGGGACGAGATCCTCTTGATCTCCCACTTTTATATGAAGTATTCACGTGAATGGGATGTTATACTCAGTTGGTCAGTTTCTTGGTCACCTGTTTCTCGTTGCCCCTCTCACGAGATGTCCATCCATGCTTATCAATAACTTTGCATTCCATTGCTATGTTTACCAAAACATATATCTGGTTCTCCAGGAAAATGCAGCTAATATGAAGGCTTTAGCTGACAGGCAAATTCACTAAAAGAGAAACTTGGTTTTAACAAAACCAGGACAGTGTTTTACCAGGGACAGGGCATGTCAGTGATTCCCAGCAAAATTTTTAAAACGACGTGCTTTCTCTAAAATAATTTTCTGGAACACAGAAATTGTACTTAATATACATGGTGGCATAGTAATTTCCTTCAAAGCTTTTCTGGAAGGTATCAGGTAATTACTTCTTGGCTCTGCTTCTTGCAAGTCATGTAGCTCACTCTCTGGCTGCTTCTGGGTCTCACTGTGATGTGGTTTCTACACAATGGTCCCAGCTCTTTTTCCATTCCCTTTTAAGCACATATCTAGTATGTTCAAAGTGGAGAAATGGAGCAGATTTAGGCAGCTGCTTCATCCTAGTGATCCAAACAGTCAGGATGCTGTAGCCCTCCTTCGTAAGTCAAGGAAAACACAGTAGACCAAGCAGCGAGCCTTAGTGCACCTATTTTGGTTACAGTGGAAGTTAAGAGACATCTTTGGCTATAAAATATCATAAGACATTCCTTTGAAAAGCAGCTCCAAGAGTTCCATTGTTAGCACTGGGAATTTTGACAATTAACTCCATGTGAGTTATTTGTTGTATTTGGGAAGTCATTTTTCTTTACTTTTTTCCTTTGATTATCCATTCATGTCACTTTTTTTTTTTTTTGTTATTGTCAGGCCATGTGTTAATATCTTCCAGGAAATACATGCATGGTTAAAAAATGCAAAATCCTGGTTTATGCTTATTTATTATATAGTCTTTTATTATTTTAAATATTAATATTAAAACAGTAGTAAGTTTATTATATATTTACTATTAACTAGAGAATCATGGTCATGGAAAACATGTTTTTAATAGGCACCTGTGTTATCCTAACTGTAATTGCAGTTCACATGTATATGCAACATGATTATTTAATGTTCTGTCCAATTTTTTAGCTTATGTGACAGCGCAGGAACTGCTTCCAACCACTTATGAAACTGTATTTCCCCCATCAATACTTCTGTTACTAAGTATTTATATATTGTTTGGAATGTCTGAGGTGCTTTAGAAAAACCAAATCCTCTACTTCGTGGAAAATGCTAAGGAAAATGCTTTGGCTCATGGTCATGCAACAAAAATAAAGACAAAATGGATAAATTAGGTAAAAAACAGTGGTAAAAGAGAATATCAATGAAGTGAACGACAGGGAAATATTTTTGAGTGTAAGGGGATTAGATGAATCTATAATCTGTGATTTAGGATAGCTGTATGTTGATGTCATTCCAAGTGCAGTTACTATAGTAATGTATTTTGGTTTACAATGCTACCACTTGCAGAACACAGGCTGAAAAGGCAACAGCTGGTCATGTTCAAGTGGATGCCCAAGTGGTGTTACCTGTAAACTTGCTAACTAAAGTGATTTTTACAAGTGCACCAGATGAACACAAAACTGTGTTTGAGGAAGGGACCCTATGAAAGCACCAAATATAAGATAATTAAGGATAAAAGGAGGCTTTTCCTTGCATGTGGATTGTGTATAAATTGCCTTTCCTCTTCCTTTCATATACTTTCTTCCTACTGTTAAAATTGGCAGTATTGTCATTTTGATGGGGCTGCCTGGTCATGCACTGCTCCTGAAGGGAAGAACTTAAATATTTAAACCCCATCAGACATAGTTGGTACAATAGATTATAAAAACCAAAGACTAGTCTGAAAGTGGCACTGTAAGTGCCTTAGAAAAGGCAAGAAAAAGGCCTGAATCTAGGCGAAGATGTGTGATACTCAGCCCTCAGAGGTGTTGCCAATGCTGTAACCACGGGATGGATTTTAGAGCCTTATGAAGGAAGAGTCAGTTGACTAAAACTGTATGAAATGACAGTGTAAAACCAGTAACATAAGTTTAAAAAATATGGAAATAAGGTAAATAATAATGAGGGACTGCTTGTGAGAGTGCCCTGGTTTCAGCTGGGATAGAGTTGATTTTCTTCCTAGTAGCTGGTATAGTGCTGTGTTTTGGATTTAGAATGAGAATAATGTTGATAACACACTGATGTTTTAGTTGTCACTCAGTAGTCAAGGACTTTTCAGCTTCTCAGGCAGTGCCAGGTGCACAAGGAGCCGGGAGGGGACACAGCCAGGACAGCTGACCCAGGCTGACCAGAGGGATATTCCATACCATGTGATGTCATGCTCAGTATAGATTCTGGGGGAAGCTGGCCAGGAGACTGGCTGCTCAGTAACTGGCTGAGTATCAGTTGGTGGGTGGTGAGCAATTGCATTGTGAATCACTTGCATCATCATCATCATTATTATTATTATTATCATCATCATCATCATCATTATCATTATTATTATTGTTGTTGTTACTATTATTATTTTCTCTTTCTGTCCTATTAAACTTTGTCTTCACCCACAAGGTATACCTTTTTATTTTTTTTTCCAATTCTCTTCCCCATCTCCTGAGGTCGGGGGTGAGCAAACAGCTGTGTGAGAAGTTTAGCTGCCTGCTGAGCTAAACCACAACAGAGAAGTTGCAAGATTTAAAAGAGAAATGTGCATAAATGCTCATACTGGATCTTAAAAATTTAAGGTTTGTATTTGTGGATGATTTCTGAGGAAAGTGCACTCTGCTCGCTGAGGAATTATGAAGCGCTTGAGTGATAACAGCAACTTTAAAGAGCTATTTTGCTCTGAAAGAAACCTGCTTTTTCTTCTTTTATATCAGCAAATTGAATATAACAAGGGAGCTGTTCATATTGTTGGCCTAGATATCACTAAGTAAATAAGAAATTGCTGCTTTTTATTTCAGCTTCTCCTGCAGAGCTGATGCTGTCCTGGGAGATAGAGTAGATTCTCTCTTTTCTGTAACCACTGACAGAAACACTTACAAAGCTTCATAGTGTTTCCCCTGTGGAAACCTGTTGACAACGGTAAGGAATAGGAGTAGCAGGGTTTGAAGGAAATCTGGTTGCAAATAATTAAATGAACCCAGTGAGTCTATACAGAGCCTTTATTAGTGGTGATGGTGCAAGTGAAAGACAAAATTCATATTGACTCTGGGTCAAGGATAAACTTTTCACAACTGGCTGTCTGAGGCTCAACTTATGCCTTCTCTTCTTTTATGTCTAACTTCTAAGCAGGTTGCTTCAGACTGATTGCATGACACAATAAATATCAACTCAATGTTTTCAAAAACCTCTTTTGCAAAAGCAGAACCTTTTTTTTTTTTTTTTTTAACAGCAGCAGGACAAGAAGAAACAAGTTGTTGAAAACAGGCAGGGGAAACTGGTTTTGTGCTCCAGCAAAAATACTTTACAAAGGAACTAACAGAAGAAGAAATATATATAAAAAATTAAAGAGTTCTGGGTGTTTGCTTGCTCAGAGCTGTTGATACACCCAAGATGATCCAAAGGAGTAGAGAAAAATTGTGAGTTTAATGCCACCTGAGGTCAGCAATAGTTTTGTGAGATATATTTACATTTGTCTATTATTTTTGGAATATGTATTCTGGTCACTTGGTCATAGTTTCTCTTTGCTAAGAATGCCATGGATATTTAAAAGCTTGCTATCTGTTGTAACTAATACATTCACTGCTGCTTTCAATGGTTAAGACAGCAACTGCCAAAAGGTAAGAGTTAGGAGTAAGAATTGTGTGAAAAAGCATAAAGCTTTAAGTACAGATTTCCAGAGTTATGCAAATCTAGAAAATTGAAAGGGGACAGTCTCATTAGCCCAGGCAGTGGTTGGATCAGTTCCCACAAGTGGAAGCAGGTTTGTGCTTGCAATTTCAAGGAAAGTGAGTTTCTACAAGGTGAGGGACTGGCAACTCAACAGGTAGGCAGTGTCATTTCTAGTGGAAGGTGGTACGTGGACTTGAGATCTAGAAATGAGGTCCAGGTGACTCATATTCCTGAAAAATATCCCAGGATGCTATAGAAAAGGGAACAGATATTTAGCCCTGTGCCTCTTCTAGTTCCCAGTGGATTCCCTCACCTAAATCACTTGGGGTTTCCCTGAGAACAAAGATAATCACAGCATTCCTCCTGGCTCCTCCCGCAGAGCTTTCTCCAACCATGCTGTGCACTGACTGCTGCGTGAAACCACATCAAACCCACAGGCTGATGCAGCGTGGCAGCTGTGAGTCCTGATGCATGTGTGCAGAGCAGGTGTTTACTCTGGAGAGAGGATGATCTTTCAGTGCTGGGGCACTAATGAGAGAGGAACCGAGTGGCTCTTGCTGTGGATCCAGAAGCAGTTGATGTGATCTGAGAAGCTGGCACACCTGGCAGAAACTGGAAAGGGCAATGTACACAGCAGGGCACTGGCTAAAGCTCAGAGGGAAGAAGGGTGGCATGTTCCTTGGGAAATAATGGGCAGGGCTGGAAAAACTGACAGTAACCAGTGGCCTTTTTTGTAGGAGAGAAATATCCTGATTGTGGGTGGATGCACAGCTTCCTTGTTCCACGTCCAGCTCTGAGGGTAGCTCCTGCAGTATCCATGGTCTTTTGAACATGCTTGCTGTCCCAAAGCCACATTGAAAGTAGTATGTAAGTGTGCTCCCTTTCAGAACCTCTCTGCTGCCCTAATCCTCACTCTGGAGTGGCTCTACTCAAAGCTGCAGTGTCTTCCAAAGCCACTTAAATTATCCCTTTGCCCTTGTCCAGTGTACAAATGAGGTTGCCACGGGCAAAGCCCAGGGGCTTGCAACCCAGCAGAAGTGGCTGTGAACAAAAAAGAAGCTGCCTGTGCATCAAGAAGCTGCCGCAAATGGCTGCGCTGCTCAGCAAGTGTTCTGTGTGAAAGAAAATGTGCCGAGAGGAATTGCTGAACAGGTTTCTGGATACCAGTGTGTAAGGTGCCATGATTTCCATCCCTGCTGCGGATGGGGCAAAAAGTCCTGCTCAGCCCAGTTGTCCTGCCTGCGGTGCCCTGAGGCTTCAAACCAGGATGTGGAAGTTTAGCTGAATAAGTCCAAGATGTGTTTGTTGGCATAGAGATGCCATGATTTGTGTCTAGAGAGAGAGAGGATCTCAAGGCAATTTGTTTTGTTAACCTGTGAGGGATGATTGGACTGTTCCCTGTCAGGGGCACTGACAAAGGAGTTTTGGGGTGCTATGGATAGATGAGAGTGAGTTTGACCTTGTAGCAAGGTTTATCCCATGGCTGCCTCAAGGAATGTTGTGATAGCTGTCACCAAGTTCATTTCCAGGGCAGGTGTGAGCACATAGACACTGCCCCTTCTCCTATAACATAATGTGTCCTTACAGGGTGTGTAGGTGACATAAGAGCATGGCCATGTGGGTGATGCTGCTGGAGATGAAGTGGGTCTGACGCAAATTAGGCTCAGGAGGGAAGGTATTCTTTTCCCTGGTTATGGCTGCAATTTTTTTCTTCCTTTTAAAAAGCATGAAATAAAACTTTGACTTGCTGTTTTTAAGGCTAAGCACATAGGCTTTTGACTTTCTCTTTGGTTGAATCTGTCTCATCAGCTTCAGTATTACTGAACCAAAAGAAAAAAGAGTGTAGGTGCTCAGAGAGGGAGACTGGACATTAGATGCTCCTGAGTGGTCTTAGTCTGACCAGCTGACCATCTTGGCTCTACTTTTGCCACTTTTGGTGATACAATGACGATCACACTTCTCAGTGCTGCAAATGCTGTTTTCCTATAGAAGTGGTCATTTTGAGACACCCAGGATCTTAACTTTTTCTCTAGAGCTGAGAAGGTAGCTCATTTCTGGGCCCTTAATTAGAGACAGACCCAACACTGTATTGGGAAAAGTCTTTTGAAGAGCTGCTGCCACCACTGTGGAGAGTCTCTGGCTGTGTGCTGTGAACAAGCCAGGGCTTGATGCAGCTGTGCTACACGGAAGGATTTCCCTGAGACACCAGAGACAAAAGGAAAGTAAACAGAAGCTGCTCTGCCCTCGACCCAGGCTGCAGGAGGGGCGTTGCCGCTGCCCATGAACAGTCTGTGAACAGTGCCCTGCAGCCAATCACCATAGTGGGGGGGGATGAGTGACTGTGAGTGTAACCAATTGTAGCCTGCACTTGCCGCATGGCCTTTTGGTATAGAGTATATAAGGCTTGGAAAAACGTGGTCTCGGGGACATTGATATTCAGTGTTGTTTAAGAGTTCATTAAAGAGTATGGATGGTAAATTCACATTGAATTAGACTCCTTACTCTCGCCCAGCCCGCCCGTTCGATCAAAGAGCTTATGCCGGCGTCTGGATTCGTCGAATTTACTACCACTACAATTGGTAGCAGAGGATGGTTCGTTAGCAAAGCATAACATTCCGGATCTACATATGGTAGCAGAAGGATGGATCGTTAGCAAAGCATAACGCTCCGGATCTACATATGGTAGCAGAAGGATGGATCGTTAGCAAAGCATAACGCTCCGGATCGAAATTACTGCGGTAAGCAGCGTTCATAAAAACGGAGCCAAGCCAGGGTGTGGGATAGTGTGCTTAGTCCGATATCAAAAGACGGGCACCTGTCGAGCTGGCCACTCGCATCCTACGTTAAGACCGCGCTGATAAGATAATGGATATTGAAACAGCCGCGGCACTGCTGACGACTATTCTCTCTAAGAGAGGTATTGAATCGTCACAGGAAAAGCTAATCACATTGATTTTTTTAGCTCAGAAGTGGGGACACTTTGGAGAAGTTCCACTTTTGTTTTCCCCAACGGAATGGAGATCAGTGGGGGACACTATGTGGGACAAAACTATCAGAGGGGAAGAAGAGAAAGAAATTAAATCTGTGAGAGAATTGTGGAAAACCGTATTAGAATCATTAGAAGTTATGAAATCGGAACAACGTGCCGCCCTAAGAGCCGCGGAGGCGCTTGTCCAAGAACAAACCTGGACTGATAAAACTTGTCCAAAAGAAAAGAGGGTCCTGTGGGCTACTCTGTGGGGTCTGCCTGCCGTTCGGGGTGGTCGCGGGGTCCCGGCTCAGCCAATACTTTCACAATCCGATCTGCAACGCGGATTAGAAACTGCGCGGCTCGTAAACAAAGAACCGGAAGTTTCCCCCTCCGAGTCTCTGGGGCAATGTGCCAAGAAGGCGGAAGTGCAACGGGTCGACTGTCCGGATGTGGGAGGCCCTGAGTGCCGCCCTCCTCCTACCGCTCCGCCTCTGCCCTGCCCCGAGCCGGACGCCCCCCCTCCCTCCGAGAAAAGCGTGGAGGCCGGGCCGGCGCCGCCGCCGGGGCCGGGGCCGCCTCAGACTTTGCCTCCGCAAGCACCCGCGGAAGTTTTTTGTGAGCCTCCTCCTACATCATTGGGCTCACCCCAAGCAGTAGAGCAGTTACTGCAAGTCATTACCAACAAGCTTGAACAACTTAAGAGTGTCAAATGTAGAGAAAAATAAGGAACAAATTGAGTTTCAAAAACCAGCTTGCCCTTCACAAACAATGCAATCAAAGGTGCCTATAGATTCTACTGACCAGCCGCAGCCCCGACGTGGCAGATGGTCAGGGGTCATCAAAGATGCCATCCTAAGAAGGTGATTGGTCTCCAGCAAAATTAGCCCTACCGGTAATTCAAAATATGAACACTCAGACAGCGGTATGGGAACCACATGATTGGAAAATTTTGCAGCAAGCAAAACAAATAATCACAAACTATGGTGTACGTTCAGCAGCTACCAGACACAAAGAACATCTCCGAACCTGTATCACAATCAGCGACCCAACTGTGAACCAGGCTTCTTTCACCTCAACAAGCCAAGCACCGCAGGAAGCCTCGGAGTTGATGTGGAGACAGCAGTAGATATAACATTGACCAATACTGCAATTCATAGAATACCAACTAATGCTAAAGGACCTTTATTTAGACAAGATAGTCACATTGGAGGCCTGTTGATTGGCCGTTCTTCTGCTAGTATCAAAGGTCTTCTAGTAATACCAGGTATAATTGATGCAGATTTCACAGGAACTGTTCAAATTCTGGCCTACACTCTGCATCCACCAATTTTTATTCCTTCTGGGAGTAGAATAGCTCAGGTAGTAGCACTGGAAAACTGCCTACCAATGCTTCCAGGAGTTCCTCCAGCATCCTCAACACAAAGGCATGATAAAGGATTTGGATTGACCGGTCCTGCAGTTTGCTTCACCTCATCAATGACTCAGCGTCCCATGTTACGTGTGCAACTATTTCAGTCTGATTCTACTGTTGTTGTAGAGGTAAATGCAATGCTTGATACTGGAGCTGATGTCTCCATCATTAGTCAATTCAAATGGCCACGAAATTGGAAACTTCAAAAATCAATCTCTTCCACTGTTGCTGGAGTAGGGGGTCGAACTACTCCAAATATAAGTGTTGATCCCATTTCCATCAGTTTCCCTGAAGGTCAGTGTGTTACCCTTAGGGTGTATGTAATGGAATTGCCAAGCAGCCTTGAGGCGCTTATTGGCCGTGACGTCTTGGGGCAACTTGGTGCCGTGTTAACTACTTCACCTTTTCCTTAGTGGTCACTGGAAAGCAGTTGCCCAACCCTCCATTGACCTGGTTAACAGATAGCCCAGTTTGGGTTGACCAGTGGCCATTAACAGAAGAGCGACTGCAAAAGGCACGTGAATTAGTAGAAGAGCAATTAGTTGCAGGCCATATCAAGCCTTCTACTAGTCCATGGAATACCCCAATTTTTGTAATACCAAAAAAGAGTGGAAAGTGGCGATTATTACATGACTTGCGAAAGGTAAATGATCAAATGCAAGCCATGGGTGCTTTACAACCTGGATTACCATCACCTGTAATGTTACCAGAAAATTGGCATATTCTAATTATAGATTTAAAGGATTGTTTCTTTACCATTCCTTTACATGAGCAAGATACACAGCGTTTTGCATTTACACTGCCTTCAGTAAACAAAGCGGAACCAGCTAAAAGGTATGAGTGGGTAGTGCTACCGCAAGGTATGAAAAATTCTCCTACACTGTGCCAAATGTATGTTGCATGGGCACTTCAACCTATTCGTGCATCATGGAAACAAACAATTATTTATCATTATATGGATGATATTCTGTTCTGTCAACAAGCTGAGTTCACAGAAAGTTCCATAGTCCAAATTACGATCAAACTCAAAGAAAAGGGGTTGGTTATAGCTCCAGAGAAAGTTCAAAAGTCTGCACCTTGGAAATACCTTGGTTGGTCCATTTGTGATGCACAGATTCGTCCACAAAAAATTGAATTACATACTGATTTACAAACATTAAATGATGTCCAAAAATTGTTAGGGGACATACAATGGATTAGAAATTGCGTAGGCATTACTAACAATGATATAGCACCTCTTACTTCACTTCTAAAAGGAGGTGATCCAGCTAAGAAAATAAGCTTAGAGTCCGTGCATCTCAAATGTCTTTCTGATATTACACAAAAAGTACAGACAAATTGGTCTAGCCGAAGACTTTCTGATCGACCAATTTCCCTCCTTATTAGCAATCTAGAACATCCGTGTGCAATCATCTGCCAGTGGCAAAACAAAAACGGGGAATTCCCCATAGATGTTGCTACAGATTCTTCCTTTTGTGCCACTGTCAGATTGAAAACAGAAAATGATTTGCGATTATTAGAGTGGATTTTTCTCAGTGTCCAACCAAAATTCAGTATTCAAACGAGACCAGAAGCAATTGGAGAATTGATTCAAAAAGGAAGATCTCAAATATTAGAAATTAGCGGTCAGGAACCAGATGACATCAGTATTCCGATAAATGGAGCCGATTTAGAATGGTGGCTGAGACATTCGATGCCTATACAGAATGCATTATTAGGATTTATAGGCAAGGTACATTCACGACAACCAAAAGGTAAACTATGGCAATTCCTTAGAACAAATCAGTGGTTAGAGAGAAGCAAAGTAAAAGCAAAACCTGTTGAAGGCCTTACAGTATATACAGATGCAGGAAAACGAAGACACCAGGCAGCATGTGTCTGGCAAGAGAATAGTCAATGGAAACACCATTTAACTGAAGGTTCAAAAGAGGATTCATTGCAGACTTTAGAGCTCACAGCAGTAATATGGGCCTTAAATAATTGGCTGAAATCTGCTTTAAATGTTGTCACAGATTCTTTGTATGTAGCAGGTGTAATACCCAGAATGGAAAATGCTCTGTTAAGACAATTGAATAATCCTCGATTAGGAAAATTGTTTGTACAATTGAGAGCTATTTTAAATCAAAGAAAAGAACCCTGTTGTGTGATTCACATCCGCAGTCATCAATGGAATCTTGGTCTAGGTGAAGGAAATCAAATTGCAGATAGTTTAGTAAGTTCAGTACAGCACATGCCTCCAACAGATAAATTCCAACAAGCGAGACAAAGTCATGAGAGCTTTCATCAGAATGCCAGAGGTCTCCAAAGACAATTTGATTTAACTTTAAATGAAGCAAGAAGTATTGTACAGGCATGTCCTCAGTGTGGAAGCCAGATGTTAGGTATAGGAATCGGTGTCAATCCTCGAGGTTTAAAAGCCTTAGAAGTATGGCAAATGGATGTGACACATGTGCCAGAATTTGGAAAACTTAAATATGTGCATGTCACAATTGATACTTTTTCAAAAATGATATGGGCTACTGCTTTACCAGGAGAAAAAGCACTACATGTATGTAAACATCGCACAGCTTGTTTTGCTGTAATGGGTGTCCCAGAAAAGATTAAGACAGACAATGGCCCTGCCTATGTTAGCCAGAAAGTTAGAACTCTTCTAATGAAATGGGGAGTGAAACACGTTACAGGTATACCTCATTCCCCAACAGGCCAAGGAATCATCGAGAGAGCACATCAAATGATTAAAGGGTATTTGAGCAAACAGAAGCAGGAAGAGTTAGATTGTCAACAGCGTTTAGCAAAGGTGTTGTTTACCTTGAATTATTTATGTTTAACTGGAGACCATGAGGAGCCTCCTGTGATCATTCATCATTATCAGATCAGACTAGGAAGGAAAAACACTTTACCGGAATTCATGGTGAGATATCGTGATCCCACCACTGGATTGTGGAAAGGACCAGTACCTGTTATTTTTAATGGTAGAGGGTATATGTGTCTCTCCACAGATCAAGGTCCATTGTGGGTTCCAAGCCGAGCAGTAAAGCCGGAGTTGAAACAAACTCAACCAAGTCAACTCCCTGCAGCAGAACCCTCGGAGGTCACAGAGTGAGGTGTAACCTTTGCATTGATTTAGCTGTGACATGTATGCGTACTATAGTTATATAAGTAGATCTTTAAACACCACTACCTCTTGAGTAAGTTTATCAACACCCAGCACATCGTTTGTTATAAGTTGAGTATCTTTAAACCAAAGTTCTTGGAATTTGTTTAATCAATCCATTGCGATATTTAAATGGCAATGGAATACCTCAGGTTTATTGCAAAGTGCACTGTTTATGTTGATTGTTATTGTTATTTATATGTTATGTATAAGTTGTTTTTTATCACATATCAAAGAAGGATTAGAACACACAGCTAATCAATCCTGGCTTGTCCAAAAAGAAAAAAAAAAAGGAGGAATTGTGGAGAGTCTCTGGCTGTGTGCTGTGAACAAGCCAGGGCTTGATGCGGCTGTGCTACACGGAAGGATTTCCCTGAGACACCAGAGACAAAAGGAAAGTAAACAGAAGCTGCTCTGCCCTCGACCCAGGCTGCAGGAGGGGCGTTGCCGCTGCCCATGAACAGTCTGTGAACAGTGCCCTGCAGCCAATCACCATAGTGGGGGGGGATGAGTGACTGTGAGTGTAACCAATTGTAGCCTGCACTTGCCGCATGGCCTTTTGGTATAGAGTATATAAGGCTTGGAAAAACGTGGTCTCGGGGACATTGATATTCAGTGTTGTTTAAGAGTTCATTGAAGAGTATGGATGGTAAATTCACATTGAATTAGACTCCTTACTCTCGCCCGGCCCGCCCGTTCGATCAAAGAGCTTATGCCGGCGTCTGGATTCGTCGAATTTACTACCACTACACACCACTATTTTATGGTAACGCCTCTAGCTGACTGCTGCGCCAGCTCTGTTAGATGATGCACACATGTTTAGGAAGAGACAATTCCCTCCCTTAAAGGGTTTATTGCCTTAAAAGAAAACACGGAGAAAGGTGAACAAGCAGCATTTCTGCTATGCTTGCTTTGCAGACAGAGGCTGGAGCAGATTAAGTCTTACCTGAAGCCTGCAACACGGCTGAGGCAGAATTTTTCTTGCGTCTGCTAAGGTCTAAAGCAGTGCAGGAGTCTGAGGGCAGTCCTCTGCCTCTTGTTTGTAGCAAAAGCAAGAAGTCTTTCGGGAGAATTCTCCTGTTTCATGCAGGAGATGGCAGATTTGGAGACCCATTTGCTGCAGTCAGTTCATTTTCTGCCATTCTACAATATATATAGGGTTGTTATTTTCTCATATATGTGATTACTCAGCCTTGGAGAAGCTGAGAGAATGGTGTGGTTTAAGGTGACTCATTGTAAGGCGGAATCCTTTACTCCTACAGTGCTGGTAACAACAGGGTGGCTTGGCAGTGACTAGAAGATAGTTCCCTTTGGCTTTGCTGCTGCTTTTACCAAGTGATGTGACAGTCACCTCCTCAAATCGCAACAGGGTGTGTGTGCTGCCTGTGCTAGTTGGAGAAGGATTGTTAACTCCTGCAGATGGTTTTCTGTGGGTTTTTTTCTCCTGTAGTAGCTGAATTATTGTGCATTTTTACAGCTAATTATCCTTCCCTACTTATCTGTTGGCTTACAGGTTGGGTACACTGGCTTGAGACTCGCTGCTTACTGTCTGAATTCCTTTTCTCATAACACTCATGGGGACACTTTCCATACAAATAATTGTAAAGACAGGTTGAGCTGCTGCTCCTCATGGTTAACAGAGAACCTCAGGTGTGCCCTTGTACTTCTGCACAAAATTTCCTTCTCTTTTTGTATACATGGGGTTTTTAAATACAGCCAGAAGCAACCTTGTTGTGGATGATATCCAAACTCAACATGGACATTATGAAAATATTATAATTTTTACATTTGAAAGTATCTTCTGAGTGAGCATAACTACAGCAAAGCTAAATTTCTGTTCTGCATTGCCTATTGCACAATTATCCACAGCAGAGGGGATAGGCATAAAATATTTGTAATGGGGGTGGTGGAGAATTGCTGTTTGGCAGCTTTTAGTGGAGACTGCAGTGAATGTGGCCATGACACATTGGAGAGGGCCAGGCTGAAGGAATAATTTCTCCGCTTTTCCTAATCTTGCCTGAATACAATGCTTTCTGTAGGGCTGGTATGGACTTAACACGATCTGAGAGGGGCTTCAAACTCACACTGCCCAGCTGAGCCATTTGCCATGCAGAGATGTCATCAAATCCTGCAGCAAGGGGGCTGGAAACATCCCCCTCCCTTTTATCAGTTTCCAGCACCTGCAGACTTTGCTGTTTGCTCGCACGCTGTGCAAAGCTTTAGGGATGATTCTCACACAGTGGTTGTAGGTAGGCAGGGAGGGACCAGGAGCACAATGTGGTTCAGAGCGTGTCCCTGCCTGAAGCTCTGGGTGCTGCTGAGGTCCCTTGGGTGCTTTTGGCTGCAGCACTCAGGGACCTGCCTGCCAGCCCTGCAGGCAAAACATATTCCTTGCATCTCACGCTCAAGATTTCTTCAGAGAAGGGGTTGCTATGCAGCCTTGTTTATTCCTGGTATGTGACACTGTTTGCTTGCTGAGCTTGTACACCTGGAAGGGGGAGCCTGCTGTCCTCCTGGAGAAGGGGTCCAGCTTGACAAATGGCCATCCCTGCTTCCAGTTTTGGAAACACAGGGTCTGGAGCAGAAGAAATCCTCGTTCCCTTGTGGGTGGCAATCCGCAGCAGGGCTTTACAGCTCCTGAGGGCATTGCAAGCTTAACAACGTGGAGCAAGATTTCCAAAGTGAAGGACATGTGTGTTTGTGAAGGAGGTTGGTGGACAGCCCTGTCTCCTGTGCTATTGGTTTCTCAGCAAGGTGGTGCTCCAGGGGGGCTGGCAGTAGCCAGGCAGAGGGGTTGCTTTTACTCTGCTCTGGTAGAGGTTGCTTGGTGCAAGCATCTTTCCCAGAAAGCAATAAACTCTGGGAAAAAGAGTTGATGATTTTTTCTTTATTCCTTCTCTTTTCAACAAATTATTTCAAAAATTCTTGAAACTGTTGCTGTGTGACAGAGAGTTTGGGTGTCAGTTAAAAGAGACACAGTCCTGGGAAGTGTGGAAGGAGAGCGATGCTTGGGGTGGCAGATGGAAGGAGGGGAGAGGACAGGTGGGAGCTGCAGTGCAGATGCGGTGGTTTGTTGACAGGGAAGCTCCTCTTCATAAGAAGAGCAACAGCCTGGCCTCTGCCACGCAATGGGGAGCAGAGCAGGAGCTTCCACCTGGGCTCAGGTGCTGCTCCAGGGCTCCCTTTGCTGGTATGTGTGGGCAAATGGGCAGGTCTCCGCTCAGCTCCTGCCCCAACTCCCCTTGCTCTGACTGGGGCCAAAAAGCAAAAACTGCACTGTTTGTCCTTCCTGGCTCATACTTTTATTTTCCAGGTAGAATTGAGGAAAGTTAAAATCAAATCAACTTTCTGACTCAGCCCCTGCTAAAGATTAGGTCACTGTTTATGGCTTCTGGGGTGCTGGTTCATCTGTGCAGGATGGTAATCGAGTCTGCTCTTGCCAATGGTTTAAACTGTTGTGTTTCACGAAGTTTAACCTTGGTGATTTGCTTCAAAGGATGTGGGGGAAAAGTGGAATCTTTTTACTCCAAGCAAAGAGAGAAGTGAACCTTAGTGAGCTTACAGGCTCTCTGATACGTAAATGCCTAGTCCCAAAGCAATATCACTCTGATCAACAAACTTGCCTCCAGGTTAGCTTCTGTTTTCAAAGCTCTTTATTACTTAAAGTATAAATCTCTGAAAATTTGATCTGGGAAAGATGTAGGAGGAGGATGAAGAGGGAAGATCCAGAGTATGACACATCTCAAATTGCTTCTGGGGTGCAGAGATGTCAGCCTGCCACAGCAGCAGAGGGACGACAAACCAAACTCTCTGAAGGATTGAGATATAGGGACCCTCCTCATTATCAAAGTGTTTGCTGGTTACTTTCTCCCTCTGCTTCTCTCTTTCTTTCTCCAGAGACAATGCCTTTGCTTCACTTTTTTTTTTCATTCTATTTCTTCTTGGTAATACACCTAACAATTAGCTAGCTGGGGCTCTGCTGCAGAGACCACTGCTGTAATGACAACAGTAACTGCTCATATTAGTGTAATATCCATCATCCCAGGGCCTTTGAGAGCTTTGCAAAGCTTCCAGGCATCATTTGCTATTTTCTGTTGGAGGATATGTAAGAAACTAAAGCTGACTTTTTAAAAATCTGTGTCCTGCAGAGGTCACATTTATAAGCTCCTAACAGTTTTCTGGCCCTAAGATTTATGTTTCTGAGCCTTCTTTTTCTCTGCAGGCCAGTGAATGAATCGTCAGCAGAGCAAGCCCTGCCTCTGCATTCTTCCACTTGTCATGCCGTTCCTTGGCTTCGCTCACTTTCGGACATTGGAAGTGATGGCAGTTGGGAAACATGGTGCTTTATCCCAGGTTAGTAAACCCAACCATTGCAAGTTTCGTCAGCCAACTCTACAGCGTTGCATGTCCAGCTCTGGCAGCTCCTTTTTATCCTCTTCCCTGTAAGTTCTGCGGTTTGTTGCAGAGACAGGCTATTACTCCTTGGCCTCTTAGTGGCCTCGGGCTCATGCAAGGTAGATGCTGCCAGCTGGCAGGTATTGGAAAATAAACATTTGTCCACCTTGACTGAAGGTCCTGCTTTGGGTCCCCTGGTCACCGTGGTGTGGGGCTCTGAGCAGCAGATCAGATGCAAGAAAGCCCCTGTGTTTAGCAGGCATCAACCCGTGGACACTTGGGCACTCCAGGGATTTAAATGCCTGTGGAGTTAGGTGATGCCTTGTAGGTCAGAAGAATGGAGATTTTAACTATTTCAGTGATACCTGAATGGTGGACTTAGGACCTGAACAAGACAGAGGTGCTTGAATACTGTAAAGACCAGGGTATGAATTCTGAACAGTGGGAACTGTTGTATTTCAAGGTTCATACGGCACTAAGAACAGTACTGGGATTTCAGTGGAATAGATGTAAAAGCAATAAAACGGACAATTAAGCTGGTCTTGTTACAGGATATGGTCTTGTTTTAGTATGTCAGCCCTGCACCTCATGCTCCCAATGCTTGTTACTCATAATGAAAAATTTCAATACAGACCTCAGATCCCATGCTGCAACTGAACGAAATTGCTTCAGATCATTGAGAATTTCCCTGCCTGATGATTACACAGGAACAGGACAGAGCCCTGTCATGGTTCAACCGTGATAGCCACTCACTCACCCCCTCCCTCTCCCCCCCAACAGAGGAGAGAATCAAAAGGGAAGAGAGAAACTTGGGTTGAGATAAACACAGTTTAATAAAATAACAAAATAGTAACACACTACTAGTAAATGTGTGTATATATATATATATATACATATAATAGAAATAAAAGATACTCAAGGCAATTCCTCAGGAAGACACCAAGCAGCCACTCCTAGGAAACAGCACCTGTTCACAGAGAGAGAAGAAAGAGGAACAAAGGCAGAAAAGCTCAGAGGTCTCTGCAAAATGGCAAAAAGCTGAACTAAACATCCTGCACCAAAAACTCCCCCGGCTCCGAAAAAAAAAAAAAAAAGAGAGTACGAAAAAGCCCAACGTGTGCAAGAGAAAGCACCAGAGAGAAAGAGCAGAAGAGCCCGCAACCCGGAAGATCCTGACTTTTCTTAAATATGTGGCAGGATGCTAGTGCGATGGAATACTCTTATTGATCGGTGTGGATGTCAGTCAAGCTCTGCCCCATCTCTGCCCCCTTCCTCACTGCCTCACACCTGTGGGCAGAGCTCAGAGTGTCCTTGGCTCTCAGCCCAGAGCAATTAAAAACATTAACTCTGTCCTGGGGTGTTATCTCTTGCTCTCAAACTAAGTCCAAATAATGAACATGCTAGTTATAAAAAAAGAACGGTTTCTAAATGCATGAAGAAAATTTACCCATTTTCAGTCAAACCAGCAGGGCCCTTAGAATGCTCACTTGCAGTTATCTTGGATTTATGCAGCTGTTTGTGGAAACCTGCTGTAGTTAGCATGCTTGGCATTGTTCCGTGCTTGTATGAAAGATGTGTGGAACACTATTCAGGGCCCTACCAGGAGAAAACTACTGTCCAGGGAATGTATTTTAGTAGCCCTGAGAGATGGCTTCACACAGGAGTACGAGGCAGGAGATCCCTTTCCCCGAGGCTACTGAGAGGAAGGCACTGATGAAGACGAGCCAAATATTTCTAAGGAAAATGCTTTTAGAAGAAACAGACGTGACCTGAGAAACAGCTGATCTAACATTTCAAGACATGGGCCACTGGTTGGACTTAATATGAGGATGCATCTAGTTCAAGGTGCTGATTGTGACTGCTTCTGTACCCAATCCTTGAGTGTTGGGCATCTAGGGCCTTCATCCACGGCAGAAATCCTATGTGCCATGAAGACCCGCTCTCAGAAGAGACGCAGCAGCTGATTGTTGCATGCTTTTTCTAGCACTAGCCCCTGCAGTGAGGACCTCTCTGCATGAGATGCTCTGCAAAACCCTGCATGGGCTCCGGATCTCACTTTTTGAAGGTTTTCTTCAAAATGTCTAGGTGAGGAGGGGAAATGTTTTGACGCTTTTGGTCGAGGTTGGGTTACACTCAAAGCAAAGGTGTGTCAGTGTACTTGGCTCTTTCTCGTCTCATTGTGTCATGCAGTCACAGGAGCCCACAGAGCAATCGATCACCCACCTTTGGGGAATGACCGCCCTAGGCCACATCTCCAACAGAGACCGTCGCAGTGCTCAGTGGGAGCAAACTTGTGTACAGTACTCAAATAACCGTGGTGTCCAGCACAACAGCTCATTAGAGCTGGCATGAGGGATTGCTCAAGTGCTTTTTGAAGGAGCTAATGAGGTTTGGCATTCAGATCAGCTTATGCCTAACTCTTGATTTGCTGCCCTGGGTAAGCTGCTGCTTGTGGTAACTCTTGTTTCATGGTTGAGCAGGCCCGCTCTGCTGAGAGGCAGCCATTAAAGGAATTTTCAATAGGGGCATTAAACTTTTAAGATCTTCTGAATGAAAGCTGAGGGCAGAACTTATAAAAAAAGCATCATGTGGGTGATGCTTTTAACATTACATCTTTGGTGTGTGCCAATTGGTTAATATTGTTAACAAATTAAGCAAAATTAGTAACAATTGTTAGTAAATATTTGAGAAAGCAGTTTGCTGGTTCAGAAATTCCTCAAAACAGTAAGTTCAACGGTAAGTGAAAGGAGATTTTGAATGTGTAATCCTACTTGCACCATCATGCAGAGGAAAGATACAGGAGCACTTCCTGAGAGCTGTGCCTCTAACCTAAGCAGCTTTGACACGAAGAACATAGAAAAAGGGTGAGAGATACAATTAGTAGCCCAGGGATCTGACTCGCAATTCTCCCACAGGTCTGGGGAAGCTGCCCAGTGCCACCGGGCGATGGCTGTTTACTCCATGTAAAAACTTCATGTTAAAGATGCATTAGGGCCCTGTAAGCTGAAATCCACTGAAACCCCAAACAACTGTCATCACTCCAAGTCAATTTTATCCTAACAACAACTCTCTGGCTGGTGAGATATTTGATTCAACTGCCACAGTGGCTCCAATCCTGATGGACTCTGCAGGGTTGTTGGTATCAGCATGTCTCACGTAATGCTACTGTATGTTTACTGCTCTAGGAAGCTACCAGAGAAACAGCTTGTTAGGTGGGAAAGAAAGTAATGGTAGCATTAAATAATCTCTGTTTGAATTTACTGGTTACTAATGATCCAAAGAAGCTGAAAATCCCAGAGGATGCATTTCCTTTCGATTAACCCAGCAGAAGGATGACAGGGAGCACATTTACTGTTGACTGTAACATCACAGGGCCTGGAGCTGTTCAAATGCAGTTGTATTCCATTTTTTCCTCTCCAGAAAGCCATTTTCAAACACTTTTTCGCTTTGTAGGGAACCTCTGCCACCGTTCTCCTCTGTACAGAGAATGGCACCAGCTTGTTTTCCGATCTCCTATCAGTAGTGGCAGAAGATGAGTCCTGCACACCCAACACTTCCCCCAGGCTGCAGACAAATTGCTCTGCCTAATGATAATTCCGGTTACAGTGGTTTCAGTGCAAGGGAGAAAGGGGTTGCCCTGCATAGCTGTACATTTTGGGTTTTCCATATCATGTACCTGGTCTGAATTAGGAACTATGCCCTGAATTTAGGCAATTAACCCTGTGGAGGCCACAGAGGTGTTGTAAGTAATGCCTTTCTTAGTTGCACTTACAGTGTGTTAGCATTTAGGTAGGACAGCCTGGCAGAGGAACAGACCTGAGGCATGGAGAGCCTGGCTTTGTGGTGCAGGGTAAATGAGTGGCAGAGGCAGCCTTCTCCCCTAGCTACAGAATACACTCATCCTGGTACTTACAACTTTATCTTGGGCATTTGAAATACCTTCAGAAATGTGGCATCCTCAGCTTCTTTTATGAGGTGATCTTAATCAGCCAAAATTGCCACTGGCATGTTTCTTAGGTATTTATCCTATGCAGTGAGATGAAAGAAAATATACCTTAATCCCTGCTTTATGCCCTAGTCCAACTCACAATTATAACTCCATTGCTTGTTTTAAAGTACGCAGTCCAAATAGACCTACATCTCTATTTTTAAAGGTATTTCGTCCCTGCCTTCCATTTAAAATAATGGGAATTAGCCTCTAAAAACCCTCTAAGCACCTTCATTCCTTGACCTTAAGCTGTCTCTGTGAATTTATCAACACTAACAAAATAAGGGTGAAAGCCAGAACTGGCCTGACTGTGTCAGTTGACTCCAGCCTTTCTGAAATCACTTGCTTTATTCCAGATGAACACTTTGACAGCTTTTGAGCAGAGTTAAATCTCTTGAGTAGGAGGTGGAGGAGTACAAGGCCTTGCTGCAATATGAACAATTTCTGTTGAAATTTGCTTGAGGATAGCATTTTATCTGACTATAAGTTTGACTGATAGGAGGGTACCTAAAGTCTCTGTACAGGCATTCTTCGTTATTTGTTTGAAGCTTACAGAATACATTAATAGGAACCTGCCTTTGCTTCTTCCATCTAGTGCAGAGGCATTTTTCCTTCTGTAATAATTTAACTGAACTGTTCTGTGATTGATCCTTCTGGCTGCACTTAGCTAGCATGTGATAGTTGTTCTGTTGGCAGACCTTTAGAGGCACCTATGAGTGGATTTTCAAAAGCAGCTCACATTGGCATCCTTCTATACTCACTGACGTTTGTAGGAATTTTACTGCTGGTTTATCATCCTGACCTCTTATCCTAAGGTACACTCAGCAAAATCCCCTCTTACCTCTCATTTAGGCCATAAGAAACGGGTTAATCCATTTAAGGAAGCAAAAGCCCTGTATGGTGACTGAAGTACCTATCAGAAGGTGAAAAGAAATCTCTAGAGTTTCGAAGTGAAAGCAACCAAACTGTTAAGGAAACGGACTGCAGAGACTGAGGCTGAAAAATGTCACATTTTGCTGTAGCACTAACCTGAAGGGCTAAGCATAAACTTCCTTTACTCTCATATACCCTGTGCACTATAACACTGCCTACAACTCCTCGAGCCCCTTGGGATGTGTGCTTGCTGATGTGAGAATGGCAGGTAGTTTCTGGATAGCTAGCAGCCCTGACTATGGGTTGTGCTGTAGCCTCAGGCTTGCTGAGGTGCTGCAAGCATGATAGATACCTCAGCAACGCTATAAATGTAGGCAATTCAGCTACAACAGCAGTTGTTTCAGCTGCTTTTCTTCTTCCTTTCCCAAGGAGTGGCAGATTTGGAAGTATTTGGCTTGTGGTTTGAGTTGTGGCTCAGAATTACTCATGGATGTGTCAGAAAATCTTACCTACCCCTTTCTGCAGAAAAGGAGTCTTGCAGACTGGTGGAAAGTGCTACAGATATGAGTTACACACCAGTCTCCACTATCATCAGCCTTGTAAACCCCCTAAAATCCAAGTACATTTGTATTAAAAAAGAGCAAACTATTCTATCCCCCATTTTTCCAGTTGTTCTTGGGGTAAGTCCAGCATGACATTACAGCTCTTTGTACCAAATGTGTGAAACGATGCTCCTGCTGCAGTGGCAGCAGCACTGAGGTCAGTGGGAACAACCCTGAGACACTGTGCTGGGCCCAACAGCACTGGGCCTGGTGAGAGACTTGCCTCTGCTGCCGTGCCCATACAGCCATGGGGAGAGCAGCTGCTGGGGTAGAGTTACGTTACAGTAGTCTTTGTCCAGCGTTTGTACTTTATGGCTATGATTTTGACAGAACGTGGAAAATGTAGCTTGAATATATCTTAATGTTGTTTTGTACGCAGGAACCCTGTAGGCAAGGCAATGCCAGGAATCGGTGGCTGTCACTTGCACTAGCAGTGTTATTTTTCCATGCAGGTTCCTGATGCTGCAGGGGAACCCATCAGCAGCTGTATCAGGCCCACCGACCAGCAGCACATCAAGTAGAGTTTCATCTGCAAAGAATCCATTGCTCCCCCCCACCATGGCCACACAAGATGATTTCACAGCAGGTAAAGGGCTGCAGCAGACTGGAGACTCCTTCAGTTGGGCTTGTTGCAATCCTGTTTCTGCAGCTTTTGCCTGGAGGATGTTTGCCTGCAGCGGCAGTGCCAGTGCCCAGGAATGCTGCTCAGCTCAGGGAGGAAGAGCGTGTTACAAAAGCTGCATTCAAAGTGCTGATCATGAGACCCTGGAGATGCTGGCAACTGCAGCAGCTATTCTTCATGCTGTACAAGTGAGAGGCCAGCCTTAGAGGCTGGGGAATGGGGAAGACATTGAACAGGACATGAGGCAGGGAAACATGCTGTGTATAATCTTGAATTTTCAGGAACAGCCAATATCAGAAATTTTGGGGGGCAGGCTATGTTTTTGTTGCTTTTGGGTGTCTCTGCAGTAAAGAAAGCAGGGAGTAAAGCCCTGTAATGGTGAAGCAGAACAAAGGAGAAGATTTGGATGGACAGTTTGTGTCCTGCAGATACAATAATCAAATACGCCAATGGGGACATCTAATGCAGAGTGCAAACCTTCTTTTAGTTATGATACCTAGTGATTAATTGTTTGTGTCCTAGTATTTTCTTTGTTGTGAAGAGAAATCTAAAACTAAACCAAATCAAAACTCAATCCAAAATGGAGTGGGAATTACAGGAACGAAGGACTTTCAAACTATTATAACTTCAGAAAGTATCTACTTATTAGACATTGCCAAACTCTAGAGACCATTGTGGGTTGTCTACACTTTGAAAGGAGAGGAAAGAAATCCTGCAGTCATGGATGGACAACTAGCAAATCATATGCAAATATGTAGAATGTTGAGCTGTCACAATGCTGGAATGCAAGTGCACCAACCAACGGAATCATTTGAGGTTACTGTCGTGGGTGACTGCCACAGTTTGCCACGGTGCAGTGTTTACCTCAGAGTGCAGCTTAAGAGAGCGACAAAAGGTACTCTGCTACCTACTGCGTGAAGGAGATATCAAGGAGAATTGGGTGAGAGTTGTTTAGAGTGATTCATATGGGGGCAGGAAATGTGAAAGGGTAGAGGGAGGCCCTCCCGTTGAGTCATGAGGTTCAGAAAGGATCCCCTTGCTTTCTAAACTCCTTCTTGGAGAGGAGTCTAGGTGTGGCTAGGTCCAAACTTAGCCCCAGACTAGGTCAACAGTTTATGTCTAAGAGACACAAAGGGTAAAGGAAAACAGGCCAGGGATTATAGGTGTTTATGGCGAAAGGATTATATGGGCACATGCAATTCTTTATATTGCTTGCCTAGGATTTAAAAGTTTCACCATTCTGCATCTCAACCTGCTTATGTCCCCTCATGCAATTATTCAGTCCAATAGCATTATTTGAATCTGAGGTCTTCTTGCTTCTCATTGGATTCTTTCATCGTCTTCAGACAGGCCTTTGTTTTGTTTAATTGCAGACATGTTTATAGTCCATAGCCACTTTGTGCTGGCCTTGAAGGCATTATTTGGTTGAAATGAATCCTGTTTCGCTCAGCAAAGTACAAAACCGGCCTTGTCTTACGTGTCCATGATTGTCTGTATCTGCTTTTGTTTTCATTAAGTAGATACAAGTTCAGTGAATATGAGCAGAACTTTACAACATACAGTTTAAGATTTCAGCAAATTTAGCTTACTAAGTAAAGTGAGACAGACAGTATCTTAAAAATTACACAACCTTATAATCTAGTGATTAATTCTATTTCAAATGCATTTACTTGAGCTAAATGATTAGTATAAAACTTAAATTTGTGCTTATCCAGTGATCAGTGAATAGTAAAAGATCATTGCCCTACAGCCACGCTTGTCTAGCAGAGACAGCTCACTGTAGGCTCACCCAGGCTGTCATATTTATGGAATAAAGTGGTTGGCTTGAAGTCAAATTGCATACAGTGGGAAAGGTCTGCATGAGACTCCTTGCACCCACAACTTATCATTGTTCACTCTGCCATTCTATTTTCTTGTGGGTTTCCTAAAATAAGTTCTTGGCCTGGCTAAAGCTCAGGCCTTTGTCTCCTTTGGAGCCTGTACCATATTGCTGCTGGTGTGGCTGGGTGTAGGTTGAGAGCACACATCACAGTGACCATTCCAGAGGCCAGGACTAGTGTGTTAATCTTCTGTGAAAAAAAGTGTCTGGTGGTTTTTTTTTGTCTCCATATCAAATGTTGTGAATTTGAGTCTTTTGTACTGTTCTTATTTTAAAGCTAAATACCACACCTCAATTGCTGTCTACTACGGGAGCGTTCCCAAATTCAAACCCAGATACAAGGCTCTGCGAGGCAGAAGCATTGATTCAAACTTGCGGTTTTGTGGCAGCAGTTGGACTACTGAAGAAGGAGGTGAGGATGGAAGGGGGTTGAATGTGCAATGGTCGCCTCAGCCAAATGAAAAAAAATAAAAAATCAGGGAGAAAGGGTCCGTGGAGGTCAGTCCTCATGTGCTGGCTCTGCATCAGAGTAGGTGGCTGACAGAGAGCTGCAGATGATCCTGTCCTCCTTCAGTGGTGCATATGGCATCACATCTCGCTATCATTAGTTCATTACGCTTTCTCCTTCATCAACAGTAGCCAAATCACTACCACTGCCAGCCAGGACAGGGATTGTGGCCCAACTGCCATAAATCAGGCATCCTCTCCCGGATGACTGGGCCAGTGAGGCTGATGTGCATGACTTCAGCATTGGGCAAGGAGGTGACCACCCCCACCTTTCTCACCAAGCCTCGACCCAGGACCCCCAAGAGAGGGAGGCAAGCAGCGCTGACCCGGGTACCATCCAGATCAAAGACAAGCTGAAGATGAGGAGGATGTCTGACGGTCTGTCAGCCTCATACAGTGGTAAGGCGGGAACCTGCCTGCTCTCCTGTGGGAAGAAGGGTCTTTTCCCAGCCTAGAAAGCTAGTGCACATTCCCAGGGAACAGTTGTGCCCCCTGCAATAACCTTCCCTGTTGCTGTAGGGGTGTACAACTGTGAGGCAGGGAGAGGAGCAGGAGAGTGAATGTGCAGGTGAATAATTCTGGATATGCACAGGTCCATGGGCTCTCTGTTATTCGACAGGAGCTCAGAGGACCAGGATGCTCCTCTGGTGGCTCTGTGGGAGTGCCTAAGTGTTGTCCACTGGCCTGCTTCAAGTGGCTGCCAGCATGAGCATGTTTCCCTGTGCAGCTATTTAGAAGTTTCCAATAAATCTGTCCAATGAAATATCTAGCTTCAGGTGCTTTATGTTTGCAGTGCTGCTTCTATTATGCTTTGTGTCTCTGCTTTGCAGGCCTGACTGACTGTGATGACCCTGAGGGGGTTACCCTGAAGCCAGTAGTTTCCGGATCACCTTCCCCGAAGCTCCTGGAAACCTCCAAGACTATGTCTCCCAACCAGAACAGACCTATTTCCTCAGAGACCTGCATGTTAAGCGATGGAGAGCAGGAGCATGAGGAAAATGACACAGACTATGATGCCAGTGATGAGGATAACACGGAGCTGATGTCAGAGAGTGAAGGATGTAAAGTAAGGAAACCAAGCCAAATCATGTGTAGTGGGTCTTCAGTTTATTTCCAGTAGGCAGAGCTCTGAGATCTTCTTTTTCTGCAGTGTGAGCCCAGGGAAACAGCTGAGCCAAGAAAGTGCTCAGCTGGACATTGTGCTTCAGGCTGTTTCTGCAACATGCATGCTGCAGACTTGATGTCCTCAGTCTGTATCAATAGGAGAATAGTTTCTGTGCTCTCTAGTGGCTCCTGCTGTGTTTTCTGACTGAGAACACACCAGCAATGAATCAGAGCAACTAAATGTGTCTCACGTGGTCAAGCATGTTCTTCTACAGTTAGTAAAATCCACGTTTCTGTATACATGGTATACTCTTAAACAACACTGAATATCAATATCCCCGAGACCACGTTTTTCCAAGCCTTATATACTCTATACCAAAAGGCCATGCGGCAAGTGCAGGCTACAATTGGTTACACTCACAGTCACTCATCCCCCCCCACTATGGTGATTGGCTGCAGGGCACTGTTCACAGACTGTTCATGGGCAGCGGCAACGCCCCTCCTGCAGCCTGGGTCGAGGGCAGAGCAGCTTCTGTTTACTTTCCTTTTGTCTCTGGTGTCTCAGGGAAATCCTTCCGTGTAGCACAGCCGCATCAAGCCCTGGCTTGTTCACAGCACACAGCCAGTAACTCTCCACATTCAGTGGCTTCCGTGCAGCTTCATTATCTCCCATGGTTCTGCCCAGGGATAGGTGAAGGGAACTGCCAACTCTGGCCATGGGTAATGGAGTCCAGACTCCATCCACTTTTTCAGGATGGATAGAAGCTGCAGTTGTTTTGGGTTTGCTGTGGTGGTAAGGAGAAGGCAGATGAAAAACAATTTTTGTAAACTGGATAACCAATAAAAGGCTAATGTATTTGATTTCAGCCTTGCAGATACAGGGCCGACTGTATCCCTGACATTCGCTCTGTTGGTTTCACTGGAATTTGAACAGGTCTTGATTTGGCTCTTTATCTGTGACAAGAATGATGGGATACTAAGGAAGGGTGCATGTCTGCCTCCACTCCCTCCATCCCCTTCCTAGCCATGGCAGGGAGAGCCTGAAGTAATTTCAGCAGGCAGAGACACAGAGCTGCAGGGTGGGAGCTCTGCTGAACTTCAGAAAATGATGGTGAGCCTGAAATTAACTGTGTGGGAGCTGGAGAGCACCAAGTATCCAGAGAGCACAGTAGAATCTGGGCCAAAGGGCTAGTAGGGGAAAGGCAGAAAGCAGAAAAAAAAAGATGGGCTTGAGCAAAGCAGGTTTTGTCAGCCTGCAGAATGACTACGTGGGGACTTGGCTGGAGTTCAACAATGCCTGGTAGGTGCTTTAGGGACGAGAGGCTAGTGATCTAAGCCCATTCCCTTACCATCAGAAAGGCTTATAGAAGCAATGGCATGCAGAACATCCTTACGTCGAGCAGATGGATACCAGGTGGGAAAGCAGCCACTGCTAGAGAGGTGAGTGAGAGGAGAGAGCTGGCAACAGCATGGGGACATTGTCTCTCCCTCATCACTTCCCTTTACATCGCCCATCCTAGGTCAAGTTGCTCCACCAGTTTGACTTTTTTTTTCCTGGTATGTCCTAGCTAAGAGCATGGCTAAACTACTTCTGGCATCAACGGGGAACGCTGGATGCTCCAGCTGAGCACTGTTCTACTATTTCCAGGCTTCCCTGCTGCATTCGTATTGCAGTGGTGAAAATGGGAACAAGCCACGGGGAATGGCTTTGCTTTCCCCGATCCCCGAGTCAGCAACATCTTCTGATGGGACTCCTGACAGTGCTGCAGGCTCTCAGAATGCGGATTTCGAAGAGGCCCCAGAGATGAGGTAAGCCAAAGTGTGCGCTTCTCCAATATGTTTTTCATCTCACACTTCTCATCTTGTGAGATTGTTTTCCACGGTCAGTTCTTCAATATATTTATGCAAACTTCTGTACTTTCACCACTTTCTGTATCTCTGGTGACCAGCACTGTGTCAAAGCCAACATCTAAGATTGGCTCTAAGCAACTCAACCAACTCTCACCAACTCTAAGATCAACTCAAAGCCACCTCTAAGATCTTGGGTAGTGGGGCACAGGAGGAGGCAGGACTTAAGAGGAACTTAAAAGCAAGTCCTCTGCTGAACTCTGATACTGATTCACTCTGTAATCTTTGTGGCACCCTTTGGGAACTGTATTGCGTGGATCTGAATACAGCATCTGGTTTTGTGTGTGATCTTTGCCAATACCTGTACCTGCAAAGTTATGTTAGGGCAAATATTGACTATTGTAGAGCTGTCTGTAAATTCAGATGCTGCTTCTGTAAACATCAATTATAACTTCTCTGTGTCTGGGCCTTCACTGTAAAATGGAAGCCCAGATAAATCTCTGTTTATAGATGTCTAATTCTATAGATGCCTAATATTTGCATATGGTTTTAAGATCAAAGGGTGGAAAGTACTAGAGAACAGTTATGGGGCTGTAACTGATGGAAAGATGTTTGCTTCGATATGCGTGAGGAAATCTAGCTGTCAGCTTTATCCTAGTTATAACAATAAATAAGGAGTCATAGAAATATAGTTCCAATTCAAAAGCTTCAGCATAGCTTTTACAGTGCAATCTGAGTATACTTACCTACCAGCTGAGTTGGAAAAACCCTTCTTCTAAAAAGAACAGGGAGGTGTAAGATTATTCTCAGGAGACAGCAGTGGTATTTCCACGTGTAACAAGATACTGCCATCAGTTTAAGGCATGGCCAAGCAATGTTAGGCTTCTACAGCACTATAAAGGTAGCTGCACTCAATACAGACTTATGGCTGGCTTAACATCTCTTGCTGATTCAGAAAGGATGCATGAACAGTGAGAGCCACTCAACTCCGAAAGCAGAGACAGCAGAATTGGATAGTTAAGGCCCAAATTGAAATCCTGTGTTTCAGCTGGAGCTTGACCAGTTCTGTGTGACTCCAGCAGCTGAAAATTTAGTGACAATTAATCACCTTTGTGTATTGTTGGTTTTATGGGTTGCATTTTCTCCTTCATCAGATGGATCTTGCTAAGGAAGTTTGCCTCTCCTTCTGTATCCTCATATATTATTTTGTCCTCAATTTTCTTAAGGTCAAGATCAGGCAGCAGAAGTGAAGAGAAGACATTTAAATCTCAAGGTGGGTACAGGGCATGGTTGCCCTAAAAAGAACATAGGTGACTCATGGATGGCAATGTGAAAATTCAGCTGAAAACTGTCCTGTAACTTTTTTCATTCTTTGATGCACTCAGATGGCTCCTCAGAGACCAGCCACTGGGAAATGTGCTCTGTTGATCCAGTGAAAATGACTCCAGCATGGAGTTATGAATGGCAGGAGCTAGAAGAGTACCTTGGGGCCCTGCAAATGCACAGGAGGAAAAGAAAATGTTCCCCTAACTCATGCTTATACCTTTTAACCCCCAGCATGCTCTCTAATGTCACAAAGATTAGAGAAAAATGAGGCATTTTGCATGAAATGAGAAATGTGCCCACTCATTCCTCCAACACTTGAAGGAGAAAACCTTATCTTGAGCAGCTTCTGAACTGAACCCTTTCAGATCTGAAGTAGATTAATCAGCAGAGCCTATTTTTGCATTGGAAGAAATAGTGAAACCTTGTATGATAGCAAGTCCTTGTGAATTTTCCTTTTACAAAGAGACTTAAGGATCCAGCCTACGCAGGACCTGAGCTCTCTGTCCTTTTAAGTACAAGCCTAAATTCAATGCTGAGTAATGAGGTTTCCTTGTTGCAACTCATTTACCCCAAGTCACATATCCTGGGTTTACGATTACAAATCTCTTCCCCCACTCTATGTGCATATGTCAGTATTGCACACTGAGGCTGGGTAGGAGATGCTTACTGACTTTCCTCTGCTCCCTGCCTTGCGTTGTCACTAGCAATTAGAGTTCTGCAAGACAAAATCTGGTGTCTGGTGCATCTGTGTCAGCCAGTACTTCTAACCTGAAAACCTCAATGACACCGTTGCTGCCCCTTTGCCGTCTGTGGGTTTGTAGCAATAGGAGAGATGGGAATTTGAGAAACAATTGTGCTGATGCAGAAGAAGCAATAAGATCCACTGGTCCCTCAGCTCAGTATTAGTCCTGACAAATAATGGGCATTCCCAATAGGAATGATTCCTTTATTGCTGATATGCAGCTAGGATGCTGGGTGCAACTAGGGAGAACTATTGCTGAGCAAGTAATGTGACATTTTTGATGGATACATTATAGACTAGAAATGAGATATATCATTAAACCATCTTTCTCTCTCTTTTGTTATTGACCTGACCATTCTGCAGGGAAAAAATTCCTGATTTAAGAAAGTTATTCCTTTTTTACTGCTTGGCTATCACATGATTTTATCATCTGTGAAGCCATGTAAGGAATGATTAGTTCTCCGAGTTTTAATAGCTCTTTTTGGAGAGTATTTCAGAATGAGCTGTACTGTGCTATTCCCATTAAGAAAATCAGCCTTTGGTGAGTCTGCCCAGAAAGTGGGCTGACCTACTGCAATTTAGAATGAAACCCCTTGGGGAAAATGAATTCTGGCTTCAAGAGCACAATTCTGCTTTTGGTAACACTCTAGCAATCCTAAGCTTTTCTTTTAATGCCCTCTAAAATATTCCAGCAAAGAGGAGGAAATGTTAATTCTTACCTCTACAAAGACTATTAAATATAGCTATTAAAACCCAGTAGTTCTTTAGTAACTGGGGAAAAGAGGATGTTTACTAAAATCAAAATGGATAGGAACAGAGACAAACCCTTTTGGCAAGAGCAATCTCCATCTCTCTGTTCTTCTCTATCAAACACAGCTGCTCACCAGAATCCAAGGGCTGAGGCCTTTATCGCACAGTAGGTTTGAGTCTGGTGGCCAACAAAGCAATGTCATTTCTGCTGCCAGTGCAATATGGTAGTACGCCATCTGTTTGGAAAGGTGCTATCTTCCTTACTGTTATCATACACGATCTATATCCTTGTCTTATCAGAGGTCCAGACTTTGGAACCCATTTTGCCTCCTATCAAGCATCGCGTTGCTCGTGATGTGAAGTCTGCCAGACGTTTGCATGAACCTGTGGTCCCATTGCCAAGCCTTCCACTCAGACAGGCCAAGGAGACAAACCATCGTGAGAGGCCTCGCCTTCTGAGTGTCGATGACTTCAAGATCAGCAATGAAAAGGTAATGGCTAAGGACAGGGGTGAGCAGGCTTCCTTTTCAATGACTGTTCAGTGCTTAGCACAAAATGTCACTGAAAATCATAATCTTCCCCTCTTGTGGAGCAGATTCTATTTGGAATACATTTGACAACTACAGAGCAATTACTTGAGTATTTTCCCTGGTGCAGAAGTCACTGGTTGAGAGGCGGTGCTAAGGTTAGGCAAAAAGCATTCTTTATGTGCGGAGGCCGATTTAGAGCAGATCTGAATGGCAGGGCAAGTTACACATCAGTGAACATGTGCACAGTGCATGCTTGGAAGCACAGAAGCAAAGATTATAATGTTGAATGCAAGGAAGGCTGCAGAATAAAATAGAAGACCTTGCTTTTCCTTAGTTACCTTTCTTGCTGTATCTCACAGCCATCTCATTCACAGTTTTTCTATTCAATAAGACCAATGTTCCTCCAACTTGTTTTCACATGACTCCTTTTTTGGACTCTGGGTTCTCAGAGAGCAGCTGAGTCATTCAGAAGCAAGGAAGTGAGAAGCAACTGCAATTACTGGCCATGACTGTTAAGAAACAGCAAATTACCTCTCATTGCTGGTTATTGCAGATGGGTTTTGTTCCCCTGCCATAGCCTGTAGGAACTGAACCACCTGCTCACAGTAAGGTGAGCTCTTAATCTGTCTTGGAGCGCTGCTATGACTCTCTTGGTTCAAGCAGGTCTTCTTGACATAGATTGAGAAACAGCATCTTGGGCCAGTAGAAGGTTATGGCAATGGAGTGTTACATATCACTAGCTGTAATTGTCTGCCAAGGTGAGGGAAGGAGGAATTCTTCTGAAACTATTGAGATGTATATGGAGCTGCAGTAAAGAAGATGACACGCTACCACTGTGTTCCTGATGAGGTGTTGTGTGTGGTTTGTGCATCTTTTTTCATGTGCTATGATTTATTTCCATTGCAACTAGATCCGCGTTGTCTTGTGCAAGTCAGCTTACAATAAAATGAGAGAGAGGAAGATTGTGCTTAGGGAGAGGGAGGAAGAGACAGAAAAGCCCTTGCAGCTCCCTGCACTGAACACTGACCCCAGGGATGCAGCCAACAAAAGTAAGTGGTTGCAATAGTTGTGAGCCTTTTTGTTTGCTTGCTTGCTACTTACATAGTGTTGCAAATGTCTATGAAATTGGACTGGAAGGCTGTTAAACTTGCATCTGAGTGGAAGCTTACACAGGACTTATTTCCACTTTTCAAAGAAAAATACAGAGCCATGATGTGTCTTGCTCCCGGCCCATACTGAGTCAGTCACAGTAAATCACTTTCCCCACTTCTCCTATGAAGTCTTTCAGACTGGATAATTCTGTCTTGCAAACTACACTGGGGATTCAGACTCTCTAATTGAGAGTAGCCTCCAGGAAAGGTGAATGGGTGAGTCCAAAAGAAGGCTTTTCAACCAAGGTGCCCCTGGAAGAAACAAAATCAAACTGTATCTAATTAAAACACAAAATATCTTGCTCACATGATAGGACAGATTATCCTGCTCACCCCACTCCTTGCTGAGGAGCTCACACTATAGAGCTGTGCTGGAGCCCTTAGCCAGAGCTTGCGTTTCACCCACATGAGCAAGCAGCATTGCTGACTTAATTGCAGCTGACAGACTCTGATTGTACAGCTGCACGCACTACCTTGAGCACAGCAGCAGCAAACTTAAGTGTCAGCACTCAGCCCAAGGGCATCAGACAAGGTTCTCTGCTCTTTTTCTTGCTATTATTTTGTGAAGTACTAGTGAGGAGTGCTGAGGTGGGAACCTCTAGAATGTAACTTCCCTATCCAGCCTCTGAAACAAGAAAGCAAAAGAAAAGCAGCACTGAGTTTTCCTCATTTCTTACGGAAAGCATCACCACATTGTGTGATCATTGTCTGGGATAACAAAGAGATGTTACCCAGCTCCAGCAAGACTTCTAGCCCTTTCCAAGCCCCCTGTTGAGGGATAGTCCACCCTGTTCAGATGTTTCCTCTTAACAAGATCCTTTTTGGTCTCTGCAGGCTTTGGCCCACCACCTGTCAATGGGACAGCTCCCAGCATGCGCAATACAGGCAAAGAGAGCACTGGTACTGCTTTGAGGAAGCGGTTCAACAGGCCCGCACTGCCCAGCATGCCTGTCATCAACAAGAACAGCAGCGTCCCACGCAACTCCTCAGGTGAGCCTGCTCCCCTGCAGCCCCCACACCAGTACGTAGCACAAGGAGCACAAACTGCCTCACTCCTCAACCACAGGTAAGATCTCAGGTCCAAAGCCTGTTCAGAGGACTGAGAGCAAACCTCCTTTGGATCCATTCCAGCTCAGTGATACTGGAGCAGTTGGTGCTTACAGATCCACTGGGAAGTTGAGCTGCATGAAGTAGGGGTAAAGCCTTAAGCTATAGCTTTTGCCAGTACTGATAGTCCAAAACATAACACTGGTGCTGGGAAGCAGCTGTAACTGCAGGACTGAGCTCCAGTACTGTCTGGCAGGGTGTGCTCACCATGCACATATGTGTACCACCATGGTCAGTTAGCCTGTGCTGCTGTCTGGCTCTGCAGCCAGTTTTTCTACTATCGCAGCAAGGGCTGCCTCTTCATGGAAATTAGAGAAGTGATACATTCATTCTATTGCATCTAGAAGTGCTTAACGACTTGTAGCATCTCTCATCCCACTGCCTGCAATGCAAACTGGGAACAAGCAGTGCCTGTATTTCCGACTGTATTTTGGTCAGCCCACCCAAATACAGTGGCTCTCTGTAGCAGAAGACGTACATGAGAGGTTACTGGTGCTCCCAGGCTGCTCACTCCCTGCAGCAAATATGCAGCAGATAGTGAGCATACTGATTCTCAGCTCTCCTTTGTGGGTGGCCCTACCTTGTGTTATGATCCTGAGCACCAAGAGTTAGGAAAAAGGGAACTAAGAATGATATTTTGAATGCTCCTTCCTAGTGATGCTACTCCAGTTTTCAAAACTGATCAGAACTAGCCTGACATGGCTCTCCGTTCACCTCGAATATAGTTGTGTATATGCACATACTTGTGCATATGTACATATGTCACTGATGTCAGTGATAGTAGTATTGGTAACATCCAAATTAGTACCCATCTGAATATTTTTGATTTTACAGTTCCTCCATACTTCATAGAACACGTAAGGTAGCATAAAAACACTACAGAGTCCATAGTAGTGCCTAGATTCTATGTAATATTTATACTCAGTACTTTTAGACAGCTCAGATGTTTACGTCTACACTTTAGGAAATGAGCTTTTGCAGGCAATGCATGAAGTTTTTGACCTACAATGCTTTTGATGATAAATAGGTTTCATAACAAATGCATTTTTCATCTGAATGTTCTTATACCTGGTATATTTATCATCAAGAAACTGTATTTGCCAACAATTTGCATCTATATTTACATATTTTTATTCTCAGTTCACATTTGGAAGGCTTTTTTTTTGTCACAACTATCAAGACTAGAAATTGCCTTTTTCCACAAGAGAAAGCTTAGGCATTGCATAGTTTGCAAACAAATACATTTGATGACAAATAAATTTCACCTCAGCATCTTCAAAATACAGCCAATGGGTACCTCTGAAATAGTAAATATTCCTCATGCTCGGAAAATAGTGAAATCCATAAACTACTACTTTCCCAATGGTATGCTAAAATGTATGTGCACTTAGCTGCCTGCTGTCCAGAATAGTTGAGATAAATGGGAACAGAGGTGCTGTCAGGCTCAGCAGGTCAGGTATCACTATTCCCTGGCACTTGCTCCTTGTGGATTTGACCAAGCCCAGCAGGACTTGGTTGTTCAGGCTTGGTGCTCGCTGGGGACAGCTGGAGATGTTTCCTCAGAAAGTTACAGGGTCCCTCTGTCCTCACTGCCTCAGGTCACAGCAGGTGATACAGGGAGGTATGTGCACATCTCAGGAGCTTACTCCTGGGGTAGCAAGTCCTGCTGAGCAGCACTGGCTCCTGGTGAGTGTAAGCCCTGCAGCACTATCAATCTGCAAGCTGGCTGTGGTACCCATCCAGATGTGGGAGCTGGCTCAGTGTGTGCAATTTTCAGGTTCACACAAGGAGCTGATGCCCAACTGGGGATGAATGTGAGATGGTTGGGTGCTGGAAAAATGAACCAGACAGCAGGGAAGCCACTGAATCAATGCCAGTTTGCGCGCATATGTAATCTTGGCTGGGGACTGGGTTGCCATCTGCTCGGTGGCAGGGTGCCTCACCCTGGGGTACGCAATGCTGATGTCTGACACTCTCCTTACAGTGAACTCACTGTCGCCCATTGCTCTGGACTCCTCCAAGGGGAGAGATGAGCCAGAGTGCGGGGACGCCCGGGAAGCCAAACCCTACCCTAATGCACAGCAGGTGCTGCTCAATGCTCTCACATGGCTCAGCAGCGATGACTGGTAAGAAAGCCCCCTGTTCAGTCTTTCTCCCTCTCAGTGTAAAGGTAAGTTAGAACCTTTTTTCTAGTGCCTCTGAGCCCAGACATCCCAGATGTCCCAAGGGAACTACTGAAACCACTCCAAAGTAATCACAATATAAAGATGTGAGAGCAGCCTTTTATTTGCCTTGGTCCATAGCAGTCTTAGAGCCACAGCAGGTCCCTGCTGTTTCCTAGGTTGGTTTTTTGCTCCACGTAGCTGCAAATGAAACCTTCAGGGAAGAGAGAAAGTTGACAACAAGATGATTTGCTGGCTGAAGCCAGAAGCAGGATGGAAGTGGTCTTGAGTTTACAGATTTGGGTGCCTCAGGTCACTGGCCCGGGTGGGACTGAGTAAGGATTTATCTCTGGTCCTCCCGCAGCTAAGTTCCAGAAGCACCTATGGGGAGTTCCTATTTCTGAGAAATGGACTGAGATGTGGTACGGAGTTTCTCAGCCTGTCATTTCCCCTGAAAGCCTTGTGGCAGAAGACAAGTAAAAAGAAAAAAAAAAATCCTTCAGGAATCTTGCACTTTTAGAATGAAACTTTTTCTTCTTCACTGCTTAATATGGGCCAAAGATGTTTTTGTTGATAATCACAGTGTGTCCTGAAATTGAACACAGACAGGAGGAGACTCAGCAAATTTCAGGTGATATTGGTTTTCCCTTTGATTTCTGAGTCAGCATATGTGCACTAAGGCTCCATTCACACTGGGATAACCATGAAAAGTCTTCCATGATGTACCTCCTTGTGCAATATCACTTTGTTTTGCCCCTCTCTCCTTTCTCTTTCCCACTCCTGTTTGATGCCCTGTGAGGTGCAGGGAGCTGCTGCAGGGTCTGGGTTACACTCAGGGACCCCAGTGGGGGTGGATGCCCAGCCCTGCCCTGCCGCCCTGGTGAACCAGTGACTGTAACATGTCTTCATGTAGCTCAGGTCCTTCACTAAGAAAATGCTGAAAGAGGTGGGTTTTTACTACTTTTAAATAACATGTTGCTGTTGTAGGTGTTATTTTAAGTAGGGATTTTCTGGAAAATCCAGCTTTTTGTCTATTCTTGCCCAGGTATGGAGTATTTTATGACATGCTGTCTTTTTTGGGGGAGGGGAGGGCGAGGCTGTGGGGAACAAGACTAAATTGTAGAGTGCAAACTCAAGCTATGGAGTGGCAGTGAAGGCTCTCCCTCCTGCATTGCCCTATGGGGATGGCGAAGAGGGAAAACGCCCCAGTAACAGCCAGACGGGACTGTTTCTCAGACACAGGGTACAGGGAGGATGCAAGAAACAGAAACATGGCACAGTCTTCCAGCTTCTAGGAAGCAGTGACATAGAGACTTTGTGTGCCAGTGATTTCAGGAAGGGTGTCTTGTTTAACAGCTGCAAATTAACCCAGCCATTCTGAAACCATCTATTTGCCTTTTGCATTTATGTGTGCTTTTGAACACGACCGCATCCTGTAGCAACGAGTCCACAATTTAATTAAGTGCTGTATAAGAAGCACCTCCCTGTGCTTGTTTGAGCTGACACCCTGGTAATTTTAGAGGGTGCTGCCAAGTTCTTGGGTGGTGAGAAAAGTCGATCTTTTTGGTAATTGCCTTTCAGGGAGGAGAAAGTGAAGGGACTCACCAGCATCAGACGCCTGGCTGTCTCCCACTCAGAAGTCCTTCTTTCTAAACTTCATGATGTTTCCTTGGTAGTTATCAAAGAGGTAAGAATGTTATGTTCGATTGTGTCCTATGCACCTCGTACATGAGAGCATAGAGTTGATACGTGCTTCTTCATTTACGTGGGTGTCTGCCTTCATCACTATTTTATTCACTGTTTTTCTAAGGGCTATGTCACCTATCTATATGATCTGTCTGCACAATATAGCTGTATTTACAGGCATGCAGGGCTTCTGTGTCTCTTCTCTTTGAGGTAGGTGTCATTCTCATGCAATATACAAATACAGAAACTGCAGGTGATTTGCCACAGCCCAAGTCTCTGCCAAGCTGTAATTAAACACTGCAGCTTTTGCCTCCCAGCTTCCTCCCACTTCTTCCTCCTCCTCAGCAACCTGGGTGAGTGACTGCAGGTATTTATTTTCCTGTGTTTCCTGATGATGTTTTTTCCTCCTTCCTTTCTGCTTGCTTTTTGGCAATTTGCCCTTTCCACTAAACTGCTGACTCTGTGTGCCTGTGGAATTTTGCACAGCAGCAACTGGGTGCTTAGACCAGCCTGGCTGTGGGGTGAGCAAGGCAGTCACACACAGCTTCACTGTCTCATCTCTCAGTGAACACAGAGGTCTCACCCTAAGCTAATTAATAACATCTGTGGCTGTATTTCCAACTTGGCACTTAGCAGCCAGTTCAGGCCACAGACTTGTACTCTTACTGCATGATTGCCAAATATATTAAATTTTCCTTTGCTTGCAGAAGACAGTAGGACAGCTTATTTCCATGAAAGCAACTCCTCCTCTCCAATATTTAATGACATTGGAAGCTTGAATGTTCCTTGTGTTGTTGGACTCTTTAAACCCTTCTGTTTAGATATGCAGGACTCAGATTCTACCCCTGTGAGATCTGGCTTAGGGCAAGAAGCCCTTTCAGCTTAGCTCATCTGATTTTTATATCACTTTTATATTTCTGAGGAAATTTCCTCCTCTCTCTTCTACGATCATGCACAGAGACATCTTTCAGCTTTTGTTTCACTCCAGTCCCAGATTTTGCTTTCACAAGCACTTCTAGCACTTATATGGTTTTCTTTTATTAAGAGGCACAACTAATTCTGGCAGAAAGAAATACTGGTCTGTCCTTCAAAGTATTTTTCAAATGAAGCACGTGACTCTCAGTTATTTCTTCCTTACCCTTATGGGAGAGACTTTTGGAAGCAAGGGTCACCCAAGAACAGCCCTGAATGCTGCAAAACCCCATGGGTTGCAGCTGTAATTATATGTGACCTCCAAAATGCTTGAGTACCTTGAGTTCAACAGCTGGGGTTCTCCTGACCAGGCAGAGCAGTAGATGGACTTCAAGTCCATGCTGCATATTAGCCTGATTGTACACTTGAGCCTGCATTTTCAGTTTCCTCGTTGAGTGCTCAAACTGCCAGTGCTGCGATTTTGGACAGGAAGAAAGTACTACTTTTCCTCTGTCTTGTCTTTATGAATTGTACCTTTATAGTTTAAAAACAGCCATTGCCTTTATTTTTTTTTAAGGTCTAAAATCAAAGCAGTGCACATTATGGGTTGAGTAGCACACTTAGTTCTAGATTAAACAATATTTTTAGGCCTTCAGTCTCATTAAAATTGTATAAGTGGGCCTGAGAGAGAAGAAGTTGGCGTCAGAGTAAGTGTGTTCCTGTACTTGTGGTCCTCTGCTCTTACTGTGCTCTTATATTCCATCTGGACACAGTGAGAAGTCATGTTGTTTCATGGGACTTTCACCTGGAGAATTGATTTTCTCTACAGGGTGGTTCTTACATTTCCCCTCATGACTTCCCCAGGTGAACAATCTCCGCTCAAAGGTGTGTTGCTGTGCAATCAACACTCTTGGAGATCTCTTCAGGACCATGAAGAAGGACATGGACCACAAGGTGGATGAGATTGCTCGGGTCTTGCTGCAGAAGATGGGGGACTCCAACGACTTCATTCAGACAGCAGCCAATGAATCCCTGGGGCTCATGGCGGGGAGTGTGACTCCTGCACGAGCAATGACTGCTCTCATGGCTAGTGGAGTCCAGTACGTCATTCTTTTCTTAGTGCTATCCTTCACCTTGAATTGTGTCGGTAGAGGGAAGGGATGGGAGGCAGAAGGGAATTGATGGGAGGGAAGGGTCCTGTCTCCTGCATCTTCTGTGAACTCGGTGATTAGATTCTCTGATCATAAACCTCTCTCCCTTCCTCTTGCATCTACTTCTGCCCTCCTGCAGCCTATTTGTTCCCACAATATGTCAATGCTGGTGAGATGTGGTGAATGATGGGGAAGCAAAAGTTCCTGCAATGCGTGGTGGTATAGTCTTGTGGCTTTGCAGGAAGAGGGACAATAGCTATTCTAGCAGTGAGTGCCTTTTGATATTTCACAACGCTAACCACAGAGGCACTGAGAAAAGCCATGCATCATCATTATGCCATTAACTTGAGAAATAAGGAGGCTAATTGCTAACACATGGAGCACACTGGGGAGAACGTGCTGGGTGCGGCTCAGCAGGCACAGCTCCTACTAAGTGGGCTCTGTCTGACCGTCATGTCCTTAGATCTCTACTTTCTATTCAAATTGATGTTGCAAGTCAGCCTTGAGATAGTGAGCAGCTTTATAGGTGCCTTCACAGGCTGACTCCCATAGGATAACTGAAGCAAATGCTGCCTTAAATCATAGAATCACAGAGTACCAGATTGGAAGGGACCACCTGGACCATCTGGTCCAACCTTACTTGGCAGAAGTGCAGTCTAGACAATGTGGCTCAGCACCCTGTCCAGCTGAAACTCACTTCCCTGGGGAGATTATTCCAATGACTGATTGTTCTCATTGTGAAAAATTTCCCTCTGCAGATTTGGAGATAAACAGGTGGAATAAGCCCCAGGACTGCTACAGTTCTGTTTGTGTAGTGGAGCCCTCTGATGAGTCAGTAAAAATTGTCTTTCATTTCCCTCTTTCCTAGACTAAATTTCAGGAAAGAAATTAAGTATCAAATAGTCCAGGGAGGTAGAATTCCTTCCTCTTACTTGCAGGTAGCCTCTCTGTACAATGCCAATTTTGTGTTTATCTGAGGACAAATCACCTACAGGTGGCTAAAATGGCAGTGAGAACTTGTGTGTCCTTTCCCTAGCAATGACAGGGACCATGCTGTGACCGAGGCCTGTGCTTCTGGCCCTCTTTTTCCCCCTACCCCAGTCTTTGTTGCCTTGTTTGCAGACACCGCAATGTCCTGGTGCGCAAGACTGCAGCCGAACACCTACTGACTGCGATGGAGCGAACTGGAGCCAATAAACTCCTCTCGGGCATAGTTACCAGTACTGAGGTGCTGGTGCACACGCTGGTGAATCTTGCTCTGGACTGTCATCAGGACACAAGGTGATGATCTTCATTTCACCTCCTAAAATTTGAAAACTGTTTGATGCCTGGCTATAAATTATAAAACCACAAAAGAGTGGAAGGTAAAATTTAAAAAGTTACTTCACAGTGTGGATAACGTCTGGGGAGATGACTGTACTGAGTAAGATGAGGTTGTCCAGCAAGAGAGGCCATTGACAAATTCCTGTGACTTGAATGATTCTTTATTCAGATCAGCTGAGCTCAGATTAGGCAGTCAAATAATTCTGTTTCACCTTACGTGTGCAATGTAAAGCTGAAGCATTGGCCACTGTTCGTCACTGAATGGTCCCAAACATCTATTTCTGGGAAGGTTAAGACTGTCCTAGAAAAAATCCAGCTGTTTTCAAGTGATATATTCAATCATTCTAAATCCCTTCTGCAGATTTAATTGCCTATTGTAGTCACAAATTTTTCTTCCCAATCATTGTATAATGTTGTTGGCTGTGGCTGAATGACGTCCAAATTTCCTCTTCACAGTAGCTGAAGTTTCATAGTAGCAAAACCAAAACAACTAACCAAAAACCAAACCAAACCATTAGTCTGATTATTAATTATATTCCCATTAATAGATGTGAAGAACACATGATCAATTAGCTGCCCATGTGCATACATGTCGTATAGAATAATAAATAGTAAGCATGAGGTCATCTGTCCTAGATTCTCTGTCAGTTAAGGGGAAGTAAATTATTGTGCAATGGCAGCAAGACACTGCAAATAAGCCATGACATCCAAGCAGGAGGTGGTCTTCACTTGTCCCATGGGATCTTCCACTTCCACAGAAGCATACCCTCAGTTTCAGAGTGAAATTGTATTTTCCTGTTACCCTATGTTCTCCTCTTGTGTTCAGCTGGTAGCATTGTGCAGTTGCAGTAAGAGGAGGTAAATCTCTTTGCTGAAGAGGTAATACCTCCTCATGCAGGTATTACACATGATGAGTTTAAAATATCAGTTTATTAACGCTTTTCCTTCGTTTATTCACAAGGCCAGGGAGAAAAGACAGTAGTAGTCTGTATTAATTTCTCTTTTTCCTATGTTAGATATTATGGACGGAAGATGCTGAATTTATTGATGAGTCATCCAAAATTTGATAGTTATTTGAAAAAGTCTGCCCCCTCACGGGACTTGGAAGCTGTTATGGCAATGATTAAGCGGAAGGTAAGTGCTTGGCAGGAGAAATGTCTTCTTTATGCTAGTACTGAGATTGCTAATATGAGATTAAACATATATAATCTTTCTTTACCTCATTCTTCTTCTGCTGAATCATTTTGCTCCTGGGAATGAGCTGTTGATCCTTAGCCTGTTTATCTTCAGACAGTGAATGAACTAGTATAGTTAGAAAGAAAGTGGGTGTATTTTGAATATCAGCCACAAACAGGAAAGGAAAGTAGGAGAAAATGGTTCTACCATCAAGCATTAAAAAAACCCAGTGCTACTCCCCACACCCCCCAATAAAGCAAGGAAGGGAGAATAGTGCTTCTGAAGGTAATAGAGTCTTTGCAACAGATGAAGTATTAGTGCCAAAAAAATTTCCAAATATACAAAAGATGCACAAGGCAATCATAATTAGTACGCATATTGTGTGTATTCTGGGAACACTGCCCTGCTGTTATGCTCTCTGAAGCCGGAGGAAGCTTCATGAATTCAGCATCCCATGGAAAATCATCCCTATTTTTTTTCATTCCTTTTCATTTACATTCTAGACAGGCATGTGCCTTTGTCGGGGATAGGGAGAATGAGCGTAAACCAAATTAACTCCCAACACAATGGGCCACCCTCCAGAAAGTCCAAATGTTTCCCACCAGTTTGTTTCCTTAACAGTTTGCATTATTCTTGTGCACAAGACTAATGAATTCTGGATTTTGTATTGCTGCCCATTATGGTAGCACCTATAACCTACCTTATGTTATTGAAAACAAATAGTAGACATCACTGGATCTCTGGCCCATCTCCCTCTCTAAGTTAGGAAATGTTTTCCTAAGCCTTTCTTGGTAGCAGTGATCCTTCCTGGTTATAATTTGTGTTTTAAACAAATAATTTCCTCTTTTATCTTCTATAGATTCATGTTTTTTTATATATTTGTGTAGGGGACAGAAGACCATGAATGTGAACCTCCTTCTGCCAAGGAGTCTGAGGAATCTCCTTCTGACAAGGAGTCTAAGGAACCTCCTTCTGCCAAGGAGTCTAAGGAACCTCCTTCTGCCAAGGAATCTAAGGAATCTCCTTCTGCCAAGGAGTCTAAGGAACCTCCTTCTGCCAAGGAGTCTAAGGAACCTCCTTCTGCCAAGGAGTCTAAGAAAAATGGCTTGATGATGCCCCAGGACAACTTGCCTTCTAATGAAGGGTACTGAGCACTTCTGTTATATCTGACAAAGCACATGACAAGCTTTGCATGTCTCTTCCTCAAAAAAATCTTTCTGGTGGAGACAAGGGGTACCAGAGATTGTTTCCTTGCCCCACAAATATTTCGTGATCAAAAATGTCTACTTCTACATTAGGCTGAACACAAGTTCTCTGGAGGGTTTTCCACAAAAATTGAGAGAGAGGAAGAGACACCCACCAGTTTTAGTTCAGAAAATCCAGTGCGGTGGCGAGGACAGTGTTGTGGAGGCTGCGAGAGGGCCATTTCTCTGCTGTTTGGTTTGGGACAAGTAATTTCAATCAGGGTATTATTATCTCAGTGGAGTCTTTTTGAGATGGGTGATTTGATGAGAAGTCCCATTCTAGAACCAAGATGCCATTCCCAAAAATAGCACTTCCTATGCATTTTGTTTGGCCTGTCTGAGTCATTGCTTTCTGACTCAAAAACAGTACTGGTAGTTCTGGTCAAGAGACATATCAATGTGGACTCTGTAGCTATTCATGTCATTGAGACCCATTATTGGTTGGTTGATGGACAGCATATTTTTTTCCCTTGTGCCTCAGTCAGCATTCAAGATAGGAGTTTGGTCCTTGCTGTCTCCCCATGCTGGTGAGAGAGCTACCTGTACCTGCCCTTCTCTGATAACAGAGTGGATTTATTTAGCTCTGTTGTGCTCAGCAGTGGCAGGAAGATCACCGCACACCTCAGTAGTGGGGTTAGGAGCTTCTCGTGCTCATGGCAGAGAGAGGCTGATCCAAGAGAATTGTTCCCATTGGGTTTGTCAAGCTGTGGATCCAGCTGCTAAGGAAGCAATAATGTGAGCGCAGTAGTGGGATGGCTGGCTTCAGTTTTTGCCTCTGTTACTGATCCTCTGGATCCCTTCAGTTATGCCCCTTGATCTGTCTGGGTAGGATTCATCTGTTCAGATGCATCTGAGCTATTTATCCAGATTCCCATACCTGTTGTAGAGGCACTTCTCCAGGACAATTAATTTCCTTATAATACAGACACCTGCCATAAGATGAGGCATTTAGACTTTGTAGTGCCTACTTTTCCACACATAGGGAAGCTGGATGAGTACCTGGGAAGACACCTGAAGATAAATGAGATGCATCCCATCCTTGGTGCCTTGGTTTTCCTCAGTAAGCACTAGTGATAATGTTAAGTCCAGATTGTCTCCTGTAATGATTGTCATGAGATCAAAGCTGCTTTTCAGATAAAGATCTAGCTGAAATCACATCATTAGGAAGTCTTCTCAAGTTGCATTCCTCACAATTAACCAAAGGGAGATATTATCACCAAAAGGTCTAACTTTGTTTTTATTTTCCATTTTAAGGTCTGTCTCTTATGTACCCATGCCACCCTCTCAGACAGCCCGTCAGAAGGCCCGTCAGACAGTCCGCCAGACAGCCCGCCAGACAGCCCGCCAGACAGCCCGCCAGACAGCCCGCCAGACAGTCCGTCAGACAGTCCGTCAGACAGCCCGTCAGACAGCCCGTCGCCCATCACAGGAAGAGACTGAACAGCGCCAGGAGCTTTGCAAGCTCCTGACAGCTAAGGACTTTCAGACAAGAATGGAGGGAGTGCTGCTCCTCCTTGACCACTGCAAAAACAAACCCCAGCTCATCTCCACTAACATTTCCCAGGTAGGTAGGGCATCTCCATCGCTCCTTTCCTGTTAGGTCCCTTCCCAAGCCTGTACCAGTAAAGTTAAAACAGTGCGTCTTATGTTACCTACTAGCTGTCTGGGACAGGCTGGTCTCTTCTCACCCCAAATAATTTCATTCAACTCCAGGCATCAGGGCAAGCAATTTCAGTCCAACTGTATTTCTCTGGTAGGTGTCTCTTGGTGCTGTTCTTGAGACAGAATTTCCTGTTGCTGTAGCTTTTGCTGTATCTTACTACCAGTTAGGTTAAAACAAAGGAAATACAGCCACTGAAAGGCTGGAAATTATTCCCTAGAAGAGAAATCAGTTGGGGTGGAGGAGAAGTATCAGGATGCATTGATTAAAAAAACCAAAAATTAAAGGATACTCCTGTAAACTTTCTCTTCTATTGCAGACACAACTCTGCCTATTTACTTCTATCCTCATCCCTTTCCTGATTGGGACCATTCTCACCCTTCCTGTGGGCCCTTTTTTCCCTTTGGAAAGAGGAAGACAATGGCTAGAGACAGATCTCTTCCTTTTCCTCCCAGCAGCTGTTTTTTTTCCCCTTTTCCAGCAAATGGTGCCTGATAATGTGGCTGTCAAGGGACTGAACCTGCTCTAATGAGAACTACACAACACATTAAACTTCAGAAGTCTACCTGTTAGCTAGACAAATGGTCTGGGTACTGAAGAGTTCATCAGAGCCCTGCACTCCTCCAGATGCAGGTTCTGAGACAGATAAAAACAAAACTTGGATCACATCCAGCCACAGTTTTGGCAAAATCAATACTGCCCTCAGTACTTGAGGCAACTTTATGGAAAAATGGGTATCATAAATACCTGTTTTCATACCTCTGCACCAAAGATATTGCATTATTAAAATGGGATTAATTTAATGATTTGTAGCGATGATTTATGTAAATAATAATGTAAATAATATAGAGAGAAACACCATATGAACTATCCTGTCTGCACTCAAACCTCTTAATAAAATATGAAGATCTTTCCAACCACCATTAGGTGCAACCACTACAGTGAGTAGCCCATAAGAAAACAGTGAAATTGTGCTAGTAAGTGCTGACCTAACAGAAAACATTATATTTTACATTTCTGGGTGCTTGTTTCTACATCTCTCCTTGAAACAAGAACATTTTAATCCAGATTTCCTGTCCTTTGTTTTCTTAACAGATTTTTGACGCTTTTGTCCTGAGACTTCAGGATTGCAACAAGAAAGTGAACCAGCAGGCGCTGGAGGCACTGGCTTTGATGACACCCATACTTGGAGATGCCTTATACCCAGTCCTGACCTCTCTGATAGCAGCAGTCACTGAGAACCTGAACTCAAAGCACTTGGGGATTTATGCTGCAGCTGTGAAGGTGCTGGAAGCATGCATTGATCACCTAGGTAAGGCTGACCTCTGACACTGACTCTCCCCAGCTGCGGCTCCTCCATCTCAGAGCCAAGTGAGTGCTAAGTCTGTGGATGGCTGTTGTTGTCTGTGGGAACATCCAGCTGCTGCAAGATGTGTATGAAGTCCTGCCTGCATTCTTTTTATTCCAATCGGTTGTATCATGTTGGGATGTGTAGCTGAATGGACACTGCTTATCACCTGGGTCATAGATCTGATTATTACAGAGATGACATTCTAGGGATTATTTTAAGTTTCCACTATAAGAGCATGAGGGAAGTGACTAGCATCTGTCATGACTGTTTTTCCTGGGAAACTGCATGCATTTTGTTTTTATTGAATTGGATTTCTAATATGTGCACTCTGTTAAGTTTACAACCACTAAAACAAGATGAAAGGAATGTGCTTTTTCCTTGAAACACATAGGGGGAAGTGTGGTGGAGGCTCTTTGCTCTTGCTGGGCTTCTTTCCCACTTCTTTAGAATAAACAAGTATAAATCAAGATAAATCAAGCTGTAAATGATGGCTTATTCCAAACGTTGTTCTGCATGGGGCAAGATTGCTATAGCCAAGGTCTGCTGTAAATTCTCTTGCCACACAGACTTATGTCAGCTGTGAAAATGCAGCACTGGGTGAATATGCCTGAAAAATTCAGTGTTGAAGAGGCAGGTGTTAAAGTGAAATTAACAACTTCTCCACATCAGCTGCTTTGCAAACTCAGTGAATCTGCTGACCTGCTGCCTTTCTGTATTCCAAGTATTGGGTTGTTCCTAATCATGAAGCAGGAGAGGAGGGTGAGACCTTTACTGCTCTTGGCCCTTACTGATTTTTTTGTGGTGCGTGGGAGAAGGTGTGGGAAAAGTTGCAGAATCCTGCTAAGAGAGGATGTGGCAAATAGATCCCTTCAGGGTTTTGTATGAAGCTTTCCGTCATTCCCCTCTCACCAATTCTAAGAGGTCACTGTAAAATTTCCATGCTGGCAGATGCTAGAACAGGAGCAAGGTGCATCTGTCTCTTATCACAGTGGCTTTACTCAGAGACAGGTTCTCAAGCAAACAAGGTGGGATATATATTTTTTGTTCTGCTCATTTTTGTGGACATTTGTAAAAGTTCAAACAGGTAACTGAATCACAGATATTTCAAAATTCAAGACCCTAGGGCTTTACTGGGGGAAGGAAGGCTCTACTGGAAAAATGCATGAGCAAAACCATACCATATGCTATAAAGTGACAAAACCACCCCAGAACGCTAAAGGATTGTTCAATGCTCCTAGCAAAGAGTAAGAGAGCACAACCTCTTGCCCCATTGCTCCTATGAGTTTAATAGCTAAGAGCCCAGCTATTGCACCGAGGCTCTGTGTTGACATGCCTCATATTCTGAGCTTTAGGTGAGACTTCCTCATCTGCCACCTTTAATGATCCATGCAAAAATGCAAGCTGGTTAGAAAATTGTTTGATCACTTGATGTGAAACAAAAAAACCCCAAATGACATACAAACAAATAAAGAACATAAAACACCCCCCCCCATCTGTTAGACCAAAATTCTACCTAAAACCAAACTAATTTGCTTCCCAATAGTGCCTGAATAGTTTGTTTACCTTAACCCTGGCATTGGTTTGGATGTCCCCAGCTGAAGACCACACACATTCATTAGCTGTGACCTGGGACCATAATCCCACTCAAGGGAGCCACCTTGTAGGTGGAGGTGAATCAGCAAATCAAGCTCAACTGCAATGGGACCAAGACATCTTGCTGTCTCCTCTGACATCTGTCCTGCCCTGTTCTCTGTCATGAAAGAAATGCCCTTCAGATGGCCACTGCCTGACACCAGGGCATGGAGTCAGACCAGCAGCCCCAGATGGTTCCCAGAGGAACCATCACTCTGAGAGAGGGGAGGGGGAATTTCCCTGTAGTTGTCAACATAGCAAAGAGGGGAACGCAGTGAAAATGAGAGTGCGGAGAAGCAGATTCCTCTGCTCAATACAGCAACTGCGGGGCTGCCTGTCCTGTGGCCAGCAGGTTTAGCTGATACGTAGTACAGGGAATTAAAGCTGGGTTAGTAAGAACCAGACTGCCTGTTGCCTTGTTTTCTCTAGTAGCTATTAAAAGCTCCTCTGTCTTTAGGTCTCTCAAGGCAGCAAAAGTAACTGCTGGGTGAATTTGTTATTTACTTGAGCTTTAATGTTTCAAAATGTACCGAGCATTTGAAACTCTCAAAGTGAAAGTTGAATACTGCTAACATACTTATCTTCCTACAAAAACAAGAAAACAAGCAGCTCCCCCTCACCCATCCCAAACCCAAGTGTTCCCCTGAAAATCTATGTAGATACCAATATTAATGACAAATTAACATTTTGTGCTTCCACAAGACCTCCAGATCTTTTTTCAAAGCAGCAGCTATAAGGTAACTCCCTGGGGAGGAAGAGCAAATGTGAAACAGCATCTGACAATACTGCAAGAGGGTGGGACAAAAAGTGAAGTGTCTGTTTGAAAAGATGAATGAGAAGAGTGTAATTACCAAAGCAGAAGCTTAATTAGCGTAGCAGAACGGATTCATTACTGCACACTCACAAGGAGATTGTTAGGGACTACCTTTTTTATATCTCAGGCAAAACGGAGCACTTAATAGCACAGTACTACTTAAAACCCCTTTGGGATTTGACTCTGTAGTGGTTCACAAAGAAGCAGGTTGCTTACTCTACCTATTGGTGACACTCCCGGTGACACTGCGAGGTATCGTAGTGCATCCCACAAACATTCTACCTCCAAGAAAAGCTTTGCTTGGCATATCAAAGCAGTGAGACTGGAGGCTTGCAGACCAATTCAGGCAGCAGTTTATTAATTAAAACAAGACCTCAAATCCAAAACAGGCAGCACAGGAGACGTTAAAATATATATGGCAGTCAAGTATTGGGAAATCAGGTTGTTTTTCAGTCTCTCTACCGAGATCTGATTTCAGAGATAGTATAAGAGCACCTGAGAGTGGATGGTGTTGGCAATGAGCAGCAATTATCTCTTGTAAGAGTAACTTGGAGTGTTGTCCATAGATCCCAACAGGTAGTTTAAAGATTTAACACCAGCTTATCCTTAAAGTGTGAATGGATGCGTGGACTCTTGAGCCTTCTCATCCTTTTCCTTAGACAAGGGAGGAGGTCACTTCTGCAAAGCTCCAGGATGCAAAACATTTTCATTGCTTACAGGTGATTTAAATTTTGAGGGCCCTGATGTGGAAGCTTTAACACAGCTCATTGTACAGCAGTTAACTCTGGATTTACAAATGTGAAATGAGAACTTTTCTTTTTGAATTTAAAATCCTCCCAAGTAAGCTGAAGGAAAGAAGTAAAGGACTCAGAAACTGGCATAAATTTCCTTCATTTTACAAAATGCAGTTACCTCTGCCTTTTCCCCTCCTTCCCTTTTTAACTATTTTTTTTTTCTTATAACCTCGGAAGAGTGAGCAGAAATACATGTTTCTCTTTCAGATAACACATTGCTGCTGCAAATCTTTGCCCACCGAGCGCGTTACCTCAGCGGCAAAGCTCTGCTGGATGTCATTGAACATCTCACAGGTATTGCCTTCTTCAACTAATCTCCACTTCTTGAAGTCTTCAGAGGGAATATTTAGAGGGAATACCTCAGAATAGACAGTGCAGTCGCTTATCAAACACCAGAAGGTCCTGAGCTTGTTCCTCCTGCAAAATACTTGTACTTGGTGTATTTGGCAGGGGTTTGCCTGGCCTCTGCAGAGGCTTGCAGTGTGTGAGAGAAGAACAGCGCTTGGGCTCCAGCGCTGAGCTCTCACTGAGGCATCTCAGGACCCGCCTCCAGGAAAGAGAAGGCCTAAAAATACCCTGGCTGACTTCTCTCTTTGAAGTACAGTACAGTAAAGGTCATGGAGGTCTCTAAGAGGTCCCTGTTCTACAGCGAACCAACATCCTTTAGAAAAAAAATTGTGGCAACTGGTATTTCTGAGGATCGGTTTGTTTTGTCATCATAGGATTCTTGTTGTCCTGTTGGAAACTTTTGAGGCGGAGTCCTGCAGAGCCTGGGGGGTCACAGTGTAGGTGAAAACTCAACACACATATTACAGGCAAGGACTTTGTGCAAGGCAGGATTTAGGGGCAGAAGGAGGCAGTTCAGCCCAACCCACTGAGGCTCCCTGCCTGTATTGCAGATATCATATGGACTCATTTCAGGATGTACAAACAGTCTACTGTATCAGCAGTGTGCAACACACTGGAAGTACAGCTGATAATTGATTTATAATAGTAGCTTGCTCTGTCCAGCAATAGCCAATGAATGGAAAAAATTATAATCTCAATATATACTAGAGAAGAGTATTTATAGCCTTGCTTTAATTAGGACTAAATCCACTTCTAGTTATGCCAGCATCTTTTAATCCAAGGTTTAATACACTTTGCTTCTTCATTATGAATCTCAAAAGGGCATGTTTAGCCATAACAAATATAAAAGGGCCTTTAAAGATAATTTGGATAAAGTAAATCTCTGTAAACATAAAATTTACTTTTACAGTTATTTTAATCTCTTTTTCAAATACAGCATTTGAACATAAATTGGAACTACTTTAGAAAGCGCAGATGTTCTCTCTGGGATTCAGTGGGAACAGACAGCTCTTTTTGTTCTGAAGCTCCATAGTGACCACTGTGTTTAATAGCATTTAAACATAAATTAACTCCTATTTTAAAATAGGTACCCTTTTCCTGCTTACTAGAGTTGGTTTTAGGTACTGTCAGGAGCCGTTTAAATGTTGATGACTGATGCTAGATTAACAGCATAGAGGAAATGAAGGTCCTTCCACTACAAAATAATAAATAGTTACTGCATAACGTTTCTACTGAACAGAAGATAACAAAGCTCTCTTCAGACCATTTCAGATTTTGATCTCTCAGCAAAATCTGCCATGCAAGGAGCTTATTGATAGTAAATTTTTGTTTGTATTTAATAGAGCTCAGTTCAGAAAATGAGCTGAGAACAGACGTCAGAGAGAATGTGCAGAATGCGTTAAATATCAGGCGCCTGTGTAAGATTTTTCTCTGTTCCCCTATTTTAGGGAATGTTGTGAGGGCAATTGCCATTAAACTCGTGAGATGCTCAAATGCCATGGCAATGGGGTTTGGGTAATTATCTAAGACATTCTGAAGTTTGAAACAGCTGTTCATTAGAAGCCACTAAGTATGAGGGGAAAAAACCTCAGTTTGGACCCTTCTGTCACAGACCTCAGTTAGTCACTGATGTTTGTAAGAAAACTGTCAAGCAACACACATCTTTTCTGGGCTGAAGTTTTGAAGTGTGGTGTCATACTGCTGTTTGCTGTGTGCCACTAAGCAAAAGGAACAGCCACACGGGACTTCTGTCATTCTTTGTCAAAGGTCACAAAAAAAGTAATCATCCTTTTGTTAGAAATCTTTCAATTACCTCTCTGAGCTGCATTTCAAAATCTTCAGCAGCTGGTTTAGACAACTTCTTAACGGAAATAAACAGCGATTTGCCATTTTTGGCATTTGTAATGCAGAAGCAGATAGTGAAATTATTTACAAAATGTGTATTATTCACTTTGATAAGTCTATCATGGATACAAAGCCTCTGATTTGGAGAAATTAAGGTCCTCAGAGGTTGGTTATGCTGTTCAGTGGATGATCAGCCACTGTTGCCTGTTTCTGGACCATTGGGCCCTTTGTGCTTGTTGATATTAGCCAGAAAAGCCTTCCAAGAACCAAAACTTGTAGGTACTTGTAGGTACAAGGAACGTACTTGTTTACATTACGGCTGTTAATCTGTTTGTCTCTCTCACCTGGCAGTGCTTGTGGCCACTGTTTATCCCCGGAAACCTCAATTCGTCCACCGCTATGTCCTGCCTGCGCTCTGGTTCCTTTTGGGAAACAAGGCCCTGCCTGTCCGAAGCGGCAGTGTCAGGGCTGTGCTCACCAAGCTTGCAAAGAGCCTTGACGAAGTGATGGGCCCCAGCCTGAAGAAGTATGCCACCAACCAGCCTCAGTATGTGACAAGAAACCTCTGGGATCTTTTGAACCTGAATGTGAAGGCTTGATGTGCTCCAGGAAACAGAAGGAGGGGTGTGGAGTGGGACAGCTGGAGGCAAAGGTGGATGTGGTGGTGGCATTCGTTTTATTCCGTGTGTTTGAAGAAGAGGATTTACCTGATAGAGTTTATAGTTACACATTTACTTAATATATTTTGATGTTGGTTTAAAAAAAAAAAAAAAAACAAAAAACAAAAAAAACCTTAAAAAAACTTTAAAAAAAACTTAAAAATCTTAAAAAACTTAATAAAAAAAAATTAAGAATTCTTTAAAAATAAAAAATATTTTAAAAAAGAATTTTTCTAAAGTTTTATGTCTTGACCTCATGTTCCCTAAGAAGTTTGCACAGATACCAAAAAAATAAAACCTGTGTGTAAATGCAATTTGTAACTGTAAAAAGGAAAATACTATATTTATATACATAGAAATTAAGAGATGTGCACATACATATATTTTTACTTACAAAGTAAGAGATGGGCTTTGGAAGCATTAGAACTGTAGGAAGAGATGGTTTGATTTCAGAAGCATAGAATGAGAAGCCAGGACCTGCTTGCCCAGAAGGTACGCAGTGGGGTTATGGGAGGATGTGCAGCTCACTGTATATGCCAGTGTATGCAGCGGATGCCGAACTGCCGGGCAGCCCCTTTACAAGTCTCTGGTAGCTGCTGGTGCAATGGCCTGAGATGTCTAGGTCAGGCTCACAGCCCCAGTCCAATGACAGCAGAAACCTCACCAGATGCACTGAAATTTTCTTCCCATTTCAGGGGATGCGTCCTGTCTGTGGTCCCCTGTGCACCACATGCAATGGACTGATGTGGTGAGGTGACGGGTGCCATCTGACTGCCACCCAGCACCCTGAGGTACCCCTGGGGAGGGGCAGGAGAGCGGTTTGTGGCAGGGGGGCTGTGACACCTTGCACATGGGGTGCTGGGTGGGCAGTGAGTGGGCTGAGGGTGTCCTGGGCAAAGGTAAGCTGTGTGCAGGCATTGTGGGACAAGGTATATTTTTTTAAAACTATATAGATTTTCTAAATGTCTTTCCGTCTTTTGAGATGTGAAGAATTTGCCTTCTATGCAGACCAGTAAAGCACTTCTGAACCTGAGATTCAGGAAACAGTGAGGAGGAGATGTGCCAGTCCTTCACCATACACAGATTTGGAAGCACAAGAGGGAGGAGTGATGAGAGAAGAGTGGAAGGGCTGAAAGCAGCAGATGTTGGTGCATCTGTGTAGTCAGATATGAAAACAAAGCAGCCTTATCTGTGTTCACATAATCTTCCATATACTGGCAGGGTTTTGAAAGAAAGAAGAATAGAAGTTTTGGGGAGAAGAAAAAACAGGAAAATAACAGCATGAGACACACTGGGCCCATGGAAGTTTAAAAGCGCCTTGACAGGTTCTTGACAGATACAAGGACCTTGTAGGAAGCTGGGAGGTCAAAGAATAATCCAGGGAGATCTGACCATTCCAGGAATTTTATGGTCTTATGTTTATGTGCTGCATTGTTCGGTATGTCTGAAGCTATGCAGGACTCTAACTTGCCAGATAAAATGGTTGCACTGTGGCACCTCTTAAGGAATCTCTTTTTAGTACAGTATTAAAGTGGCAAAATTATTTAGTAGACTCTTCTAAAATGTTTTGTGCTGCTGTTTGTTTGTTTTTTTTTTTTGAACTCCCAACTTTTGGTAGCAGGGAGTACTCAGGAACTCATCTCTATGAAGTCTTGGTATGCGATCTAAGCCAGGGACCTGGCTCTGAAACACCAGTGTTTCTGGAGATCCTGCAGCGGAAGCCACAGTCCTTGCAGATCTCATATATAAGTGGAACCTCTTGTGTTCTAGTTGGTACCCATTGCCCCTTGTTTAAATTGCAGATCTGGAACTATGTCACTTCCTTAAGCACCTGCAGTTTGCTACTGCCTGAGATCTATTTCAACAGGTTGCTTTTCTGCCTTTTTTGTTTTGTTTTGTTTTAATTAAGCAACTGGCATCTCTCGAGGGCCTCCTGGTTTTGCTTCCTCTACCTCAAAAGTTATTCTTGCTGTTTTCCTCCTCTGCAGGTCTCTCCCTCCGGAGCCCAGTAAGTGCTCCCTGCACAGGCTGCTTTTGCTGGGCTGAATAACAGTCCTTTAGTTTTACTTTCTCTTTGGCTATGCTTGGGCCTTTGGGAATGTGGGGGGAACCTTCTGCACTTGGGGGGGAAAAAAGCTTTTGTGCACATGATATGAGGTCTCTAGAGCGTGTTTTCATGCATTTAGCTGTAGCACTTGCAAAGTTGGTTTGAAATGTAACCCCTGTAACTGGTTTCTTAACTCTCTGTTGGCCTTGAGTGGTGCTTTCATGCATACTGCTCCTCACAGCTGGTGAGAATAAAGCATTGCCTGCCAGTACCTATTCTGTCCAGGTGTTTTATTTTTTTAACTCTCCAGCTGAGGCAGTTTCCCTGTAAGAGGGGCAGTCCTACAACAGTGAGATCAAATCTAGCTGACAATGTCTCTGGTGACAAGCAGAGGGTTTAATGGGTGAAGGTTAATTCAGCTCAGACGAGCTCTCCTGCCACAGGTTTGCACAGGGGCACATCTCAGAAGCCATTAAGAAGCTACTAAGGTTTTTGGATGGCACAAACAAAAGGCAAATCAGTGTTGAACCTTCTTCCAGCACTGATAAGAATTTAAATATTTAACTTCTCAAACTTATTTTTATTATAATTTTATTACAGAAGTCTCACCAGAGAGGAAACTGCAAGCTGCACTTGCAGGCCCAGTTTAACTCATTTAATGTGCAGTGCAGTTGCTAAACCATAGAAGTTAGGATAGGAAAATAGATGAATGGCAACTTTGTACATGGGCTTACTCTTACCCTACATCCTTCCAGAGGCCCAGTACAGACCCTGGCTGTCACAGAAGGTTCTTCCTGCTTGATGAAGGTAGAGTTGTCATAAGGGAAGGCAGGGGAGAAAAGGTAAATATGGTGTCTACCATAAAGGAGTGAAGAAAGTTTACATTCCCCTGCAGAGTAGGGAGTGGTCTTTTGCCATCTCCCTGTGCAAGGGGGCATTAGAACTCTGAAGCTGCATGAGCAGAGAGACTGGTGCTACATACACTGAATCCAGCCTGCAAAATTCATCTTTTCCTCAAATGGGCACTTTCTTCTCACCGAGAGTCAAAGCACACACCTGATGGCATGACTTACCCGCTCTTCGGAGTGCATGTGCCATGCAAATGGGTTAGCTGGACCCTGAATCTGCCTGTGGAAGTGCAACCACAAACCCCTGCAGCAGAATGTACGTGCATGAACTTGGCAGTGCCAAGAAGACTTTGGGAAGGATATGGAAAAATGAATGGCAAACTGGGAGGACAAGGAAGGAAGGCTGGACCCAAAGCATGGTGCAGAGGCTGAAGGCTCCTGTTGTAAAGAATGTTGATTCTGCTTCATGGTGCTGCTGTGAGAGGTGGACCAAAGAATTAAAGAATGCACCTGAAGGGAGCTGCTTTTGCTGAGGTGCAGCTGGGGCATGGATCATAATAAGGTGATTCTGGTAGAGTTTGCTCTTGCCAAGGTTAAAGGTGAGCTTGGGAACCAGGTGCTGCAATCCCTCTCTCAAGCAGAGGGAGGGGATTTGCACTGAGGTGGCTATTTTAGTCCTTGGTAAATAGTGACGATGGGAATAAAAGTGGTTGCATTGCTACCAAATCTCTGACAGCTGACACTGAATCCTGATACTGTGATACTGCCTTTGATACAGACAGAGGTGAGAAAACCACTCTAGTTAAAATTAGAGTTGACCCGAACCATTAAGCCTCCACTCTGCCTTGATATCTTTAGCTGAAAAAAACAGTAACTCTGGCCAACAAACTGCCCCTGTGTTTCCTTAAAAGCCCCCCAACAGCTTTGAATGCAGTTGGCAGAGGTAAAGGAGCTGTAAAAGCCATGCTCTGTGCTAATAGCTGTGCCCTGGATAAATAAAGGCTGTGCTATTTTCATGGTGGTTTAACAGGTTTCACCTCTGCTGCATTTGAGAGCAGCACGTACAACCTCGGCCCCCTTTGGAGACTGGGGTGAAGGCTGCAGGATGTGCAGGTCTGTCACTCCCTGCTGCTGGCTCCTGGAAGGGACGTCGTCGGTGCCCTGCGGCCGGCACTGCAGCTGTGCCCCGGCTCTCGGGCACGGCCTCAAATGTCACATGCCCTCTGATTCAACTGCTGCTGCTGGGGCTTCTTCTGCAGATGCACACACATCTGTACGCACACATCTATACGTAGAGACACTTCCTTTTCACAATAGTCCTCGTCTGTGCATGCTGTCAGCGTATATAATAGATCAGACTATAAAACTGCTCAGTGTTGACACATTTCTGTCAGTGCAAACATACAAGTAGTAGTACGTGTTATTTCAAGAAGGGAAGTTGGCTATTCTAATAAGATGACTTTCACATGTGCATAATTGTGCCAGTACCAGGATCTCTATTGCTTTGATTGCTGTATTATTCTGGCAGCTTTTTATTTTCAGTATCACTCAGTGAAAACAAAACATGCTCCTGTTTCCTCAGGGAACGGCCACCCACCAGCTAACTCAGCCCAGTGGTGCTGGTGGGTGGCCCTGCAGGCTGGACCTCCCTGTGATCCTGCCATTAATGCTCCATTTGACGGTAATGGTAACGGCGTGCCCCTCTTTTGGTCCTGCCCAGGGGTGACAGTAGTTCATGTTTCATGCCTGTAGGAAGCTATAGTTTTTGTTTGTTTGTTTGTTTGTTTTCAAAATTACAGATTGCACTTGTCCCAGTAAAAGCTGGCCTAAGATCTTCCTTAGTGCATTTCCAACAATGCATAAATCTGTCCCACTGTATCCTTTCCTTAGTGGCCCTCTCCTCCTCTTTGTCTTTTGCCATGGCTTCTTTGTGTCATCCGCTGCTACTTTTCATTATTTGGCATTGCAATGGCATCATTTATTTACACGTTTGGGAGACAATGTACCCAAAAGGTCCTATATAGAATAAAGTTTTCTAACTAGATATATCCTTTGCTCACAACAGACCTGAAGAATACTTGGCCCAAATCCCAAAGCTTTGCACATTTGCAATCCGAGTAATTTCTGGCTTATAGCTGCCTTCAATCACAATTTTATATGTAAGAAGAGGAAACGTATTTCATGGGGAAAACATGCCCTGCTTTTCAGACGGCAGATATATGTGCATTTACCCAGAACAGCAGTAGTGTTGTTTGTAACTTGTTTGTAGAGGATGACCTGACCATAAGGCCAACAACAGGTGAGAAGGGTTTCACAAATCTATTTATACTCCAGCCTGGGTGCCGTTCAGCCCAGAGCTATGTGACAACTCATTGCCATGGGCCAGTGCTTCCCAGCGTAATGAATTCCTGTGTAGCTGGAACAAGCGCTTCTATGTTTGGCTCTGACTCCTGATGAACTGCGTGATCATTGACATTGCTGCCTCTTAAGAAATTGTTTAACAGTTTTGTTTCATAATCATTTGAATCTGCTAAACTTACATTTTAACGTGTAGCTGCCATTATTCCTGTGCCTTAGGAAAAAACACTTCACAGCCCAGTGCAAACCATAACATTCTGTCAGCATATTCTGCATGGTTGCCAGTTTCTGATGTTACAAAAGAAAATGCATGTGTGAGGTATGAATTAGGATTTTTGGAGGAAAAAAATCTATTTTATGTGGCTGTGTGTGTTTGCTTAGCTATCATCTAATCCTGGCCTAGTAAAGCCCAGGCAGGGTAGCATGATGGAGGGAAGAACAGTCCGTGAGCTTACAGGGTTGCCATTACCAGCAAAGTGAATATGTCTTTTTTGTTTTCCTTGGAGACAAAATCATGGAAACAGACTGCCTGTTTACCCCCCTCTCTGCTCTAATATTTTCTCAGATCTTTTTAAAACACCGTAGTAAAGACAGTGAAACTTGCTGTTGGAAGGGTAGTATTTTTCCCTCTCCTTGAAGTCACTGCTCTTTCACATCAGAAACATTTCTTAGTCTTCAAACATGGTAATAAACAAACGTGGATGATGCATGGTCCTCCTGATGGTGCTTCAGAGTACTGCTAAGTGCTTGGCTTACAAAATTAAATTTAGATATAGCTCAGGTCTTGGCTCAGTATTATGCAAATTTAGGAGGAAAAAACAATTGAGATAGAAACCTCAAGATAACTGGATCCATTGGGCCCTGTGCTAGCTTTCTGCTTACCTCTTTGCTGGGCTGGCCTGCCATCCCAAAATGGGTGGTGGGAGATGCTCAGCCCCAGAGCTGTTGCCTTGAACTTCTGGAGCATGTCAGTCTCCTGGGAAGCATCATCTGAAGAACAGAGACGCTCGCACAAGTTCTAGTCTCCTTTTCACTGCAAGGAGTCTAAATCAAACCCATCGAAGGACTCCTAAAGTTACTAGTACACTGTTTATTTAAAGAAGTGCCTTTCTATTTTTGCTGGTTTGTAAACAGCCTCTGTGGCAGTTACGACAAACTTCACTGTGTGGCTGGAGCAGACAGGCTGCTGAGCCGTTGTGTTGGGAATACACTGGGCATCTAAATGCCTACTGCGCTTGTTGTGTGTTTCCAGCAGCTTTTTTTTCTTTTATTTCCCTGTGGAAAAGCTTTTCCTAGCTCTTTGGCTGTCAAGAGAAATCTGCAGGGCTGGATGGGGAAATTGTTGCCTCGCCTGGGCTGGCAGAGCTCAGAGGTGCAGTACGTGCTTTCTCCCACTCTTGGCTATTGGTAGGATAAGTAGTTCTGAAGTCCTGAGGTTTTCAACATGAAGAATGTAGCATTGTAATTTTATTTCAACTGTCCATGGTGCTTTCTAGATTATTTCTTCATTTTGCACCTTAGAGATATCCTGTTACCAGCTGTTGTTAATGTGATACGTGGATCGACATTATATTTGTCTCAGATTCAGAATTAGGTAACTGCTTACCAGGAGCCCTGTGTCTGTCTGCAGAGCGCTGAGCGCCAGCCGGGCAGCCCTCATGCTCCCCATTGCCTGGTTTATCCACATGAAAAAGCGTGCTATGGAAGCCTACTGGTATGCCATTAACGCATGTACGTATATGCATGTGTTTTCTCCGAAATATGAGGATGAAAGGATCTGCATTGGATATCAGGTTATTGATTAAAAAACATCAGTATTAAAAAACTCCAGAGAGATGCATTACCTTGTGCCCTCAATGTCTATGGTAACTCTATTTACAAGAAAAGACACAACACTTCGAAGTGGAGGAAAACATTAAAAATATTAACAAAAAAAAAAAAAATTGTATTATACCGACAGGTTTAATTTAGAGTTTGAATATAAGACTCTTACACTGATATTGGGTTCAAGAGGCAGGAAGGCTGCAAGGTGCAAATTGCCCCATTAGGCTGACTTCTTAGAGTCACACTCAAAAGCCAAGCAGCCAGTGAATTTGTTGGTTTAGGTTTTACCTGTAGCGCCATGTCAGCCTTGCTATATATCTTTCTGTGTCTACTGGAATGCCTGGAAAGTTTTGTTCCCAGCTTTACAGTCACTGCCCTGGGGAGTCTCTTCAGTTTGGAGAAAAGGAGGCTAAGGGGGGACCTTATTAATGTCTATAAGTATATAAAAGGTGAGTGCCGTGAGGATGGAGCCAGGCTCTTCTCAGTGGCAAACAATGATAGGACAAGGGGTAATGGGATCGAGCTGGAACACAAGAGGTTCCACTTCAATTTGAGGAGAAACTTCTTCTCAGTGAGGGTGCCAGAGCACTGGAACAGGCTGCCCAGGGAGGTTGTGGAGTCTCCTTCTCTGGAGACATTCAAAACCCACCTGGACATGTTCCTGTGTAACCTCATCTGGGTGTTCCTGCTCCGGCAGGGGGATTGGACTGGATGATCTTCTGAGGTCCCTTCCAATCCCAAACATACTGTGATACTGTGAAGGACATTGCTGTGTTGGCAGCCCTAGGCCTCAGCTTTCATTCATTCATATGCTGAAGACCCAGTGGTTTAGTAATAGTAATAATAAATGAAGAGCAGCCTTTAACACTGAAAGCTTTCAGTTTCTTCTTAATTGCTATATAATCAATTCATCTATGCCTCAAGGAAAACTTTATTAAAGCAAGAGGGATTCATACAGAGTAAGACAGGCTTATAACCCCTTTCTCCTTTAAAAGAACCTTGATAAAGGCTGTACTCTATACAGTCTAACTCCAGAAATCCTCACAGGATTACTTAATGCAGTCACAGAGTGGAATATTACTAAAGAAAGGATGAGGACAGGTAAGCGGCCAGATTTTGAAATTCAGTATGTCAGTAAAGTGGAGAGCAATTAGGGATGGTGAAGGCTGCAGATAATTTTGTGCTTGCAGTGGTGGAACAGGGTATATGCAGGGCAGGCAGATGTGAGATGAACCAAAATGAGATCAGAGGGATAACGTGGTCCTGGGTCTTGACCACCTTGTCCAGCTGAGTGCCTACTGTCTGTATCTGCACATCTTTTTTTTGACATTTACATTTTCATTATTCATCCAAAATGGGCAAGAAATGGAAAGTTGGGATCTTTGCTCCAAACTTTCAGTTGATCCAATATACAGTAGTGAGTTTATATTTGTCTGAGGACAACATGGAAATGAGTCCCTAATCAATACTGCAAGCATTATGAAACCTGCAGTATCTTGCCCAGGAAGATCAAAATCTGAGTTTGAAGTTCATAACTGCAACAAGCATCTATACACACTGCAGTCATGATGGCACCGAGTGTATCTACTGTGGATGGATTAATGATCTGCTAATCTAGAAGGATTTCTCTTCAGGAGATGTTGGCAGCTCCTTACTGATGAGACATGACAGTAAGAACAGGTTACTCTATCTCTGTGCTGAGATTTCTTTCCCTCCTACATAGAGCAAAGGGAACAACTTCTCAGAATATTCCTCTTAATGACGAAACTTCATAAATGATTATGAAATGCTTTGGGTGTTCAGAGGTGTGGCAGCGCAAACACTGTGACACGCTGGTTTTATTGATAACCTGCGTAGTGCTGTCAACCAGATTGCTAATATCTGGAGTAGTTCTTGTCAAAGAAGTAACTGGAGTATAAGTAGTGCTTTCATGTTCTTGTGGTCTTCAGATACTGAGGGTATGGAATGACAAGTCCCTGCAAGGTCTGAGATGTGAGCAGCGTCACTGGAAGCAAGGGCACCTGCCAGCTTTTTAAAGGTCTGCAGATAAAGTGCCACACAGAGCTGTTGGCCACTGTTCTTGCAGCAGTGAAGCCCTGGCTGGAAAACTGATACTGCTTCACTCTGTGCTCAGCCCCTCTGCAATGAGACTCCACTGCAGCAGGTGCACTCTGGTTTTAATCCTTAGGGGAAAACCACTACCTGCTGCTCAAACTAGCCGTGGTTGCATGCAGGAACTCTACTAAACAGAGTACAAAATTGCCAGGTAGCTCAAGCTTAAATCAGGGCACGGGAAGGGTGGAAGCACAGCTGATCTCTGCTCTGCTCTGTCAGTGTACAGGCTTGATCTTGTAGCCTAAAGAAGGCACGTTTGTGTAGTGGAAATGCAACCTTAATTGATGTACAAGTAAAACATAAAACAGGCTTGCACTGTGGTGAGGAGGAAGCAAATAGACTTTTTATAGCACAGGGCACTAGTTAGCGTACTAAGGAAGAAATCAGTAGTATAACATTGGGGTAAGATTTAAGCTGTTTGCATACAGAATGTAAGAGAGCTCAATTCATACCTTGCATATAAAAACTCTGATTTATTTACATCAGTAAAAAATAAATCTTAAATTTGAGTATGGTCTTATAAAACAATTGTATTCCAGAAAAATTACATTAATGAAAAATGAAAGTGTTGTCCAAAAAAACTGTATAAACATTTTTTTTTAAAGTGACCACCCAAACTATAATTTCCTCCATACTATAGTTACTCTTAATCTCATGCTTGCGATACAAATTGAAGGTAAACACTTTATTTGCAATAGTCCTGTACATTAACTGTACTGAAGAGAATCTGTTAGCTGTATGTAGTCACAAATTCATATTATAAAGTTGTAGATCGCTCCTGGAGAAGCTCTGTTTCTTGAATATAATTCTCTGTTTTCTGCAGCGTCCTTAGAGCAGCATCCGAACCCTTCAGCAGCTGCAGTGTTCAAGTGGGGTTGTGTTTGCAATGAGCCTCCTGACGACCATGGGCTTAGTCAAAGCTGGGAGAGATGCTGTGGTCGGATGACAGTTTGTGTGCCAGGTTTTCAGGGGAGCCTGGTTTTTGGGGGAAGATGCTTTGGCTGACTCCACGTCTAGCTGGCACATGTGTGAGGAGGTTTCCAGCCTGATTGCTGAATTGAAGTGTTGCTCCATGTGCCGCTGTAGCTCTTGTACCACAGATTTTGGTGCCTGGGGTATATAAATGAATACTTTCTCTCATCACCCATCATGGGTGCCGGGACATTTCAGCATGAAACCATAAAGAGATAAAATGATTGTAGCAGCTGAGCAGAAGTTGTCCTCCCACTCTGTCACATTTTCATCTTCAAAGCCACATTTAGGCATGCAAAGCGCTGACTTTCTGCTGTCATGTTCCTGATTTGGTTCCATTCTGGGTAGTTCCTGCCAGCAGAACAGACAAACTCAAAGTGCACGCGAATGTATTTGTATCTCTGTGTATCTGGGAGGGAGCTACACTTCTGATGAGGGGGAAGGCCAGCCTGCAGTTTGCCCTGCTGTTGATCTTTGCAGTACCCGCAGTGATTTCCCAGTTCAACAGGGGACGGTGCATCTGCCTGTGTGACTGCAAGGTGGATGTGTTGACATCTCCTGGCTGTACACTCTGGGTAAGGCTGCTGTACCACCTCAAGCTCACAAAGCCCTGACGATCCACAGCATCTGCTTACCGGGAGTTGCTTCTTTCTGTTCAATACCTCACCTTAAATATGACAATTAAGGTGTCAGAAGATGGCACTGAAATAATTGAAGAAGGATCGTTGTGATTAAGGCACCAGACTAAAACCTCAGGAGCTCAGTATCCAAAGGGGTCCCTTGTACAGCACAACACGAGTCTCAGTTCTCCCACCATGAAGGTGGCAGGAAAGGTTAAAAATCCTGTGTGAAGGCGGAGTGCCCAGATGCCACTATCATGAAAACCATAAGAAAAATTTAAACTATTCCTATCAAAACAGGACCACAAATGGCTTTTTTTTTTTCCTGGATCTCATTCTGTGCTGAAGTTGCATATAAAATCACATCAAATTAAAGTAATTAAAATTACATTAATTCAAATTTGCATCTTAATTGTGATGATAAATGAGGTGAGCAAGATCCAGTAAATTCTGAAACTGTATTCCACTGTAAAAGCCTGGGATTAATCGACTGTAAAGAACTTGTGTTTTTATTAACAAACATCTGTCTAGACTCTTCAGTGAAATGACAATAAATCCCCTCAAACGGCATAAATCAGAAAGAATATAAATCTGTTTCAGGGAGAGCAGGGTTCTCTATGCTAGCATTCTCTTCTCTTTAAAAAAAAGAAAAAAAATACATGTCCTTAGGTGCCTCAGGATTCATAATGTTTGATTGGGCTATTACAAAACTACTCTAATCAGGATTAAGCCTTGTACCCTGGAAACTAGAGGTGATGAGATTATATGATGATCAAGGGTGATTTAGAAGATCAAAGCCTTTTTTGAGGGAATAAGGTCCCTAATTTTACTCCTTTAAAAGAGGTTATTTTGTTTTAACTTGTATTGGTCTTATTCTCTTTCTGCATGTTGACAAATACCCAGTGTAAAGGTGTGGTTTTGCTGAAGCCATTGATGTTTTTGCAAGAAAAATCAATTGGTTCAGGATTTTACCTCCCCCCTGGAAATGTCACAACAGACACTTTTTACATAACTGAAACTTTGGTGCCTCCTGAATAAATAAATTGTCAAATATTGATAATTTCTGAAAGTTTTTGAACTCCTTTAGCCAAACAGCGAAACAAAGGACTTCTCTCTGGGTCCTGTCTTTATCAAATCAAATTGCCTCAGACTTGACCAACTGCGAAGTATTTCTTTTGCTCAGTGTAAATCTTCGAGTTGCGCCACGAAATGCAATCCAAAGAAGAAGCAGCTGCCTACCCCTCTACTGATATTTCACTAGATTGTTAGGACCAGTCTGGGTTTTTCCATGTGATGCCGTCATATTGTTTCCTAAAAAAAACAATGGAGCCAGGCTTTGGAGGTTTGGTTAAGGCCCCCTGGGGCCTCTGGCTTTGATTCTTTGCAGGTGCTTCTGCTGTCAGTCCCTCTGCAGCCCCTGGCCCACGATGTAGAGCTCGGGGTGGGACGCGGATCTGTTGGACTCTTTGATTTCGGGTACGCAAGGGCTGTTCCAAGAGTCGCCTGCTTTCCTAGGGCTCTCCTCCAAGCTGCAGAAGGAAAGATGCTTAAGTTAAGAGGCTAATGAATTGTGACTTTTTAAAACAGCACTGATTAGACCACATTAACCCTCAAAGCACAGATGCTGCACAATACTATGTAATTCCCTGTCTCCTGTGTATATGCACTGTACTGTTCACTCCCAAAAGTCTACTGGGAAGCAAACGTTTCATATGTCGAACCGGGGATCAGTATGAATCTGGGTTTACTTGCAGGTGGACACAGACTTGCACAAAAAGTCTTGTTCCGACCCTGCTGGAGGAAAGGTCTTACCTCTGTTACACATCTGTTGAGTGAGGTTACAGTGATTTCTGAGTATGCCAACATGACTGTGGGATGCTGCAGTCAGGAGAACTGAGACACGGAAAGTGTAAATGATGTTCCTGAAGTCACACTGGCAATCTTTAGGGTCACAGGGACTTTATGAATCAAGATCTATTATAGCAGTGGAGCTAGTCATGTATGTCTCACGCCTTGGGCCTTCATGCTGAAATGTGCCCTGTGTTGCTGTAACTAATTAAAGTGGTTTAAGCTCAACATGAGTTATCTGGGAATCATTATTGTGTTTTAAGTATATAAACTGTTAAACTGTATTAGCTTTCAACTACAGACAAGCTGTCGTGTTCCTATTCTGACTGCTAGGAGTTTAATTATTTGAACTGAGGAAGAGATTTCTGATATGTGACCAGTCATGAAAATAATCCAGACCCAAATATCACCCAGTTGCAGAAGGTCTCACTTGGGCTACTTGCTTTCGGTCTGATTCAGTCAACACAATCCATCCTCAAGCCCTCCTCGAACAATATCTTAAAGGCATGTAATCTTTTATCTTTGTTCTACCTCTTGGGAGATTAGGAATCTTAATAAAATATTATTTTGTTTAACTGCACACACAGAAATCCTATTACAGATCAGCAAGATTTCTGTGAGCAGAGCGATTGTACATGTTATGCCTTGATAAGATGCCAATAGCTGCTGATCGCTGTCAAACGACCAAGCTTAGAAACCAGCAAAGTCAGCTCATTCTGTCCATGTACTGGCTGTCCATGTGGGAACCAGTTGTACTGACTTGAGCACTGAAACCTGAAACTCTCATCAAGTACCCTAAGACTGGACACAAAAGCTCTAGCTCCCGCCTTAGGGCTAATGATGTCTTAAGTCCTGATACTCCTTAGAGAACAGGATGGGCAGGAGACAATCTTGGGAAAGAAATGCTTTTTGCCTTCTAGGGGATCAGCGAGTGTACAGGAGACATGCAAGTCTGCGTATAGCACTGACATTTAATGCCTGGCAACACCAGTTAGCAAGTGAGATGGAAGTCACCCCCCTTTTTTGGTGTTTCTTCTAAAATGGAGTGGGTGGGAGAGGATGCTCAGCTGCCTAATGAGAAACATGTTGCTTGTACAAGCTCCTCTCTTAAACAATCTGTTTCTCAGCAAATTGATGTTTTAATTGGGCATGGAAAAATTGGAGGACTCTATCCTTGAGTTTGGGAGCATAGTAGAAACTGGCTAACTCACTGATTTTCAAAATGTTTTACCTGTAAAAGAGTGATGCTATTGCAGGTTTGCCTCTGCCTCTCCTCCCTCCTGTGACTAGTGCTTGGAGCTGCTAATAACACACAAAACCCCCACACAGACAAAAAAATAGGCATTGTTATATTTGTAGAGGAGAGGTAGAGCAAGGGAAGGAATGAAGGAAAGGAGACTGACAGCTGGTTGGGAATAGCTTGTGAACTTGAGACCAGATGCAAACATGGCCAGAACGAGGAGGTTTAGGAGCACAACATCTGGTTTGGGGACACGTTTCGAAATTTCCCTCCGTCAGCTGAATGAATGGCAAGGCAGAGGAAGCCTTGTATGCTTAATGAACTTGAAGGAGAAAGACGGACCAGGGTATGGTGGTTTGTCTCTTATGGCATCTGCTGCAAGAGCAGGGGTCGGCATCTGTGCATGGGGATGTGGCGCTCACAGCTGTGGCAACCGTGCTGGTCCCCAGTGACTGGAGATGAGCAGCAGTGATGGGAGGAGCTCTTGGAGCTTCTGCCTTATGCTGGTTCCTAAAACAGTTCTCTGCCCATCAGTGTATTTGCTGTGATATTCAAATAAGGCCATTTGATGTAAGGTCTGTAAAAGCTTCCTCCAGGCAGCTTATTTTAAATGTAAGAAAACACACGGTAGTGTATTGCATTTTAAATCACTGTATGTGGCAATTAATGGGCCAATTTTCCCTTTTGCTTATATTGATATAAATTTGGACTAACTCAGCAGGACTACTTTTGATGTCCATTTGTATAAATGGTAAGTTGAATTTGGCTCAGGATATATGTCGTTCTTCCAAAATGCTGTATATCATAACACTAGCATATATAATTTTTTTCATGAAAGGGAAGATTTTATTTACAGTGGTTTGTTTTGGTTTTTTTTTATATTACTCTCTATGCTCTGACAGACTACAATAGAAAGATAATACACCCCATTTAAGTATAAATTAGCTAACAATTTATAAAAGACTGTTTTTCACATTGATCCATAAAACTGCCAGGGCTTTTGTCTTGCAAGGTTTGATATAAAGCCTCTTCTGAAAACATTTATATCTGCTAGCAGGCACTGGAGTAGGCAAAGCTGACTTCACATAGTACACAACAACAACAGAAAACACAGCAACAACATATAGGACTTTTAGGAAACTTTCAAATGTCAGAATATATTGCAATATTAGAACTGGGAATGCAAACCGGTCTGCATTTCTCCGTGTTCTTCACATGTTTTGTTCAGCACTTTTCTCTACTGTCCCTGTGGGAAACTTGATCCTTTTTCTGTCTCTAGGGAGGGAATTCCTGGACACCTTACTTCAGTGCCTATGACTGTCCCTTTACTCATTCAGTATCCAGGACTGTCCCAGTATTTACAATGTGCGGAGTGCTTGTGCACTTACAAGTGCAGTTTTGTCTCCTGCTAGTGTTGGTCTTGCAATCTCTGCTCATGGGGATGATTCACATGATTTCAGCTGTTCTCTGGCAAGAGTAACAATATTCCTCACATGAGGAAAGGCTGCCTGAGAAGGGTCTTAATCCTCTTGCGTAGCTTAGAGCTTAATGGACTTAAACATCCTAAGATGCTAAGAAACTAGAATAACAACCCTTTTTACTTCCGGGCTGTTACACTGATCTTTGAGTATTCCCAAATACCATTTCTGTTTCCTAGCTGGTTCTGAGTTGTTGTTTTGTTTTTGTTTTTGTTTTGTTTTGTTTTGTGTGGGTTTTTTTGTTTGTTTGTTTTTGTTTGTGTTTTTTTTTTTTTTTAAGTGGTAGAGAGAATTTAAAGGTAAGCCCAGATTTTTTTAAAAATGGCCACCAATGCTTGCAAACATGGAACTGGTGTGTTGATGCTCCAATTTGTTTAAACTGACTTTTTCAGAGCAATTAATCTTCAGTAGCCATGGGAGGTTTCTCCACTTTGAAAACTGGGCTTGGGCTGTGGACTCATTAGACTTGAAATTGGCACCTAGTTCTGAAAGCCTACATGAGAAGCTCAGAAGCTCACATTATCTGTCATTCTTGCCAGCTGATTTGAAACATTTTAATAGAGATATCAGGTGAACAGTTTACTGGCTTAGAAGCTGAAGTTAGGAATGATACCCTTCCTCTTGGTCCAAGCCTACCTCCTAATGGTTATTTAAAGATGTGTGTAACCTGATGGTTACTTCAGAGCTTTTAAGAATTGAATGTGGCTATCTTTAGCCCCCATGCAAATAAGAGAAGTTCTGTGCCATGAAACCAACACTGAATTTTCCCTGGGGTACCTGTCACAGCAGATATGTAAGTGTAAGGCTTGAGCAACCCATGGAAGCTTAACTCCTCCCTGTATTCATACTGGCAGACTGAAATCTGGGGTGAGAAAATAGAACAGAATATTTCAGTTGGAAGTGATCTACAACAATCACCTAGTGCAACTGCCATGGTATCTTTGCCCAGCTGTCTGTTCTGCACATGAAGAGAGCACTTTTCTGGGAAATCTCTCAACGACATTAAATTCTCATCAGGAGCTCAGAAAGCCAATGCAGTGCTACCCTTCCGCTTCCTTGGCCTAGAGTGGGAAGTTTCTTACCTTGCGTGGTTAAGCGCGGGTTCACTGCCAGATGTCACGGCAGCTGGAAGACGAAACAGGACCCCTGGTCGGCGGTCAGAGAAACTTCTCCTCACAAACGGCTGAGGATTGGCAGCGCTCAGGGATAGCTTTCTGGTCCGGTCTCCAGGCTGCCGGAAAAGCAGGCTGGTCTTTTGGGAAAGTGATGAAGCTTCAGGCTGACTGGTCGCTTCCACAGAGGGTTTGGTGGGTTCCTGTGGAGGTCTGGCTTCAAATAAGGAAGAGGTGGCTGGGCAAAATATCGAATGAACATTGCTGCCTCTCTTGGAGGAGGAGAGCTGGTGCTCATCTCCAGCATCCAGCCCAGGTCTTGGCCCCTTGTAGGAGCGGGATGGGGAGGTTGGTGGGGAAGGAGCGGTGGAGAACGGTGGGGGACTTGCATCTCGGCGGTAGGCTGGGGAGCCCAGCATCCGGTATGGTGTTGGCGAGCTTTGCTTGTGTCCCGTGGGAGGGCTGAGCGGTTTTCGCTGGGGTGGTGGAGAAGGCAGCTTCTTCTGTGAGGGTGGGCTGGGCACCCTGGGACTTGCGGGGGGACTCGGTTTCCTTTGCGTGGTGGGTGAGCTTGGTTGCGGGTTGCTACAAGCCTGCAGAGAGCGTCTGTGGTGTGTTGGGGGGCTAAAAAGCCGTTTCTCCATTGGTGGAGAAGGAGGAGGAGGAGTTCTCGTTGGGGAGACCCTCCTGGCAAATGCTGAGCCTTTTTCATTTCTCCTGAGCAAATCAGGAGAACCTTGCTTCTGGTACTGCACCAAAGTCGCAGGTGAATTGGGCTCTTTGCTCTCTGAGCTGTTGATGTGTGGTTTTGAAACCCCACTGGGATTTTGAAGAGGAATGATTTTATGGGTTTGCTTGTACAAATCTGCAGCCTCTTTCCTCTGGGTTTCCAGTATCTCCTCCTGGCTAGGTATGTGCACACTGGTAGGGTTCAGCTCCAGAGAGTACCTCTGCAGTTTCTCGTCCCCTGCTCCTGTATTCCTTAGACCTTTATTAGTGATCGCACTGGGGCCACTGATGTTTTTACTTGGCAGTAAGTCAATGGACTGGACAGAGGCTTTCATTTTTGGGGAAACTTGTGCTCTCTTAGCAGCATGAAATTCTGTTTTGGCAGGCTTTTTGGCATCTTCTGAAGAGTTTCCTTCTATTTTTGCAGTTTCTTCAGGCTCAGATAAATCGAAACACGTGTCCATTAACATTTCAGGTGGTGGTGGTGGCAGGTTCTCAAGGTCTTCGTCAGCTTCTTCCTTTGTGTCCTTCTTGCTTAATTCTGCAGTTAGTGCAGGAGGAAAGGCATTTGGAAAGCTAGAAGAAACTCCATTGGCGTCTGAAGGGTCCGTGTCTTCTACTGGTGAAATACGATGCTTAGGATTTAAAGGTGCCAGGCCTCTCTGGAAAGGAATGGTGGGTGGAATAACTGGAAGTCCAAATTTTCTGAGGCAGGCCTTCAATTTGCTAGAGGACCTGGCTGTAACTTGTTCATCCTGTAAATAGGGTGCTGCTCTTGATTTCCAAGGCTCTGGGTTGCTATGTGTATCCTTCTTCTCATAAAACATTTCAAGCCTTTTGCTGAGCTCTTTCTGAGTTCTCTGCAGCTCTAGGAGGGTCAGGTCCTCTGCCTGGCTTCTGAGGGACTCCTCTGACCTGGACCGTCGTTGTTTCCTGAAGGTTTTCTGTCTGCCCATTGCTGTACTGGGCCTTGTTGTTAAAACCGCTCTTCCACTCTCATCCTCTGTCCATTCTTTATGTCTGGATTTAGCTGGGACAAACTTGATTTTTTCACTGATGGCATATTTCATCTTCAGAATAATTTCCTCTCTCTCTGCATTCTCTGTCCTCTTGATGGACTGTCTTTGCGTGTTATCAGTGACTGCAGGTGAAGACAGGGGCCTCCTCGGCAGGGCATCCTTCCCCATATCTGATAAACTTGTGTTGTCATCATCCTCGCCCAGGGTGCTTCCCTCATCATCTTCATCATCATCATAAGGAAAATCTGTTGATTCACATATTTTGAAATGTTCATCTTCCTGAATAGAGTCAGACTGGAAGGAGTTATAGGAATGACTTTTTCTCAAGTTTGCATATTGGGGCGTGGTAGAAATGCCTTCTGGTACTCTACCCTGACAAGAAGTTGCTTCTTTACTCCGCACAGATGAGTAAAATATATCTTTAAAATGCCTTTCAAGTGCACAGTCATGGGATGTGGCTGTGCCTGGCGACATTGTCCCATCACGCACTGTTCTGGCATACTTTTGGGATGGATGTCCCTGTGCATAGGAATCACAGCTTGCTTGTCCTCCATGCTGGCTGAGAGCACTGAAGTCTTTGAGGGATTCGTTGTCCACGCAAATGCCACTGTCCTCAGAGCAGAGAGTCCTGTCATCACCCTGGGACTGAGAGGATCTCACTGCTGAGGCTTCAAGCAGCCTCACCATCCTCAGCAGGCGCTCATCAAAGCTTTGCTTTGCTTTCAGTTTTCCTTCCAGGTTGCTTGCAGCAGACTGCAGGTAGCTGCATGTTTCCTGCAGGGCGTCAGACGTGAGAGAGGCCAGTGTCCCACTCACTAACTGCATTTTATTGACTGTGTACTGCAGTAGTTGTTGCAGAAGATCAGGGTGCTCCTTCAAATCACCTTTTTCTGCTGGCCATGCCAGATTCCCACCTATGTCTTTGAGGAGACTTTCACCATCACTGGCAATTTCTTCCAAGAGCTGGTTGATTTCATCAAAACGAAGCACAAGAAAGCTTACCAGCTGCTGTAGGAAGAGTTGAGTTTGGGTAGCCTGGTTGGCCATATGAAGTATAGTTTCATATTTCGAGAGGTTGGGATTTAAGTAGGTGTATGCACTCTGATGAGCCTTAACAAGCAGTTCTGGGAAATCTACTTTTTTCTCTGTCTCGCACGGTGACGAAATGGACTTTTCTTTACTTTTGCTAGATCGACCTTGTTTTGCCAGCTTGTGATTTTTTGCTTCTTTCCTTTCTTGGGAATTTGCTTTGCATTGCTTTCATCCTTGTCATCCCAAATGAAAGGTGACGCTTCTGATTCACAGGAGCTTTGCTTTCTGATCTGTATGGCCTCAGTGATACTTTTTTGAGACTCAATCAGTTTGGACATAACAACTTCAGCATCTGTGGCTGTCCTCTCAATTTCCTTGTCTTCCCTGGAAACTTGAGGATCTGAATGGGCCTTGGAAGATAACTGCAAATCATCTTTGTTGTCCTGGTCCGATAATTCATCCTCCTTTTCTCTCAGGTATTCTTTCCCCTGGATCCCATACTGGTGGAATTCATCAATATTGTAGCAAGATGAACCTTTAACAAGCAGTGGGATTCCTTTATCTCCCGGATCAATACGCAAAACACTTTTGGGTTTATTGAAAGCCTTAAGACCACTTCTTGCAATTGTATTCGCAATCTCATTGTGAGAGGGTGTGCAGCCCATCCTTTCTCTGTCTTTGGCTTTATCTTTGATTAAAAATCCAAATGAAATAGGAAAAATACAACAAAAATTCAAACTTACTGTTTCATCCTGAACTGCAGACTGGCATTCTTCTCACAGCTTTTCCATCACAATTCCAGTTTTGTTGTTGGTTTTCATTGCTGTTTGCCTCAAAATCTCAGGTGCTCACTGCCCAGGATCTTCTCTTGAGTTGTGCACTGCCTCATTTTATGTTCCCACTCAGGTTTTCTTCTTCAATTCAAAAAAAGAAGTGTGAAAGCTCTGCTGGATTTAGAGCTAATGGATTAAGAGGACTTGTGTGCCTCACTTCTGTCTTGACAGATGTCCACTACAAATAAGAGTTTAAGCTCATTAGGGTAAGCAGGCACCAGCCAGTCAGCACCCGTGTTGTATTTATTAAGGCAGGTTTTTTTCTGCACTATATTGGGAGGCAAAGGGACTTGGTAACTGTCCCTCCTTTATTTCCCTTGTTGCAAAAGCATAACACACGCTGAATGCAGAGATTCAAAGGAAGATACTGTAGTTTAGAGGCCTTTTTGAAGGGAAACTATTTGAACAGGTGCATAAATGATACTCCTGAACTAAGAGAAAGGTGACCTTGACCAAGTATACTTCTATGGGAGAGTACAAGACACGAAATCAAAGGGGTTAGAGACACCTGTTAGACTTCTGCCTTGAGGGCCTTCAATTTTTTCCCCTGCTTGCCAGTGACAAGCTGTTTACTCTTCCTTCTAAGACTTCCAAACAAGATTTTGATTTTTTTTCTTCCCCTCAGTTGATAATTCTTGGAAAGTGGTTTTTTTCCTCTTCTAGATAGTTTCACAACCTGAAAAGGTGAACTGCACGATAACAGTATTTATAGAATAAGTTTTGCATATGTTGTCGAGATGGTATTTGCCTCTAATGGATCTAAACTGTAAAATTTTAGATGAAAGAAAAATTAAATCCAAATTCATATTTTCCTTCCTCTGAGTGTCTTGGGATAAAATCTGAATGTTTTCTTTGCAGTCACAAAAGTGATTTGCTTACTTTTATTTCTTTTCATCACTTAGGGCTTAGTTCTCTGAACTGCAAAACTTTATGGGTTAAAACTATAAGAAAAAAGCTAAAAAATTAAAAACACAGACCCATTTCTGAAAAAAAAACACCAACCAACCAACCAAACCACAAAACTGTTGTTTGGTTCACTTCTGAGATCAGAACAGAATAATCCTTTCTGAAAGAGAAATTTAAGAAGCCAAAGTAGGAATTGAATGAAGCAGAAGATATTTATCTTTTCCAAGTATTGATTTATGAAGGGTGGTATGTGGATGAGGGTGAAAATAGCAATCCCCCCCACGCCAGTTTCCCTTTTCATTACTCAGACTGGCCTAAGTGGATTAGTCTTCTAATTTCCAGATACAGCTTTTCTGCCAAAGGTGGCCATTTCTCAGTGTCACAAGGTCACAGACAGCAGTGGCCAAATCTAATGCTGGGTAGACACCTGCAGCTTCTCTCTAGATTTCTAACTGCATGGTTGAGGGTAACATGTCTGAATCCTAAAAATCTTTGCATGCTACCAAGGCTATAAAACATTCTTAGACTTTAACGAACAGCTTACATGATTCATTCCTTGGTGCTGGACTGCAATAGCTGCATGGAAAGTTGTTATTCTCTGTAGCCTTGTTGTTGAAATCTCTTTTTATGTTCAATGGGGGCAATAAGATTATTGTGTTTGCTGAGGGTTTTGATTGTGGGGTGACTATAAAACCGTGGTAGATGTGTTGCTAACCCCCTCTCCCTTCCTCTTCCCCCTTTAGCCCCCCCTCTCCCCCCTTCCCACTAGGGACAGACAATCAGGAGGGAAAGAAGGACAGAGAGAAGAGAGTTGGAAAAATTAAAAATGTTTTACTAATGCTACTGATGAGAATAGAGAAAATAATACAAAATACACAAAACCAATCTTGAAAGTCCCAGCAACTGCAGAGCCAGCACCCAAAGTCCTGGATTGGACTCTGCAGCCAACCGGAGCTGGATTCAGTCTGTCACTGGGCCTCAGTTCGCAGGGAAGGCCCACAAGGTCCTCTCCTAATGTCAGCCATAAGGAAAAAGGGACGAGATCCTCTTGATCTCCCACTTTTATATGAAGTATTCACGTGAATGGGATGTTATACTCAGTTGGTCAGTTTCTTGGTCACCTGTTTCTCGTTGCCCCTCTCACGAGATGTCCATCCATGCTTATCAATAACTTTGCATTCCATTGCTATGTTTACCAAAACATGTATCTGGTTCTCCAGGAAAATGCAGCTAATATGAAGGCTTTAGCTGACAGGCAAATTCACTAAAAGAGAAACTTGGTTTTAACAAAACCAGGACAGTGTTTTACCAGGGACAGGGCATGTCAGTGATTCCCAGCAAAATTTTTAAAACGACGTGCTTTCTCTAAAATAATTTTCTGGAACACAGAAATTGTACTTAATATACATGATGGCATAGTAATTTCCTTCAAAGCTTTTCTGGAAGGTATCAGGTAATTACTTCTTGGCTCTGCTTCTTGCAAGTCATGTAGCTCACTCTCTGGCTGCTTCTGGGTCTCACTGTGATGTGGTTTCTACACAATGGTCCCAGCTCTTTTTCCATTCCCTTTTAAGCACATATCTAGTATGTTCAAAGTGGAGAAATGGAGCAGATTTAGGCAGCTGCTTCACAGTCAGGATGCTGTAGCCCTCCTTCGTAAGTCAAGGAAAACACAGTAAACCAAGCAGTGAGCCTTAGTGCACCTATTTTGGTTACAGTGGAAGTTAAGAGACATCTTTGGCTATAAAATATCATCAGACATTCCTTTGAAAAGCAGCTCCAAGAGTTCCTTTGTTAGCACTGGGAATTTTGACAATTAACTCCATGTGAGTTATTTGTTGTATTTGGGAAGTCATTTTTCTTTACTTTTTTCCTTTGATTATCCATTCATGTCACTTTTTTTTTTTTTGTTATTGTCAGGCCATGTGTTAATATCTTCCAGGAAATACATGCATGGTTAAAAAATGCAAAATCCTGGTTTATGCTTATTTATTATATAGTCTTTTATTATTTTAAATATTAATATTAAAACAGTAGTAAGTTTATTATTTATTTACTATTAACTAGAGAATCATGGTCATGGAAAACATGTTTTTAATAGGCACCTGTTTTATCCTAACTGTAATTGCAGTTCACATGTATATGCAACATGATTATTTAATGTTCTGTCCAATTTTTTAGCTTATGTGACAGCGCAGGAACTGCTTCCAACCACTTATGAAACTGTATTTCCCCCATCAATACTTCTGTTACTAAGTATTTATATATTGTTTGGAATGTCTGAGGTGCTTTAGAAAAACCAAATCCTCTACTTCGTGGAAAATGCTAAGGAAAATGCTTTGGCTCATGGTCATGCAACAAAAATAAAGACAAAATGGATAAATTAGGTAAAAAACAGTGGTAAAAGAGAATATCAATGAAGTGAACGACAGGGAAATATTTTTGAGTGTAAGGGGATTAGATGAATCTATAATCTGTGATTTAGGATAGCTGTATTTTGATGTCATTCCAAGTGCAGTTACTATAGTAATGTATTTTGGTTTACAATGCTACCACTTGCAGAACACAGGCTGAAAAGGCAACAGCTGGTCATGTTCAAGTGGATGCCCAAGTGGTGTTACCTGTAAACTTGCTAACTAAAGTGATTTTTACAAGTGCACCAGATGAACACAAAACTGTGTTTGAGGAAGGGACCCTATGAAAGCACCAAATATAAGATAATTAAGGATAAAAGGAGGCTTTTCCTTGCATGTGGATTGTGTATAAATTGCCTTTCCTCTTCCTTTCATATACTTTCTTCCTACTGTTAAAATTGGCAGTACTGTCATTTTGATGGGGCTGCCTGGTCATGCACTGCTCCTGAAGGGAAGAACTTAAATATTTAAACCCCATCAGACATAGTTGGTACAATAGATTATAAAAACCAAAGACTAGTCTGAAAGTGGCACTGTAAGTGCCTTAGAAAAGGCAAGAAAAAGGCCTGAATCTAGGCGAAGATGTGTGATACTCAGCCCTCAGAGGTGTTGCCAATGCTGTAACCACGGGATGGATTTTAGAGCCTTATGAAGGAAGAGTCAGTTGACTAAAACTGTATGAAATGACAGTGTAAAACCAGTAACATAAGTTTAAAAAATATGGAAATAAGGTAAATAATAATGAGGGACTGCTTGTGAGAGTGCCCTGGTTTCAGCTGGGATAGAGTTGATTTTCTTCCTAGTAGCTGGTATAGTGCTGTGTTTTGGATTTAGAATGAGAATAATGTTGATAACACACTGATGTTTTAGTTGTCACTCAGTAGTCAAGGACTTTTCAGCTTCTCAGGCAGTGCCAGGTGCACAAGGAGCTGGGAGGGGACACAGCCAGGACAGCTGACCCAGGCTGACCAGAGGGATATTCCATACCATGTGATGTCATGCTCAGTATAGATTCTGGGGGAAGCTGGCCAGGAGACTGGCTGCTCAGTAACTGGCTGAGTATCAGTTGGTGGGTGGTGAGCAATTGCATTGTGAATCACTTGCATCATCATCATCATTATTAGTATTATTATTATTATCATCATCATCATAATAATTATCATTATTATTATTGTTGTTGTTACTATTATTATTTTCTCTTTCTGTCCTATTAAACTTTGTCTTCACCCACAAGGTATACCTTTTTATTTTTTTTTCCAATTCTCTTCCCCATCTCCTGAGGTCGGGGGTGAGCAAACAGCTGTGTGAGAAGTTTAGCTGCCTGCTGAGCTAAACCACAACAGAGAAGTTGCAAGATTTAAAAGAGAAATGTGCATAAATGCTCATACTGGATCTTAAAAATTTAAGGTTTGTATTGGTGGATGATTTCTGAGGAAAGTGCACTCTGCTCGCTGAGGAATTATGAAGCGCTTGAGTGATAACAGCAACTTTAAAGAGCTATTTTGCTCTGAAAGAAACCTGCTTTTTCTTCTTTTATATCAGCAAATTGAATATAACAAGGGAGCTGTTCATATTGTTGGCCTAGATATCACTAAGTAAATAAGAAATTGCTGCTTTTTATTTCAGCTTCTCCTGCAGAGCTGATGCTGTCCTGGGAGATAGAGTAGATTCTCTCTTTTCTGTAACCACTGACAGAAACACTTACAAAGCTTCATAGTGTTTCCCCTGTGGAAACCTGTTGACAACGGTAAGGAATAGGAGTAGCAGGGTTTGAAGGAAATCTGGTTGCAAATAATTAAATGAACCCAGTGAGTCTATACAGAGCCTTTATTAGTGGTGATGGTGCAAGTGAAAGACAAAATTCATACTGACTCTGGGTCAAGGATAAACTTTTCACAACTGGCTGTCTGAGGCTCAACTTATGCCTTCTCTTCTTTTATGTCTAACTTCTAAGCAGGTTGCTTCAGACTGATTGCATGACACAATAAATATGAACTCAATGTTTTCAAAAACCTGTTTTGCAAAAGCAGAACCTTTTTTTTTTTTTTTTAACAGCAGCAGGACAAGAAGAAACAAGTTGTTGAAAACAGGCAGGGGAAACTGGTTTTGTGCTCCAGCAAAAATACTTTACAAAGGAACTAACAGAAGAAGAAATATATATATAAAAAATTAAAGAGTTCTGGGTGTTTGCTTGCTCAGAGTTGTTGATACACCCAAGACGATCCAAAGGAGTAGAGAAAAATTGTGAGTTTAATGCCACCTGAGGTCAGCAATAGTTTTGTGAGATATATTTACATTTGTCTATTATTTTTGGAATATGTATTCTGGTCACTTGGTCATAGTTTCTCTTTGCTAAGAATGCCATGGATATTTAAAAGCTTGCTATCTGTTGTAACTAATACATTCACTGCTGCTTTCAATGGTTAAGACAGCAACTGCCAAAAGGTAAGAGTTAGGAGTAAGAATTGTGTGAAAAAGCATAAAGCTTTAAGTACAGATTTCCAGAGTTATGCAAATCTAGAAAATTGAAAGGGGACAGTCTCATTAGCCCAGGCAGTGGTTGGATCAGTTCCCACAAGTGGAAGCAGGTTTGTGCTTGCAATTTCAAGGAAAGTGAGTTTCTACAAGGTGAGGGACTGGCAACTCAACAGGTAGGCAGTGTCATTTCTAGTGGAAGGTGGTACGTGGACTTGAGATCTAGAAATGAGGTCCAGGTGACTCATATTCCTGAAAAATATCCCAGGATGCTATAGAAAAGGGAACAGATATTTAGCCCCGTGCCTCTTCTAATTCCCAGTGGATTCCCTCACCTAAATCACTTGGGGTTTCCCTGAGAACAAAGATAAACACGGCATTCCTCCTGGCTCCTCCCGCAGAGCTTTCTCCAACCATGCTGTGCACTGACTGCTGCGTGAAACCACGTCAAACCCACAGGCAGATGCAGCGTGGCAGCTGCGAGTCCTGATGCATGTGTGCAGAGCAGGTGTTTACTCTTTCAGTGCTGGGGCACTAATGAGAGAGGAACCGAGTGGCTCTTGCGGTGGATCCAGAAGCAGTTGATGTGATCTGAGAAGCTGGCACACCTGGCAGAAACTGGAAAGGGCAATGTACACAGCAGGGCACTGGCTAAAGCTCAGAGGGAAGAAGGGTGGCATGTTCCTTGGGAAATAATGGGCAGGGCTGGAAAAACTGACAGTAACCAGTGGCCTTTTTTGTAGGAGAGAAATATCCTGATTGTGGGTGGATGCACAGCTTCCTTGTTCCACGTCCAGCTCTGAGGGTAGCTCCTGCAGTATCCATGGTCTTTTGAACATGCTTGCTGTCCCAAAGCCACATTGAATGTAGTATATAAGTGTGCTCCCTTTCAGAACCTCTCTGCTGCCCTAATCCTCACTCTCTCTACTCAAAGCTGCAGTGTCTTCCAAAGCCACTTAAATTATCCCTTTGCTCTGACACATACATTTGTGAAGATGAAGGAACTGGTTAGTAATGTCCAAGAAGTGAAATAATATTTTAGTTAAAATAAGCTTATTGTTCACAAGCATTGTTTCCACGTCTTCCCTCTGAAGTTGCCAGAGCTGCTGCAGTCCATTGTTCTGAGCTCTCCAGGTGCTCAGCAACTCTGCTGCCCATGGCAGCACTGAATGAGTCAGACAGGATAGGCTGAACAGGCTTGTATTTAGACTCATATCCTGGCACGTAGGAGGTGCTGAAAAAGATATTGTGAAAGGTACAGAATGAGGTTTAAACATATTTTTTAAAAATTTCCATTGCAGGGCCCAGGGGTGGAAGTCAGGACAGGCAGGAATTTTCTGAGGCAATGGTGTCCAGTACCCTTTGCGGTTGCAGAACTAAGTCACAAGATTCACTCTATAAGCTAAAATGTTTGGGTTTTTTGCCTTTAATTCTCCAAACAGAAGGATGTTCTAGAACCCAAGATGCTTTGTTAGGTGCTTGTTTTCATTTTCTAGCATGAAAGTATTCACACACTGTTTTATCCTCACATTCAACATTACCTTTGAATTCACAGAGCATTTTCCATAGTTTATGGCAAATAGCAACCCTACCCTGCCTCAGCTTTCATTCTGCTGCATTAAACAAGCCATGTTCTGGTAACCTCCTAAACCAGATTTTTCTTTTCCTTGACTGTGCTAGCAAATAATCTCTGGACGTGCTAGATTAGCTGCCTCCTGCTGAAAAAGGGTGGTCAGAACTGCATGCAGGTTCCCAAGGGTATGGCAGAACCTGCTGGCATGAATACTTCCCTGCCATGAGCCTCCAGCTATGCATCCTAAGATAAGTGTTTGCTTTTTATGCCATTGCATCGTATTGGTAATGATTTGCATTGTGTAACTGTTGACTACAATTGCATCTTCCTCTTCTCCCGTCACTTCCATAAGAAGATCCCATACATCAAACTTCTTAGTTCATTGCTTTTTAATAGCAATTTTTTTTTTGTCTCATCTGTTTGCTGTTTCTTCTGTCAAAATCTCTAAAGGAAAATATGAAAAAGGTAAGTTCCAAGAATAATATCCCAGGATGTCATTGGTAAATTCCCCCAGTCCAGTACTTTCCATTTAACTTACTCAACACTGTTTCCCTCTGCACTTGCAATTCAATTGAAATTCTCCAGAATTGCTAATAGTTTCCATTTCAGGCACTTCACTACAGTCCATTATTCAGCATCAGCCATAAAATATTTCCCTTTCCCAGAACATCAAGAATCTTGAAAAAAGCAGATACCAACTGCCAATAGTAAGCTCACATTTGATCTCGCTGACATCCATGTCTTTGTGCTTCAAACTCTTTCTAAAGTACCCTGGAGGTGAAAATTGCGGGCCTGCATTTTCCTGGATTACAATTTTTCTTTGCCTTTTCTAAGTATGAAACATTTCTAAGAAATGGAAGAATTCTCTCAGCTTTTCTCTAGCCATCTGGTCTCATGTTTACCATCACAGCTCCATGTTCCACTGCCTTCAGTTTTCAAGTCTCTGTGATCTGAGAGCACTTACAGCTCTTGACTTTTCCAGTACTTCACTTGAGGTAATTTCCACTTGTCCTTCCCATTATTTGCCCTGCCTACCTTCCACAATTAATATTATCACTGGAAAAAAACAGCAACAAAAAACTGGTTCTAAAAATTAGTTGTATTTACTCATTATGACCCACATTGAGCATAAAAACATAGCAAAACTTGTCTGAGTTTTTATCCAGGTCAAATTCCCCTCAAGTAGCCTGGGCTCAAGCCATAAGAAAATGGGTTTACCACCGCACGGGTTTCTTAGAGATTACCGATCTTTGGATTTAGATCCTTATTAGGTTTAGCGGAACGGATAAGCACCCTCTGAAATGCCTTCTTGGAAGCTGCTACTTTCGTTCCTCCAGCTGGTTAGTGAAATGCACTGGGAAATGAAAAATTCTGAGTTCGGTGCTTAAATCTAGCAGCGATTACGTGTGACCTTCGGCCAGTCACTTTCACGCAGCTGTGCGGGCAGGAACACGTTACGGTGTTAAGCACCCACGAATACCGGGCACCCGAAACCATCAGTTAAGAAGCCGCCGTCTCCCTTTGCTCTCCCTCTTCTCCCAGCCACCACTCCTATCCTAGTTTTTCCAGTTTTCCCTCCCGCTGTTCTGTCGCCGCTCCGGAATTACCCGAACACCCACGATTCGGGCCGAGCATCCGCCGGACCCGGCCCGCGCTGCCCGCCGGCACCACGGGGACAGTCCCCGCGGCGGGGCGGGGCGGGGCGAGGCGGGCGGTCCTGGCAACCGATAGGCAGGTGGGCGGGGAGGGGCGGGGCGAGGAGGGCGGTGCTGGCAGCCGATAGGCGAATGGGCGGAGAGGGGCGGGACGGAGGCCGCGCAGGGGCGGGCGCGAGGATGGGCCCTCGCTCGGTTCCCTCAGCTCCGGGCGGGCGCGGGAGGTTCTGGCCGCGCCCCTCCCCGCCAGGAGCAGGTAGGGCTTGGGGGGGCGACCGCGGCTCCGCACCTTCTGCGGGGGAGCGGGACGGGAGCCGGCGGCCTCCCGGTGCTCTCCCGGCCTGCTTCCGTGCGGAGTGGGGGCAGGGTGGTGGTGCGGGGGCCGCCGCAGCGGGCGGGCCGAGCCCGGCCCTGGCCCCCGCCGCTGCGGGCACACGCGCGGCTCCCGGGGCCGCCCGGTGGGCCGGGTTGCATGGGGCAGGGCGGGAGCGGGGCTTGGCGGTGCGGTGGCCTGGTGGCTCGGTGAGGTTATCACCGGGTGTTCCGGCCCGCGAGTCGGCGGCCGCGGCCGGAACCTCCGCTCCCAGGGTTCGCTCTGATAACCAGCCCGTGGCCGGGCCGGACCGGCGTTTGCTGCGGGAGCTACCGAGGGAAGCTCGGAGGGGCAGAAACAGCGCGGCCCGCTCTGAAGCTCTGTGAAGCTGGCAGCTTCTCCAGACCAAGCGCCGTGTTGCAAGAGGCCCCGCACGCCAGCTGAAGAGCCAATCTGGGGTGTACGTGTACACACGTAATGTGTCTGCCGTTCTGCTGTAAATTTTATAGAGCCAGCAGATAGTGTATGTGCAGGAGTCTTGCTTTCTGAACTTAGCTTTAGTTCTTGAACGCATATAAGTACACAATAAGTAGTCCATTATATGTGCTTATTGTCAAAAATAACATCACGTTCATGACAACTTCTGCTGTCAGAGCCCCAGTGCAATTGTATTTAATACCTTGAAGTGCTTTAGCATTTATAGCACTTGCAGGAAAACTTTGTGCTGTAACACATATTGCAGAATCTGGAGCACAGGAACAAGTTGGATCCTGTATTATACAACTATTTTTTTTTTAAATATATATATGCAGTGGTAGCTCTCTGTAATGTGTGGATGTCAGGAATCCTGTAGTTACTCTTCAATCTTGCCAGCATAAGTGCATGCATATTTGATGACTTCTTCAAGTTCTGTTTTATTTTTTCCAATGATATTTATATTTTTCATTTTCAGATTGAGTTCAGTTAGAAGAACGTATGGCTGTCAAACGGTAAGCATGGTACCCTGTGCTGTGCTAAACTGCTTTCAGTGGTAGTTTGGCAGTACTGCAAACAGGAGATTTCTGTCCTTTCATTTAGTATCTCTAACCATTTCATGCTGTTTGTCTAAACTTCTCCTACTAATGCAGGGAAATCACTGCTCTTCTGGAAGACCTTCCATTCTGTTTCACCAGGACATCCCACCGGAGTCCACATACCTTGGATATTATTAGTACCTCAGGCAGTTTTTTTTATGCTCAGAACAGACATTACTTCGAGGATGATGTTTTTTTTCCCTTCCTTTGGAATAGTTTTCAACCTTTTACTTTCCTTTTGCCTTTCTAGGTATGCGTGTGTGACATTAACTGGTTGTGATGTTCTTGTGCCTGAGCTAGCAGGCTCTGGAGGTTGTCATGGGTGCACAGCATGTTGCCTTGACATTTCACGGTTCAGTACTGTGTCATGACATGGTAATATTATTTCTGGATCCAAATTAAAATCCTTTGGTGGAGGGATGTGCATGCTTGGGCCAGGAGGTGTTGCCACTGGTGTGAACCTGGGAAGTCACTCTTTACAGTGTTGGGTGGGCACATGCATTGTAGCATTTGGGTCTTCATGTCACCAGCCCGATGACAGGGCTTGTTTCCCTGCCTGCTTTGCTTTGGTAGCTTGCGTGCTGAATTCTTTTCACTCATATGACAGGTTGTATTCTCCCCTCTGGCCCCTTAGAGTAAGAGGTGCCCTGGATACTTGCAAATGCACGTATTCTCTTCTGTTCAATCTGCTTTTCTGTGTGCAATAAACAAAGTTTTTTTGTATTAATTTTCAAATGTCTGTGTTGATTTCTAGTTGTTGCAGCTTTTGTTATTGTACTTTACAAATCTCACCTCTTCCTGTTACCATTGGCTTAATCAGATCTGGCTACTTTTCATGGTGTTTCTTTTGTTTCCTCACTGTTGCACTGGCAGCACTGTTTAAAAAGCTTACAATTGCTTTCCTGTCTTTTTCTGACTTAACAGGTTCAGCTGTCATCTCTTCTACATTCATGCACATTACTTGTTCCTTTGTGCATTTCGTGAGAGTGTCTGATGTGCTACCTGTGCAAAACTGTTGTGGATTCATGCATTTTACAAAGCTTTGCTCTGTTTTGTTTTGCCATAGCCTCTGAACAAATACCAGAAGGCAGCAAATGTATTTCTCTTGCCCTGCCAAAGAGATTTAGTGACTTGGAGCTTAAGGGACTTTCTAGTCCCTCATATGAGAAAGTTGTTGCTGTCGTATTTATGATGACTATAAAGCCATTCAAAATGTAAACTCTAATTTCTCCTTACTGGATGAAAATAATAATTGAAATAATTAGTAATATTTTTGGCCTTGTTGAATCTAAGAATGCTTAAGCTGAAGCAATTTGATAATGCTGTGGGAAGAAATAGTCCTGCCCTTCCCAATGGCCTCTTTCTTGATCTTAGTGGTGTGCCAGCACATGCATTTATACAGTTGCATAAGACTGAAGAAATAAACTAGTTGGAGAAAAATGAGCAGTTTTCATCTGGATCTCTTTTCCAAGTTGAGGATAGGGTGAACTGTTCATGGTGTCCAAGAAGAGAAGGCTTTCATTTATTTACTTGAAGTTTAGCATCTGTAATCCGCTGTTAAAATCATTCCCAAATAGTGTGATAAACTTATTTGGGGAAATGTTAGAGTAAATCTATTCGCTTAGCTGCTTGTGTGTAGGATATAACCCCCAAAATGAGTCTGCTTATAAGTCTACTACAGACTACTTTTTCTTTTGCCTGTTTACTCATGTGTATAGGTTAAAGATAATAAAACCAAATATACCTTAAAGCTCCATGAATTATTTCTGTCAAGCGAACTGGCTAAACAAATTCCTGAGTAGAGAGCGCTATATAGCAATCTCCAGAATAAAAATGTAGGTTGTCTAGTAGAAGCATTGCTTTTACCCTGAGTATTTAACCATGAAAATTCAAGATGCAGAATTCCAGTTTTTCAATTGTAAGCTATAGTCTCTGATAGGACAATAACGCCTGTTTCTATTAAGAATAATGTTTTTATTATTTGTTACTGAATTTGCCTGACTAGATGTCTTGCAAGTGGTAACCAGCTCTAATCTGGCCTTAGTAAGTGAACCATAACTAGAATGTGACTTGACCTGGTTGTTAGGAAAATGTCAGTATGACTTTGTACAGCCATTTAATCTTTCTTCTGTCTCCTAGATTGCGCTAAGGCAGGAAAAGTTGTCTGGAAACAACATCAGGGTGGAGGTTACAACACTGTGGTAAGTGTGCTATTTTAAAACATAGAAGGGAGAAGCTGGGAAAGGAGCTGATATGGAATTGAGAGTCCAGGAGTGAATCACTCGGTGATGAATTGTCTGCAGCTTTGTGTGGGAAGATTAAAGTGGTGAGAACTTTAAAAGAGTAGAAGGCGGTAGCTGGTAGCTTGTGCTTCCTCATGGTGAAGGAAAGGAATATACATGCAGAGTATGAGGAAGGGTACTTGAGCTTCACGTTTTCATAAAGCTATAAAATGTAACAATCTATTTATCATCACTGTGTCCTTGCTAATTATAGCATTACTATTTTCATGACTGCTCAAGTGGTAAACTGGGGAGAAATATAATGTTTTCCATTAATAACATGCAAGTTTAGTGACCAAGTCAGAACTAGAAGCTGGCTATCCTTAACACCATACTCTGCTAAATTTACTAATCAACTTCCTTTGTTTGTAAGAATACAATAGTATTATTTTATGTTTGCAAAAAGAAAATATTTTAGTCTCATTGCACATTGTATCTTACTCCGATAGGACTGTTCCAAAGTATTTCTAATGAGGTTATTTATTTTTTTTCCTCCTAAAGTGGCTTTCTAGAAGATGACCATAGAGGATCTCCCAGAACCCTCCTTGGAAGGAGATTCCCTCTTTGAAAGAGAACGGTTCTTATTCCCAAATTCTGAAACTTCTGTTACTTTTTCTGTTGCTGCTGCACCAATGCCTTCAGACTGTGGTATGTGCTTTTAAGAGAAAATGAATGTGATCATCAGACAACATATTTGAATAATGAATTTTAAGAAAAACTCTCAACTCTTAATTTATTCCTTATTTTCAGAAAAAGTTTACTGCTTGTTAAATGAATTCTCTATTCTTTTTTAAAGGAAATTAAATATGAAGACCTGTGCTTTTTCTGTTGTTTTGATTGCACACATTTAAAATATACTATCTTTTCCTTCATACTGTTTCTTCTCTGTGTGTGGTCAGATGTTCGTAGGTTTTTTACATTTTGATGTGGAGCTGGATATTGTGTTAAATGTTAAATTGCAGTATTTAAATGTAGTTAAGCGTCTACATCACATTTAAAATCTCTAGAGTTAGACTTTCGTAGTTTCAGTGTGCAAGCAATACACTATAGGGGAATATTTCTCTTGGAAGTGTAGGTGTTTGTGGTGGTAAGGACTGTGAAATGAGTGTTTACAGATAACGATAGCAAGTATCAGTGATCAGCTTTTGAAATAATGTTGAATTGTCTTCACATGTATAAATTATTATAAAATTTAAAATATGTATAAATTATTATAAAATTTAATTAAAAATTAAAACATTAAATATCACCGTAAGGATCTTCATAGATAGCTACAATTTTAATGTCTTTGAATGTTGCAGAAGATGTTAATAGCATCTATATAGCTTCAAAATTAGTCTCCACCTCTGTTTTTCCCATGCATTGATTACAACAATCAACTGTATTCAGGAAAAATAAATACACATAATGTAATGTTCTGTCTTTGACAGACTCAGTGTTCTTGAGACCCATTTGATGAGTTAGCACAGGTTGGAAATTTAACAGTTCCGCAGGATATATTTTAGTACATGAACATGTGTTTTTACATGGTTCAGCCGTGTTCTCATAACTTGTCTTTCCTATTCTACTGTAAGTACTGCTGTGATTTATTCCATTCTGTTTTCTTATCCCTTAGAAAAATTCTCCATTCATCCTTCTTTAGCCATTATGTGTTGTGATGTCTCCTAATACCACCACAATATCACTTGCTATCAGACCTGCTCAGTCTATGCCTACTTACTGAATAAAAAAAATTTCTTTTTATAGGAGGTTACTGTAACCTGTGTAACAGTAATATTATGGAATCTGGGTAAAGAAGGTTAAACCACAACAGACAAAGATTCTTGGTCGTTACATTAAGTGCATTTATTTTTCCTTAATATAGTTGAGCACTGTAATCAATGCATGGGAAAGATACAGGTCAAGAAGGCAGTGTTTTAAAGTATTCTAGATGCCACTGTCCTTTTGTGGAACTTATTGTTTTAACAGATTTTCTGTAGCATTTCTTGGTTTGCAAACACTACAGCTGATCACCTGTTAAGCACTTAGGATGATTGTTATTAATACTTAATATATTCTCAGGTTTTTACCCTAGCATGCTGGTTGTAACAGTCTATTAAGAGTTGCTTTCTGATATATAATTTACTTCAGGTTCATAGCTAGAAAGCTTCCTGGTAGACTAAAAAATCACGCATGTTGGGGAAGATCGTTGATTTTGTTGGCTAGTTGTCTGTTTACTTCATAGCTGTCAGAATGAGATCAACTGTGGTTTATGCAGAAGTTACATATCAGTAAATACATCAATAGATCTGTGTCAATGCATGGGATGTAGGTAAGAAACACGTTTTGTGTAGTGCTGGGAGATAAGGGGTTTGCTTTTTTTTATTTTGGTGTGCTAGGTACAGGTAAAAATTCATGCTAAATATCAGTGAAGTTGTCCTTTTTCATCCTCGTTGGATCAAGGCAATGCAAACTCAAGACAGCCAGGAAGTGAGCACCATATGTGCTTTTATCTGTTAATCCAAGCTAGAAGTATGATATGCTCTTTTTGAGGGAAGGTAATGATGACTCATCTAGAGGTAGTTTATATCATGTCATACACCCAGATGGTTGATGCTCTGTTTTACTTAACCTGTATGTCTGTTCTGAGAGCCTTTTATCTGCGATTGATGCAAGCTGACATTGTACATTTATTTGAAACCTTTTTAAAAGGCAACTCCCTGATAGCTGCAGTGGAGCCAGAAGTTCATTGTTTTCCATGATTCAGTAATTTGCTGATGACAGTAGGTTCTGCTTCCATTCCCTCTCCTAATAGCCATTGCTATCCAGATTCTTTCATACAATTTTCCAGAGTTTGAAGAAATTCCACAAATGTAAAATACAGTATGTGTATATACATGCACACACATACACCTGTAAGTAACATGAAATACTATACTTTAATAATAAGGTGTTTTTTACACCTATACTTTGGGTTGCCTTCAGCAACGTGAGGCTTAAAATCTTAAAAATACATCTTTTTTCCATTCTTGGTTTGGCTTAATTTTTGAAGGTGTTTGTTACCTGCAGCTGCCACCAACTGGGATTGATAGATTCATGAAATACCTGAAAATACTGGAGGCCATGGAATGCTTTCCTGATTTGTGCACATGTTTATATTTTGGTATGCTTTATGTAAATTGTGATGGAAGAAGGGGGAAAATACATGTTTTGCAGCATATGGAGAAATCATGTACACATAATCACTGAGAGATCAAGAGGCTTGTCTGTGCTAGGCAACAGATTAGAACCAGCAGTCCTTTGCTAGCTTGAAGGAAGAATATTAGCATAATCATTGTACATCTCTCTTGGTCCTTGCCTAAACTTAAAATCAGTCTTGCAGTACCATTGTATTGGTGGCTGATTCACAGCTTTTTCAGAAGTACAAGATAAATGTTAGTATTAAAGAAAAAATAGACCAGATGCTAAACACAGTTTTCTAAATTAATTCAATATTCTGATTTTTCCACTGTGACTTGTAGTAAAGTGACTCTCTCTGCTCTTCTTTGCCCCTGGGTTTGAAACGTTAGAAGCATGTTAAAACTTATGATTGTACATAATGATTCCTTTTTTTTTTTTTTTTTAACAGAGTTTTCCTTCTTTGATCCCAATGATGCAGCATGCCAAGAAATACTTTTCAACCCCAAAACATCAGTTTCTGAACTGTTTGCTATCTTAAGGCAATGGGTTCCACAGGTCCAGCAGAACATTGATATTATTGGGAATGAGGTGAGGTATAAATGGAGATCCTTGAATGCTTTCAGTGTTAAAGTATTATGGTGACAACAAATACAAACAGTTCAGGGAGAAGCAGAACTAATCATAAATGCAGATACAATTTCTGCCATGTAACAAGTACTTACTGATCAGTGCCTTGTATTGCACATGTTGTCAGCGTTCGTTTGGAAAAGGGAAAGATGCTGGGTGAAAAATCAGTGCATATGGATTGGTGGTAGAATCACAGAATCACGGAATATAGAAACAATGTTTCTTCTCAAAGCAGTTATTTAGACACCCTTCACCTTGGTGTTTCAGTTTCATGCTTAGCAGCAATCATAAACTCCAATGTCTGACCTTACAGTGAGGCCTGACCTTAAAGGCAATGTTTCCAAGGCACAAAATGAGGTAGGATCTGAAATCTTTTTGCAACCTGCAGTAGGCTGCTTTGAGAAGACGTCTTGTTTCTAGTAATTCCTTCCTACTTTCCTATTTTTCTTCTGGATTGCAGGCTTTTCTAGCCAGGTGGGAAGTATGGCAAAGATTCTTCCTGCCATAGTATAACTGGGGGCTTTTTTGGGGGGGGTAGGGGGGAGGAGCGGAGGGAGGCAGGAATTTTTGAGAGACCAAAGAGCAAGCAGAAAGACTTGATAAATGATGTTGTTTTCCTATTGTTCAGTTAAGCAGTTAACTTTTCAGCATGTGAAATGTATGTTAGAAGTAATAATATAAAGAAACTTTAAATTCTGTAAACAATGAAGGTTAATGATATCCACATAATACTATTTATTACATTTGTGCATGTTGCTCAGTTCTGCAGTTAGACTCTATTCTGACAGGCTTCTTTTTTGTTAGCTGTTGAAATGAATCCAGGAGTCCATATATGTGAAATAACTTACTAAATAATACTGATGTCAGTGATATGCTGGAGCTAAAATGTGTTTGTTTTCCACTTGTTTCTCAGATCATTAAAAGGGGTTGCAATGTGAATGACAGAGATGGACTGACCGACATGACTCTTTTGCATTACACTTGCAAATCAGGGGCTCATGGTATTGGTGAGTAAAGAAACATCATTATATATGTAAAAACCCTGACAAAGGCTAATCCCATCAACTATTACTGAATTTTTCCTTGCAGTAGATTTTTTTTTAGTGATTGGTTTTATCCCTTCTAGTGGCCATCAGAAAGGAAGATACAGAACTGTGGTGTGGTTATGGCTGTGGCAGTTGGGAGTAAGTTGAGTTAGTGGTATAGGTATTGCAAACAATGTTATCAACAGAAACATATATTTAATGCAGCAAAGGCTGCTTCAGACTGAGGTGCAAACTGTGAACTAAGCTATCGACAGTTTTCTTACGTCAGTGAAACCAGAACATTTAGGTGACTGGCTTTCCTTTTTTTTTTTTTGTTTCACCCTGATCATGTCAGAAGAAAACAATAAACTTCATTTGCATTATTATGATCGTAAGTACTGGAATAAGAGTGTATTTAATTCTGTTTGAACACATCGATTAGCTTTTCTATGTTGTGCTACTCTTTTGTTGACCGAAACCCAGTTCTCTGAATTTGAACTAAGTTTCTGAGTGAGGTCTGACAGAGGTTTGCTTTTCTGGGGGCAGCAGGTCTGTTAACATAAACTTCAGTATTGTGAAGTGTAATTTTTTTTTTCTTCTATCAGATACTAAAATCCCTGTTTTTGATGGGTGACATGTTATTTACGTTAGAGATAAACAGGTAGTGTTGCTATATACTATAGTAGACATTTCAGCCCTTCATGATAAAAGGCAAAGCTTTCCTATGTCCTAATCTTAAGAAGAAAGACATCTACTAGTAAGTGTTCTGCTATGAGCCTTAGGGGTTTAATGTACATTATGGTTACACGTAAGCATGTGCATATTTTTGATGCCATTTAAATAAATCCCTGATGCACATTTTATGAAATTTGCTTTGTAGGTGATGTTGAAACCGCTGTAAAATTTGCGACGCAGCTTATTGATTTGGGTGCTGATAGCAGTTTACGCAGCCGCTGGACAAATATGAATGCCTTGCATTATGCTGCCTACTTTGATGTTCCAGAACTTATTAGAGTTATTTTGAAAAATGCAAAGCCAAAAGGTAGGCATTGTTCCTTTTTCTTTCAGGTAGTTGTCTGTATTTTGTTACTGTGTTGAGCCTAAGCTGGTGGATAGTGGTCTTTAAGAGTGGGGTTTGTTTACCCATTATATTATATAAATATTTCTTGTTCTTTTAGTCAGCTTCATTGGTTCATTTTCTCCTACCATTATTTTTTGTTGTGGTTTAATGCACTGATTCCATTGCTGTTTTTTGAAGTTGATAAACTTGAGCTTTGTAAAAGATGATAGAGAAATATCTAATAGAATGGAAAGCAAACAGGTTAATTCTAAGCTGTTGAGGACTACAAGAATGTATGCAGAAAAACGATGATGTAAGTATTCTGGTGAATTCTTAGAGTTTTTAAGATGCCTTAAACATTGAGGAGTATGTTTGAAATGCTGGGAGAAGGGTAAAGGAGAAGTGGGAATTTGGCAATGATACGTGGCAAACTAGTGACCGAAGCAACTTTGACATGCTCATTTTTCCCACATCTTGGCTATCTAGAAGGTCATGTGTAAGAAACAGTTTGACTTTAGTGTTTGGCATAAATAAATGGTAACTTTTAGGATGATAATATAAAGGATTGGTAATTGGAGTCCTATTTACACTAATGCAAATGGAAATACAGAAATGGTTCTGAACCAGAACCATTAGTTCCTACTTTTGTCAAATATCAAAACCAGTAAGCAATTTTAATACTAAAATTGTACAAATGTTTCTTTGTTCCAATGAATATCCTTCTGATTGTGCTATTTTGCAAAATGATTAATTCCCTTTTTTACTAGTTGAAGCTAAAGACTGTCTCAAAATTCTGAAAAGGTGGTAGGTTTTTGGAGTACACAAGGGTTGCTTACCGTGTTGCGAGTCATCATGGAAATAATTGTTAAACAGAGCTGTTATTGGTGTGATGTGCTTAGGAGGTAATGTGCAGGTTGGTAACAAAAGACGAAACAACATCACATTTCAATAGTCTGGTCTCCATAATTTGCATCAGCAGATTAATTCTTCTTTCAGACCTCACTTGTATTTGGTGTTCTCGTCTCCTGTGCAGTGCCTACAGAAGGGATGGGGATTTGCTCAGATTTCCAAGGAAACTACTCTGGTTAAATGCTTTGCTTGTTGGTAACTCTTGGATCAGCAGATGATTTTTTTTTTTTTTTTTTTTTTAAGTCTCAGAAAATGCATAAAATGATTTGCCCTAGCTGTGACATGGAAACAATGGATGGTCTGAATTAACAGAAAGAATAATCTTAGCTCCATACTACATCAGGCAGTTTTCAGAGAAGGGAGCATGTACAGAGAAGGCAAAAGTGCCTTGGGTGGATTCATGCTGAACTGGAGAAAAAATGGTTGATGTATAAATAGCTCCTCAAGACAGTGCTGTACTGACTCTGAGGCACCCATTGTGAAACAGCTGGTACCACAGATGTTTCCTTTTCATTTACCGCTAAACTATGTCCTTTATGACATTCTGCAGTTAAATTCTTTATACAGATTTACTCCTCGATGGTTAGAATAGAGAGCTAATTTGATCTTAGATTTTTAAAGGTTTTAAATAGAAAAATTGTTAAAAGCTTAAGAATTAGAAATGTTGTGTGGTACCATTATGGAGTGACTGTAACCTGCATGGGTTGCTAATGACAGACTATTGCTGCATATTAATATTCCATAGATAGTTTGGGCATAGTTACTGGATAACATTTGATATATATGTGTTTCTTTTTGTCACATGGACTATGCCAACTTAGACATAGAACAAAGGTGTAAGAAAACAGGGTTTACAAACTCCAAGTGTGAAGCTTGCAAGTCTGAGGAAGTCATAGTAGTCTAATTTGAAAAAAACAAACCCATAAACCTATATATCAGTTACTTTTAAAAATAGGAGTATGTACAGCTGTTGCTGACTCAGCTGATGTTACTGATCAGCATCTCTGCAAACTGGTTCCTCCTATGTGTGCAGAAAATGCTTTGATAGCCTTATCAAACATGGAAGTTTCCAGTGGTTGTTTACAACTGCACAGCTTCTACTGAGTTTTAAACTGGCAATAGTTATTTGACATTTGATCTGTAAAAGGTACATTTGCATACGTAGCTGTGATGTCAATGCAGTCTTTTTTGTGCATGTGCCAATTAAATTTAAAATAGCTAAGTTTGTGTTCATACTGGTGCAACTGTAAAACTGTTAAAAATTTACCTTTGATCGTTATAAAATTCAGAATCAATCTTTTCTAGTGTATAAGGTTGACATATATATACACAGATGTATTTATCTGCCTTCTATATATGTTGATGCTTTATTTGCCCTCAAAATATTAATTTAGTATAACTATATAAGGATGTTGATACAGTTGGGATATACTTTATCACACTGTGAGAAAGGCTAGTGCTATTTGTGATAGAGACTGTAACTGGAAAATACCAGGAGACTGTACAACCCTGAGGTAGAAAGTTTTATGTTCCTCACCAGTATTTCAAATTGGAACATTATGTCTAAGACTTGTTGGCTTTTGGGTTGTGTATTAAATCAGTTGGCATTTTTAATAAATGGTCATATACATAATTGACTCAAATTGGCATCTCTTGCATAGTTTAGGAGAGGAGCCAAAGACTAAATAGGCATTAAAACTTCAATCTTATAGAACAGTAATAACTTCATAGCAGATTGAAAGATACATTGGAAACAATTGATGGAAATAAGTAGTATGCTAAATATCTTCTAGACAAATACAGTGCTCTATTTTCCAAACTATCAGTGCAAGACCTTTCAGAATGCAATTCTTTGAAAACAAATTATAAAAATTGCTAGCTCTTACTTTGTTCTTGGCCATTAGTAACTAAATCAATGTAAAGCAGAGGTGTAGTAAGCTTTTGCTTGCCCCACTACCTGCTCACAAAGGAAAACAACTGGATGAAGATGCCTCTCATTTTAAAATTTGATACCTAGAAACAATAAAATAGAAATATTTTCTGAAACACTAATTTACATGCAAACCTAAATTTACTAACTTGTTAATGTTGGCACAGTAGATTGGGTATCTTGATAGCAACATTTTTGCAGTTAAGTCATCAGTATTATAAAATGAATGAAAGGAAATGCTCATCTTCCAGATTGATTCATGGTGTGAATAAACAGATGCAGTTAAAGTTGATATTCTATGTAGAATCACTTCCTATATGCATTTGGTACATAACTAATGGTATCTGTATACATGTTAGCATAAACTGTAATAAATTAATGTCCTCTCAAACAATCTGTAGAGTGAAATGTTCACATAACACTTACATACCTCACATGTGATGTTTAATTGCAGATGTGGATGCCACCTGTAGTGATTTTGATTTTGGAACAGCTTTGCATATTGCTGCATTTAACCTGTGTACAGGAGCTGTCAAGTGCTTGCTGGAACATGGAGCAAATCCTGCCTTTAGGGTAAGGAGTTAGGCTGTAGATTCACCAAAAAGTGAATAAGTGGATAGACTGAACAGTCTGTGTGGGGTTTTGGTTAGCTGAAAGTATGTTACATGGAGTGATAGTGCCTCAGAAAAATTATTTGTAACTTTGTATGCTTTCTCATACTCTTGTGTTGAAGTTTGGCTTTGTGTCATGGTCTAGTTCAGTAGTTCAAATAGCTGTCAAGGTGTTCTTCTGTTTGTTGCTTGGACTTTCATTTGTTAATACTCCTTTGTGTCTTGCAACGGTTGTCACAGCAGTGGTGGATCTTTCAGAAATACAGCAGTGCACTCTGTGACTTCCAGAAACGCAGTGTATCGCTTAGCAGTGGACTTAGTCTTAGCATAAGTAACTGGTAATGAAGAAACATTAACTGCTTCACTTACTAACCAAATAATTGGCGTGAGTCATAGTATAAAATGCTGCTGTGTGTGTAGCCACAAATCTTGGCTTTTAGTGTTGTGGGTTTTTGTTGTTGTTGTTTTTTGGTGTTTTGTTTTTTTTTAGCATAGGCATTATTTCAGTTCTCCGTTTTCTTCTTTTTTTTTTTTTTTAAATGAGAAATCATGGTTGTTTTAAAGCTATTCAAAAGCCATTATTTTATGTATCACTGATGGTATGAAATCTTCTGGAACATCATTGTTCATACAGTAGTTCTTCATGATAATTCAATCTAGATAATTTAAAAATGCTGTTTTTCTCCTTTGTTTCGTTACTATTGAGTGCATGTACATGTTTCAAATTCCATGGCAGCTGTATGTTTGAAAGGCTGTTGTCCCAGGGAGTGCTGGTTTGTAGTTGCACAAGCCTGAGCTGGTGAAGCTGCCCTTGAGAAAACCAGTCTGGTGCCATGGTGCCCACTTTTGCTGCCTTGCCTGTGCTCGGTCCCGTGCCCTGTGGTAACACAAAGATTTGCAGGACTGGTGTGACTGAAACAATCGCTCATGTGATGACTAAAAACTCAAAACAAGCTGCCAGCTCAACCTTAACCTGGCTATATCGTGGTTTTAAGGTACTGTGACTTGAATGGGGCTGAACTTTTACTTATGGAATGACTGTAGATTTTTAGAAAATGATAGGTATTTGATTCTTCAATCCCATGATAAAGCTCTGACCAGAGACAGTGTGTAGAGCTTGCTCATATGAGGACAGCAGTGTAAATGCTGAGTAAGGATGATAGTTTTCTAAGGATGAGACAGGGAGATTTATAGGGGCTCAGGGAAGGTTGAGCTTTCAGTCTGTTTTTTAAGGGAGCAAAGCAGACAGAGTCTTACTCTATGTCATTCCCTCATTGGGTTTCTGGTAATTTCTGAATCCAGGGGCTCAGCTGAGACAAATTTGGAAGACCAAGATAATTATGTTTCCACAGACTGTGAAAATTGGCAGATAGGTGAAGATCTGTTACTAATGCCTTCGCTGAAGAGATTGCGGGCAGAACTTGCCATCATAGCAGCCTGGCAGCCCAACACTGCACTTGCAGTCTGGCTGTGGCCTGGAGTTCGAGTTGTCTCCAGGTGAGCTGGTACTCCAGCAGCTCTGGCCAAGGGCCAGTCTCACCTGGGACACAGGGGAGTCACAGTCACTGCCTGCTGGGAATGGGAAGTGTTTGGAAAGGACTCTCTCCTGCATTCATCTCTGACACAATAGTCTATGTCTAAATCTGAACAGCTTTATTCAAGTATTTATATGAGATATCAACTTTGTATAGTCTGTGCATGCAATATGTATTAATTAAATTCTTACACTTGGAATAAGCCTCATCAAGGAATAAGCTATACACTGAGTAAAACTAAATTCTTTGGGAAGTATTGGCATTACAGTATTGGTATTACAGACTAGAATTCTTGTTTACTTTTCTAAATCTATGTTAAGTTACATGTATACATACAGGTGTGCTTTTCATGTGTTCTGAGTAGCAATAATGTTCTTTAAAGTAAAATTTCGGTAACTTAGCACTTTTGAAAATAAGTCACTGTAAATGCTAGTTTGTATATCTAAGGCTGTTTTGGTATCCTTCTGTGAAAATGTGGATGTTTTTATAACTGTTTATATTATCAAATATCTAATGAACTTCATAAGCTACTATAGTTTTGCTAACCAGGTGTATCTTTGTCACAAAACAAAGTCCTATGCTATGTTATGTTTCTACAGAATGACAAAGGGCAGATTCCAGCGGATGTGGTGCCTGATCCAGTGGATATGCCCCTGGAAATGGCAGATGCAGCAGCCAGCGCAAAAGAAATCAAGCAGATATTGCTGGATGCAGTGCCTCTCTCATGTGACATTTCAAAAGCCATGATTCCAAACTACGATCACGTCACTGGCAAGGCCATGCTTTTATCGCTTGGTCTGAAACTGGGAGATCGTGTTGTTATTGCAGGACAGAAGGTATGATAACCAGCCTGATACTACCTTCACGATTTCTAGACAGTCAATTTATTTACCCCTTTGGAGACATACCTCAAATTTGAGGGTGTAAAATACTTTATGGAAGGTATGAACTCTGTATGGCAGTAAGCATCTAGTTACAGATAGTAATAAGCTGAACAGTTATTTGTTACAGTCACTACTATGAAAAGCTGTTTTGAAGGGCACAGACTGCATTTTGTATCTGTAAACATTTTTTTAACAGTTCTCCTGTAGTACATCAATGTGGCTCAGATTTTATTAACATTTTTGGTGTCACATCAAAATGATGGTAAAATTTACAGATTACTTTGTGTGTTACCCAGCTTTCAGTTCTGAGTATGCATTTGTGAATTACCCCTGATAGTTTCCAGAAGGCAGTAAAAGAAAACTTTGATTCTGCTTCTGCTGTAGTAACCCAATTTCACTGGTGCAATGCAGCTAAAATCTTTGAAGCAATGCTGTGCCAACAGCGTTGTTATAATACGTGATTCTGTGCAAGTGTAAGAATGTAGCTAATTCTGGTACAGCTCCAATGTGAATAGCTTTTAAGAAGCTACTTTGCTAGACACATTTTAAAAAATGTATTTGCAAAATGCAACATTGATATTGCAGTTAGTAGTCACACCTTTTATTTGTTCTGATGGCAAGGGCTCTGAAATGAATTAGGAATGCCAGAACTCTTTTGAAGATTTCAAATATTTTTCTGGTAAATACGGAAGGCATTTGTGAGCAAAATTTGTTTGAGTAGCTTTAATAAGTTTTCTAGCCTAACTTCAGATTTGTAATTGTCACAACTGAAGTGTTCTACAGTGAACCACACCGAGAGCACGAAGCAGCTTCCGTTCTGTATTGTCATTTGGTGTGTTCTTGAAACTGGGTAAGGAAAAGTAAAGGAATCAGTAACTATGCAGAATGCATTCTAACTGAAGTACATACAGGAAGGCGCTTATTCTTTAAAGGCAGTGGTTTTAAGAAGTTGTTGGAGGCTGTTTTTCTGTTGGCAAAGGCCAGCAGGGCTTTCCAGTTTTTTTAAGGGAACCAAAACTATGATTGTGCTTTTTGGTCTTCCTTTTCCACCTCTGCTTTCCTCTCTTCCTGTCTTTGTATGTGAGGAGTGGTTCTGCATTACTCCCACATTGTTTCCCACTCCCTTTCTCCATTTGTCCAAATGAATATGTGGATCTCAGCCCTGTCTTCCCCTCCCCTTTTATACTCACAAATGCAGGGTAGAGCAAAAGTGTGAACAGGATGATGAAAATGGTGCCCGATTCTTGATGTCCTCTTGGATCAGTTCTCATTTCCAGAATACAGGAGCGGGGATGAGGGCGCTGGGATGGCAGTATTTTTACGAGCAATATTTACGGATTCCTGTGCTCATTCCTGCTTCTGCAGTCTCCTAACGTATCAGCTGTAATGAAGCTTGAAAGCCATGCACAGCAGATGCCAGAGGGAAAATGGATTCCTCTCTCGATTCCTACTGTGCCTGTCATTCTAGTTGTCTTACAGGGTAGGAAGCTGTGTAAGCACGTGTTTGTGTATGTGATTTGAGGTCCCTTCAGCTTCACAGGCTCCTGCTGTTGCTAGATTATATCTTATCAAACCGACATTCAATGAAAATGCAAGTGCAGGGAAACTAACAGCTGGGAGAAAACTTCCTCCTGTTCCTGGCCCGTTTCTCCTGTGCGAGATATCCTTTGCTCCTTGCTTGCACAAGTCCTAGGGCTTGTGCAAAATTGGAGCGTCAGCTTTGCCAACTCCATCTCCTGTTTCAGATGCCTGCTGCTCTTGTTCCTCTGCCCAGTACGTGCCCTTTGGCTGGTGCCTGGAGAGTAGAGGAATCTGTTGGGCCGCTTGGCCAGGCTTCCTCTGGCTGAATTTGATCTGTGCTTGTACTTGGGCCTGAAAACATCTAGGTCTAGATTAGTGTGATGTACTTGCCTATAACAATCAAGTTTAAAAGAGACCTTCAGAGTAAAAGAAGAATAGGGTCCGGATCACGTTTATTTCTTTACAGAACATTAAGAAAGAGTAACTGGAAGTTTTTGTAGTAAAGAAAATAAAGGGTTTCTGTCTTTGTAATATCTGAGGGTGGATTGGACAGTGCAGTCATGGTAAAAGTGAACTAATAGTATTAAGGTCACATGAGGTAAATGAAAACTGAGCAACTGAAAGATCAAAGGTTTTTATTACTAATACTAATTTAAAAATCAAATATAAAAATGAATTTAAATCTGTGCTAAATGCACCTCTGTTAGTTATTCCTCCTCCGTTTGGATGAAGTGTGTGAGCTTATAATGCATATTTGTGGAGACTGAGGCCCACTGGCAGGACTGGTCTGTCTTGATATTCTTGATATACTTATCTGTTCAGAGTCTATATAGTATATATTGCAACAGCAAAAAATGTTAGAACATTTCCTGCCTTTTTAAATTTTTTTCCATCATACAGATGGAATAAAAGATTTTTGAATGTTTTCCAAAGAAAAAAATTAAGTATGCTCTGAAGTTTACCCTTTAACCTTTGCAATATATATAAGAATACATATGTGTTTATATTTATACACACAAATATATATTTATGGAGTTTTTAATCTAGTATTTCCATGGAATGTCCAGTTCAGCAAGACACCCAGTTGTGATTCTGGAACTATTGTCGTGGAAGGCACTGGAAGTAAAACTTCTAGTTAGACATATACTGCTGTATCTTACTGACTTGGAGCTGTATTGTACAGTAGTGGTGTCTCATTGTTGCCTGTTATGAGATCTGTCAATAACCTCTGCATTTGTTTGATACAAAAATATATGCAGAAAAACTAATGCGTTTTGGAACATGCAGTGGCTGGCATCCAAAGATAGGAATGTCAATAATCAAGGGAGATTGTTATGTTTGCGTTTCTCTGTTCTGGTTGAAAGCTTGGTGGTGACTTGCTTTCTTCTTTGTAGTCTAGACTATGTCCTCGTGGACAATAAGTTTTTAGCAAAGTCATTCTATGTTGATGCTTTTGCTTTAGGTTGGTACATTAAGATTTTGTGGCACAACAGAATTTGCCAGTGGCCAGTGGGCTGGCGTGGAGCTGGATGAACCAGAAGGAAAGAACAATGGAAGCGTTGGAAAAGTCCAATACTTCAAGTGTGCACCGAAACGCGGTATGACCTTCAATATTTTTCTTTAAATTATTTTGAAACCTGAATTTAAAAAAAGTATTGGAAGATATGAGAGAATAAATACAGATAATGGATTGTGTTTCTTTTCTTCTTTGTAGTGCTTGCTTTGTTTGTTTTATTGATTCTTTTAGCTGCGTGTAGTTTTTTAGCTGCAACTATTTGCAAAACGACTCAAACAACCAACTAGTCAAAATTTCCTGTTACTTCTTTGAAAGTGTAAGGTAATAGTCTTTCTTGTTTTCCCATCTGTATTGTTGACGCTATTTGTTTGTGTTGTAACAGTAATGGCCCATGTTTCTTTACCTGTTTTGTCTTCCTTTTAATTTAAGAGGCTCACACTTGTAGCTGTTTTCTAACAGCTTTCTAACCTCCAGTTTGAGGTATTTCAATTGGTATTTCACAGATATACAAAGTCTTGCATTTTGTAACAGTGGAGACTGAATGTTACTATTAGGACAAAAAGGAGATTCTAATCGATAGTTTTACTGCCTTCCTGAATTACTCTGTTCAAGTTTCTTGATAAGTCTCTTGGTTTCACTGTTCCTTTGAGGTAGTTCTTCCTACCCTGCAAGTGCTTCAGCAGCATAACAAGCTGAACAAAACCCAAACTTAATGGTGTAAGAGATAGTAGCTGGAAAGTTTTGTTACATTATTTTTACTCCTGATTTTTTTTTTGGCACATCCGATTTTCTCTCCAGGTATCTTTGCACCTCTTTCTAAAATAAGCAAAGCTTCCGATCGCAAAAAAAGCTCTTTACGAAGTTCTTCCACGCGGTCTTCACCTTTGGTCAAATCCAAGAAAATAGACGTGACGCACATAACTTCCAAAGTGAACTCTGGTGGGTATTTACTTGTGTGTTGAGACAGGATAGAAGGATACTAATGTTCAAGAATTACCACCAATCTTATAAATTTTGATATTAAAATACTTGTTTGTTTTTAGTTCATCACTTGGGATGAGAAGTTGATATTCATTAGCTATGTGTTCTCATTCACTAGCCTTTAAACCGGCACTGGAAGGAGATGGTGTGTAGTCGCTTAGTGATTATAGTGGTCTGATGTACTATAAGAAGTTCTAGTCTTTATAGACTAGACTTTATAGTCTGTTAAAAAAAAGTTCAACGTTTATTCTCAAGCCTTTAAAGTTAATTTTTGATTGACTGTGATATTAGTTAAATGTCTAAACTTAATGTGATTTCATTTATTAAGATCATCCTGGGTCATTTGAAACTTCTCACTGAAATCAGTGAAAATCTAGAAACTAATCTATGACAATTTTATGTATAGAAATTGAAGAAATGTAGTTTATTTTCTGGCAAAATGGTCAGGGAACTATTTAACGGATTGCATTTTATCTGCTAATTAATTTATCTGAGTAAGACCAGAGGGGAATTAGAAGAGAAAGATGTCCTTGTAATAAGGCTTTGGTCTACTCATTGGAGTTCTAGGCTCAGTCTCTGGTTTAGTCTTTTAGTAGTTAATTCAAATTATTCAATCCTTCTGAATTCTCTTCTTGTGAAGGAAGAATGCTGCATCTTTTCTCACCTGTTTAGGTTCCCAGGTGTTTGGAGTTCAGGCTCTTTCCTGCTCTGTACAGTGCCCACCATGCATAGCCTGGCCCCATGTCTGGCTGGTTACATGATGATGCCATTAAGCATATTACATTAGCATTTCTTTTCCCTTCCAAACCCTGTTTAGGTGACATGCTAAGGGATGGAAGATATGCACACATTCTCATGGAATTTACTCAAGCACCCTAAAACACTCTGCTCTTTACCAGTGATATGCAGGGCACAGAGAGAATGTGCCAGGCTGGTAGAAAAGATGGGTTTTGGCAGCATTTTGGATGACTTGTGTAACTCTTCCCTACATAGATTGAGGGGGAAGCAAGCCCTAATTATGTGTATTTACATTTAGCACAAGATTTAAGCTATTTATGAATGGATATCCTGCATAAAAAGCTTCTCAGAAAAATGAGGAGCGGATCTGAGCTGACTTTTCTATTTAGTATTTTTCAATGGTTGATTCAGTTTATTGTGAACTGATTGTAACTCACTAATCTAAAATGGAAAGCAGCACTGTTTCCTTTGTCACAGACAGCGTGTTCCGGGCAGTTTCTGTCACAAAGGTGCGTTTGTGTCTTTGTAAATTTTAAACATTTGATGCTTGCTTTAGGTAAAAAATCAGTGAGTTATGCATCATCTGCCCAGCAGAGTTACACCCACTAACAGTCATCTGGAAGCTGCTGTTTATAAGATGTTCTTGTGTTGAAATTTCCATTAGCATTTAATGTGCCTGGCTGATCCACAGGCTGGAGTGGGAGGATAAGGCTGCAGAGGCAGAACTTTGTTTTGCAGCGTTTACATCCATCTCCATATTACATTTATTTCTCTTAAACTTCATCCCTGCGATACACTGGTTTGCAATGATCCAAGAAAAAATAATACGCTTTTTTCAGCTTATAATCATATCTACAAAGTAAAATATAATACTGTATATGATTTTCAAATTCGATTTGTTTCTACTGGATTTGAACAATCCATCAAATTGATGATAATAGGTCTTTTTCATGTTTTTAGAAAAAGGATTATTGTGATCAAATTGAGAAATATGTTATCTGTCACAAACACTAGTTTTTAGCTCTGATGCCTTAATGGCTAAACTATACAATTTTTGAAAATATAATAGATTTGTGAACTACTTCACTCCCTGTAGCTGAATTAAGCTGAGAGAAATAGTTACATAAAAAAGATACGATTTTTCTTTCATGATGGGAGAGGATTCATCATAGATAAGCTTGTTCTTCATTGAGTTAGGGTAGGAAACTGTCAGAAATGCAAAATGACTGTTCACAAATTATAACTTTGTGGCAATACTAGTTCACATGCATATCACAACATTTCTGCTCTAAGAGATGCTATTGCCATACTTCAGTATTTGTAGACAGCCTGAAGATTTGATCTCTAAACTTTTATGCATAATCTTTAATGCAGAAATTGCGAAATTAATCCTAGTGAATAGTATACCTTAAGTACTATGAAAGTGTATGTTGCATATATAATAAATATAAATGTTTCAAAAATTTAAGTAAAGCTCCTTCAATATAAACATTAATAATTTTCAGATAATTTGTTTATTGTTGGTCAAGATAGTTTGCACTGGTTTAATGTGTTAAGGGGTTTAAACATTTGTGCTTATCCATCAGAACAATTTTGCAGTCTTGTCTTACCCATTTATCAAGAGTCTAAGAAATTGTACGGTTCTGTCTGTTTTATCCATGCATCCGCTCATCTGCAGATCTGTCAAATGTTTGTTGTGTATGACTTACCTGTAAAATTATTTTTCATTGTTAGGATGTATATATTTAATTGTATATATTATTTTTTATAGGATTAAATATGCCAAAAAAAGACAGTGCTTCTGAAACCAACTTTATGACTCCTAAAAGGGGCAAAGCTGTACCTGCAAAAGACGGTAATGAAATTTTTAAAACTTTTTTAACATCTTGAGAAAAATTTTGAGTAGACCAGAGGAAGTATTATTACTGCCATACCTCTGAAAAAGTCCTTTATCTATAGGAAAGAGTTTCCCTGCCTGTCTGTATTCAAGTCCCAAGCACGCTGTACACATTTATTTTCCCAGGAGCAAGAGTAATTTGTGTGGGTGTTTGGCTGGCGTTCTGTGTTGGTTTGATAACAGCTTTGGTCCATATGTGTGGCCAAGAATATTGACAAGCCCTTAGAGCTGAAAGGTGTCTCGTAGTGAATGATTTTCCAGAGGATCTGCAGAGTTACCTTCTAGGGTTTCTGAGGGGAGGAGACCTTTTGCCCTGTGTCGTTACTGCCTAGATTTTAATGAAGAGTCGTGCACATCTTCTGTTGGAATTTTTTTTCTCTCCTGTATCTGTATGTTCACACTTGTATTATAAAGTGTTGTCATCTAACAGTACTTAACAGTCTTGGCATTGTATCATGGAAGCCTCATAATAACGAACTTCAAATATGAAAAATGAAACTCTAGCATTTTCAAAAGTTCCTTTTACATACAAATCATCCTCTGCAATTATCTAGTTTCAGAATGGGATAGTGACTTCTATTGCATCAGTATGTTGTTTGCCAAATGAAAACATAAAGGGACGTCGCTTTCAGGGCTGTCTTTAACGAATTGTAACAATCCGGTTTCCTTTGAGGTTTTCTCTTTAGAATCATACTATGAATGTTGGTAAAAGCAATATTTCTTTGAATAACTTGAAGTGTGAATTTCAGTATACCTTCTTTGAAGAAAAGCATCTTTTTATATCCTCTGTCAGTGAGCAGTTGTAAGGAAGAGACTTGGGCAAGAGGCTAGTGTAAGGTATTTAAGTACTGTCCAATCAGGTACTTTTTCAGAGGTGAGCTAGAAAACTTGTGTAGACAGAGGTTTCCAACATTTTGTTCATGGAGGGCGCTTAATGGCTTGGTCTTCAGGTTCTGGTCATGCGATGAAAATAATTGGCAGGATAGTGTCTGTGTTTGATGGATATATGATATCTGCAATTAATAGGACTCCAAAGGCTTCACAGGCTGTAAGTGATGTGAAGCCTCATTTTGTGATTTAGTGGTTTAGCTGATACTGCTATAAAGCAGGTGCAGAACCTTTAGAAAAATCCAACTTAGAAAGTAGTTCAGCTTGGGGTTTTCCTGGAGTTTGTGCTGACTCTGTTGTGTGGTGTTTGTTTGTTTGTTTTTAAACAAACTCCCCAGAAACCCTTGACAAATTGGAAAAACTCTTGGGGGGATGGTGGGGAGGGAAAAAGATGGAGAGGAGTAAGGCCAACTACAAAGTTCTGGAGCAAGGCTGAAACAGTCAACTCTATAAATACACCCTGGAAATGATATGCCCAGTAATAATTCTGCATAAAAGGACCTGGAGATACTGAGGATTACAGGGTAAACGAGAGTCATCTATGCTGTCCCGTTGCAAAAGGGGAAGCACACTGCGATGGGCTGTCAGCCATGAGGTAATGCAAAGTGACCTGGATGCTTCACTTGGCACAGGTAAGGTCTCTGCTAGGATACAGATCTAGCTTTAAATACCACATTTCAAAAAGATGCGAGTCATCTGGAGAGAATTCAGAGAAGCCACCACAGTAACTGGAGATATAAAACATGACTTAGGAGTAGAGACTGTTGGAATTGTGATTGTGTGATTAACAACATGTGTAACAAGAGTAAGAAATCTTGAGCTAAAACTGTGGTAATTTAGGCCTTTATATTAGGGGGGAAAAAAAATCCCTTGAACAGTGTAGATAATGATGTGGTGAAATATATTGCTGACAAGTCCTGAGATCGCCCTGATGGGAGATTTTTAAGAACAGGTCAAACACTCGCTTCTCAGGAGTGAGCTAACAAACAGGTGTTTTGCCTGATGAAGAGAAGTAGATTGTAAGACCTGCTGAAGTCCCTTTTGTTCTTCCTTCTCCTGCCCCATGATTTCCTACAAAATTAAGCATCTCAATGGCTGGTTTAGTTTCAGCAGCTTTTGTTACACTCATGTAAAAGTGCTTGGTGATGGTCTGACCTCCAGTGAATCCATTACTGGACTGACTTTTAAATATGGACTTGCAGTATGTGTTCACAAACGCAGGTGAATATTTATATAATACCTTTGACTTGAAGGTTGCCTGTTTAGTCACCAATCATTTAGTAATTTGCATTTTCTTCATTGTAGGACAGCTGCAGCCAATATCTCAGTCTTTAGATTGATATCTCCAAGTACCTAAGCTTTTGCTTTGACCCACTGAATTTACTGTTCTGCAGTTCTTTACTGTTTTGCCAAACTGAAGGATTAAAAAATTGAACATGTTAACTCTTTTGCTTTGTGAAACCTAAAGTATTAAGCCTCTCAGAATGCTGAAAACCTCTATAAGCCATAGAATCATAGACTACCAGGTTGGAAGGGACCACAAGGGTCATCTGGTCCCAGCTTTCTTGGCAAAAATACTGTCTAGAAAAGATGGCTCAGCACCCTGTCCAGCGGCAACTTAGAAGTGTCTGGTGTTGGGGAATCCACTGCTTGCCTGGGGAAATTATTGCAAAGGCTGATTGTTCTCATAGTGAAAAATTTCCCTCTTGTGTCCCATCAAGATCTCCCCAGGAGTAACTTTTATCCAATACTATCTAAATTTTTCACATTGAGAAACTGAGGCCTAGGCATGCCTTCCTGAGGGTAGGAAAGGGAGGAACTGGGGAGAGCCTTGAAAAGGAAGGAGGAAAGCTGAACATAAATCTTATCAGACAGTTTAGACATCAGGGTTTGCAAATGCAGATAAAAGTGATTTATTTCCCATTCTTACTTTAGAGTACAGTTTTTAATATTAATACAGTATGTAATGGAATATAGTAGGCTTTAATCCAGACAATAATTCACTCACATAATATCACCTTCCTTCTACTTCTCATCAAATCTTTAATAGGCTGGATGCTGAAAGTGTGGTGGTGTGATCTCTTATTAGTAAGGCTCCCATATTTTAATAAATTTGCTTGGGACTATTTAGAACTTTTGCAGAGTGAAAAAGAATGGGCTTTTGGAGACCTCTTCCAGCACTCAGCTATCACCGTATTCCTGAGGCTGGGTGAGGTGCACCTGTCTCATTCCTGACAGGTGTTTGTGTAAGTGCTGCTTAACAACTTCTAGTTTTGGCTCTTTAGTCTGTATTCTGCCCACCACAGAGAACAGATAACGTCCTTCATACAGAAGCTTTCCCTTCTGCTTCATCTGTCCTTTTCCAAAAATGATCTCTGAAGGACTATTTCCACTTCTGTCTTTTAGGTTTTCCTGGGTACAGCAGCTCTTCCTCTTCTACTACCTCCTTGGAAGGCAAACAGAATTACTCCAAGAAGTGAAATGCAACTAGCAGCAATAAAAAAGCAGTGACTAGAGTCTCTTCTGCCTCATCTAAAATTAGTGCTGGTATGGTCTGTTTTACTGAGGTGTATTTTGACAGGTGGGAGTTTACTGCTGTAGTGAATACTTATGTAGAACTACTTCTGCTGTTTCAGAATCTGAGATAGTTCAGGAAAGACACCTGGGAGGTAGTTTAACCATAAACTTGAGTTGGGCAACTCAAAAAAAGGTTTTAGCACACATTCAAGAGGAAAAAATGTTTTTATAGCTGGTCACTGTGCCTTTCAACTGCAGAGAAAAGGCTGTAGTCCACAGTTCATGAGGAAGCAAAGCAATTCCTTGTCTAAGCAAAATTTGCGGTATGTTGCCATGGGTTAAAGGTACACTACATTAAAGATAGATACTGTTTACTAATCCTTTGGCTCACTATGTAAGTATTTTTAAAATTTTAAAGATATAATGTCACTAATTGCAGATCTTGTTCTTCTGTTGAACAGGGTTGTATAGTTCTCTTGCTACAAGAAAAAATCGTTTTGATGAAGGAGAAATTCAGGTTGGAGACAGAGTGCTGGTGGTTGGACAGAGAACAGGCATTGTTAGATTTTGTGGGATGACAAAATTTGCACCAGGTATTTGCAATAGTCTTCGCGTATGTTGTAGAATCAATATGGAATAACCTATATGTGAGCACGTGAACATTAAGAGAACTCCATCTTTTTCCTCACTCCCTCCAAAACAAATATCTAAATTTACTGTGTTGTTTCAAAGTTCTTCCTTCCTCTTTCCTAAATTTAATTGATTTTTTTTTTTTAACTTAATGTAACTGCCAGGAAAAATAATGGTTTTAAATATGACTTTTTACTTGTCCACTAACTTATCTTAATCAGGAGAAATATTTTGATGTTGAAATTGTAGGTATTGTTACAAAGCTTTCTGAAAATCCTCAGTTTAGGCTCCGAAGTGGTATATAGTTTATTGAAAACACATGCCTTTACTCCTTACTTATTGTAGTAAGTCTTTTTGAGACAGCTCCTCTCTTGCAATACTGGTGCTCATACCATGTCTTATACATGTCTCATCCTTATCATTTTAGCATCTTTAAGAGGGTAATTGTGAACGTTTAAATCTTAACTAAGAAGTGTTTAGGTCAGACAGATGAGCAGTTACGAGCATCTCAAAAAGCCCCAAACTGCCATTCTCTCATCCTTCTCCCTTTCAGTTCCTCCCTCCCTTACCCTTGCTAAAAACCACACTGCAGTGAAAGCAGGTGTTTTCAGATGGAATTGCATTATTCTGAATTATGGAAACTGATTTATGAATACTAATTTTTTCCAACTGAAGTCCATGTTCTTTAAGTCCTTATCTAAAATCTTGCAAGAGTAATGCAAAACCAGTTGGTATTGGTGTAAGTGCCTAGTTTAAATGAGGGTCATTTGATTGATACGTGAGCGGCAATACTCTGTCTTGACACTTTGTGGCATCAATATTTAAAACAAAAGAAGAAAAAGTTAGAATGACAGAATGTGAGATTGTGGTACAAACTACATACTTTTTTCATTCTTGCCCCTTTCCCCAGTTTCATTGTAGGCAAGTCTTTGCTTAAGATATTGCAGTTAACTGATTCTACACTTCCATGTGATCATTCTTACCTTCGTGTTGTTACTTAAAAAGTAAACAATGAGAAAAGGATTGCTTTTCCAAATTTACTGTAATAAGCGTAAAATCAGAAAGCTGTTGGACAATGTGAGTCTCCTCCCTCTCCCTCCAAGTTAAGAAATTATTTTTTTTTTTTTTCCTAGAAAAACATGGTACTGTAAGAAGTGAGGATGGAAAGATCACAAGTCTTCACCATTTGCAAAACCAGAAATTTATAGCAAATGTAACAGATGCATTTTTAAGTATTTCAATTTTAATGTGGATCAAAGCTCTGGAAGTTACCTAAATTTAATTTCTTTTTACTGCAATGCAGGTCTTTATTTCATTTGGAAAACAGGAAGGGAACAACACCTGACATTCTGAGCCCTTCTAATTGATAAGCTGTCAGCCCTGCGTTTCTTGGGCTGCTAATTACAATTACCATTTTATCCAGTGCCTTAGTACCAAGTGACTTGAATTAAATTTTGAGTCTTTTGGGGATGGATAGCATAAGGACTGCTAATGGAGTATGAAATTTAGCACCTTTACATAATTAGCTCACATTTATCACAGGTTATGAATGATCAAGCTTATTACCATCTTGATGCCTGCTCAGTGTTCTGTACGAGATGAATTGCTGGCCAGGTCTGGTTCTTACACCCTTCTCCCAAAATCATACAACCAGCCTTGCAATTTGTGTTAATTAAAACTTGCTAGATGGAGAGAAGGAATGAATTAATATCAAAACTTTAATTTTACTGTTGATGATCTCAGATGAGGCATAAACCGTGTGGTCAGAGGATTGGAGAGGAAAACCTGAACCACTGCTGCTCTTTGTTCTCGTCTCCTTTTTTGTCAAATGGCCACTGTTACATTCAGCAACATTCTGTTTGCCTTTAGTACGTATATCAAGGGGTTTACCTTTTCTGCATTAAATCAAATGTCAATAATTTTCTTGAAAGCAAACAAAAATGCAGAGATAATTCTCTTTAGGTTATGATATGCGTTTTTGCATAGTTACATAGATGATAATAATAATAAATATATATATTACAACTCTTAATTTCTAACTAGAAACCATTTTCCTTGATGTGGATAAATGCCAACAGCACCAGCTATCTAGATGAAGAAAAGCCCGTGGTGTTTTGTTCGAAATACTGTGGTTTTACTGTTTTGAAATGTAGGATTCTGGTGCGGAATTGAGTTGGACAAGCCTCACGGGAAGAACGATGGTTCTGTTGGAGGCGTTCAGTACTTCAGTTGTCTTCCCAGATATGGTATATTTGCACCACCATCTCGTGTGCAGAGGTAAGCACTGACGCTGTTGTAATGTTTGTGTCGCCAAACGCTTTCTTAATACGTTTCCAGTGAGAAACATTTTGTAGCAGAAATGGAAGAAACAAATGTTTTCTTCTGTTGATGAAAGTTTATAGCATCCATTAAAAAACTAGTAGGTTTTAGATCAGCTTTTTTAAAGCAGATTAGAAATGCAGCTCCCTATTTCTCTTGCAACCTGTTCAGGTATTTTCAATCCAGGGCCTCCATTTCTGATACATTCTGTGTTCATTAAATCTTAGTTCCATAACCCAATCCTGATGCATTAAGCTGAATTTGGTTATAAAAGGAGGTTGCCTTGGACATGAATGGAAATGCTGTTCTCATTCCAGATAACTGCACTAAGCATCCACCACTTCGTAGTCTCTTTGTGAGGTTTCAGGAAGAACATTTGAGGAATACCATGCTTTTTCCTCCTGCATTTGTATCTCATCATTCTGCCAGACATGTTCTTGCTTTTCTATCCCTGAATATCCTCCACCAAACTTAAAGACCTTGCCTCAAAATTATACATGCTTTCTTGCTGAATAAAAGGCAAGTAACTCGAAGAAATGAGTTTGCTCCAGGCACCTCTTACATAGCAGCCTGATTACAACTGAAAGTTTAGTGTCTCCTGGAGTTGGATGGAGAAGAGAAGGAATGAGAACTTTGACAAAAAGGACTCCAGCAGTTCAGAGTTGAGTTGCAATGAATTCTTCATTATGTTCTTGCTTTTCAGACTAACAGGTTCTTTGGATTCACTCACAGAGACCTCATCGAGTAAACTAAATCACACTTTTCCAGGTAGGAGCGTAAGATGCAGTGACTTGGGTTGGGCAGGTGACCGTCCTACAACCAGAACCCACAGCACAAAGCCCCCTTCTCCAAAAGCACAACGGGTTTTCAAGGAACTCAAATGCCAGCCAATAGTCTGGCTGCTCCCTTCCTAAGAATGTAGCCAGTGAAAGGAACTGTGGAGTACTGCCGTTGTTATTAACCCTGAACTGGCAGAAATAATTGTCAGAGTTAAGACTGTTGCCACTCTTCCCTTATCACCGTATTGCATTCTAATCAGAGTTAACCATAAATTGAAACTCTCCTTAATCTAAACTGAGATTGATGAAGTGTGGGGAGGGATCTATATGCAGTTACTGAAACTCCTGTGAGAAACTTGAAGTATTTTTATTTTTCCTTACCTCAGCTTTTTGTGAAAAGACTGCTGCAAATTACCCTTGTCCCATTTGTTTAATTTCATTTCTGTGCTCTCTGAACATTTGAAAATGTAACGGGCACTTAATTTCATGAGAAGTTTCATCACTTAAGTTCCAAATTGGAGGAGAGAATGTGTATCAAATGTAGAAGAAGGAATATAAAAAAACCCACAAAGAATATGAGTTCATAAAGATATTATAAAAATGTACTACACTGCTTTTTAACCTTTCCACTTAGGTTTTAGACGCAGTCTAAGCACCACTTCTGCGTCTTCACAAAAGGAGATAAACAGAAGAAACTCCTTTGTTAGGTGAGTGTTTTGAATTAAAAATGTTTGGGTGAGCTGGCTGTTAGCTTTACCGTGTCTTCTTCAAAATAAAACCTTTGTGTATAATATTTAGATCTTTACATGTTCCTTTTTTTTTTCCTTCCAAAATGGACCAGTAGTAGACTCTGTTTCTGTGTACAGGAGTACAGTCCTTGGATTCAGGTTGGCATTGAAACTGTTTTCCAGTTCACTGCATATGCTCCAAATTCTTGTGTTCTCACACAGCTGGGTGAAGTTCAGGAGCTCTTTGTAAAGGCCTCCACTTTGTCATGGTGATTGTGACTGATCCTTGCACACTAAAAGTAGTTTTGGCTAAACTCTTTGAAGCCCCAAATACAATGTTTTGTACTGCTGAATTTACCAATACTATCACCTGCAGTAAATACTGTACAGCCTGGCAGCAGGTGAGAGGACATTGATTTTCCAAGCATTTCAGACTGCTGTGTGCTCTAGCCTGGCGATGTTATTACATGTTTTGCTAGTAACATGAGATCAAACCAATTATTTTAGAATGGAATTTGAGTTTTTTTGCCCTTGCACTTCACAAAATTATAGATTTGCCTGGATACTTTATAGAAAGAAATATCTTTTTTGTTTTTTTTTCTTCTCCTCCTTTTTTTTCCTAACTAGATCTAAGAGCTCCGTGTTGCGGCGCAGCTGGAGTAACACCACTACAGCTACCATGGAGGGACCGGTGAAGCTGCACGAAGGCTCTCAGGTTCTTCTGACCAGCTCCAATGAAATGGGGACAATCAGGTACATTGGTCCTACAGACTTTGCACCAGGGATATGGCTGGGGCTCGAACTCAGAAGTGCCAAGGGAAAGAATGACGGTTCTGTGGGGGACAAGCGCTATTTCACCTGTAAGCTGAACCATGGGGTCTTGGTTCGACCCAGCCGAGTAACGTATCGTGGGATTAATGGGGCAAAACTTGTAGATGATATTTGCTGAGCCAAAATGTCCTCATACAATAGGAAATAAGTATTTAAAGCACAGAAGACCCCATCTAGAATGCAAACTTATTTTTAAATTATTAATTCTATATAAGTATATCTAAGATAAATTTTAACATAAATAAAAAAATATATATAGAGACAAAGTTCAGTCTCATTAAGAAGTAAAACCACTCTTCAGCTTCTGACTGGGAAGATTATTGCAAAAGCATCTTGGGATTGAGATGCTGAATTATTCGAATAATGTTCCAGTTAGAGAATGTATCACCAACATTCTCTGAAGCTGCTTTGTGATTCATGTGGTATTTTCCTCCGTGTAGTAACGAACTGATACTGCTTTGCACATTGCCCGCTTTTGACAGAGGAGGCGGTTAATGAGTGACATTAGTGTGGTCACCAGGCACTTTGTCAGTTCCAATGTCAGCTGCTAGCAATAAGAAAGCAAAAAAGAAAAGATCAATTTTTTCAAGCAGTTGTGAAGTATTTTTACATGTTATCATTCAGATCCCTCCTCTTCTCGCCCCTCCTGTTCTCCTCTCCGGAACACAAAAGGGCTGATAAATAGAAGTATTTGTGGCTATCCTAGTGTACAGCAGCAATTAAATACAAAGCCCTTAAAAAAGCACAAATAATGCTGCATGTCAGTCTTTATAGTAAAAAGCACTTTTTGCTGGATGCATTTGTAGAAAGAGCTACATATAAGAAGCACTCTTTAAAATAATGCACTTTGTGCTCTCCTGGAGAGCTTTCCCTCATTTTTAAAGACTTTTTGTTTGGTGTGCTGCAGGCTATGAGTATCACAGTTTTTAAATGCAAATAAACCCAGAGTGGAACTATACATAATAGCCTCATCATTAATATTAAGACTGTATAAATACAGCATGGTAATTCCTGCCAGTGGTATGGATTATATGCAGGGTTTTCAAGTAAGCTATTACCATGATTTGATTTGTTTGCAATACATTTCTTTTTTGTTTCCTTTGGAACAGTTTGCAGTCTAAATTTATTTTAAGAGTCTTATGAGAAATTAAAGATGGTTTTAGGTACAGCATTGTTAACGCACCTTGATGTGACATTATTTGCATATCAGCTTTTTAAAACTGCTAACATTTTGTCCAGGTTTTAAACATATATTGTATTTTAATTGCTCAGCATATGTAAACATTATCAGGATGGTTTAGTGTTCCAGAACAGTAATTTTATTCTTAAATGATCTGCTCACTCTTACCTACTTGAAGAAGTGACACTTTAAATTACATCATAATAACCTATTTTTAGACAATATTCTGCTGCTGTTACCTTCTTTTAAATAGTGCTGTAGCTATTTTTCCTGAGCTGTATTTAAAATAATGCGTATTGTATTCTAACTTATGTGAATTTTTAACTGAATAAAAAAAGCTGTAAATTTTGAATGTAAAAAAAAAAATCAGTGCTTTGTATTTGAAGCTGTAGATGTTCAGTCATCTACTGAACTTTGTCCAATATCTGTTTCTTGCTGGTGTTAGTAAAATAAAACCCTGGTGAATAGTTTGGCAAAAATAATTTCCATTAGGTTGTTACAGGATGTACATCCTCTCACTTCTGTTCTTAGGTACAAATTAGGCAAATGAGATAAAGGGTGGAACAACAACTGTGGTATATAAACCAGTAGTTTTTATATCTTCTTGCTGTTTGGTACCAAACCGCCAGCTGTCAAACAAAGCATTTGTGCATGTTTTGCTGGTTTGTCCCGGCACCATGCTCCCAGGTGGGCAGTTCAGTTTCTGTGATGAAACACCTGTTGTCAGAGCTGCTGTTTTTCCTGCCTGACACGATGGAATGGCTGTACCTGCTTTTCCTGACGGGCGGTGGGAGTTCCGCAGAAGGCACGTGAGGGTTAGGCAGCAAGCTCACGCAGTTGGTTGTAGTCACACCATTTCTATGTTGTGTATCTTGCACAGAGGAAGAACCACATGGAAATAAGTTATATCCAAGAGCGCTCTGATTCACTGGTAACTCTTTTTTCCTCCAAGGGTGTCAGGCTGCACCTTCTGCAGGTCTGTAGCTGTACCCAGGTCAGCTGGAAGTGGGAGTCTCTGGGGCCCGGGTAGCAAAGCCTGCAGGACTTCATTCAGTCCTGTCTGAGGGGCAGCCAAGAGGGCACAGGTGCCACCTGAGTTCTGGGGCAGCGTGCTCTCCCTTCAGCTTCAGCTTGCTGCACCCTTCTCCTGAAAGCTCTGCCTGTAGGTTAGCACTGTAGGTTACAGGAGCAAGTCAGGACTGTTATCAGTACAGAGCTGAGAATCTTCTGTACCAAAGCAAGAAGCTCTGTAAATTTATGTGGCCTGAAACAGAAATAAATCATGCCCTCCGTTCCAGAAGGGATTACTGATGGCTGTCTTCAAGTTGGTGATGTGAAGGGATTTGTGCTTCCTTAAATCCAAGGTAAGTTGCCATAATCCTTTTCTCCAGTTCTTGCAGAAGGACACTTTGTGTCATAAAACAAGATTCTGAAAATAACTGGCAGTGAAGTTTGAAATTAGGTGCTGTCCTGAGGTCTGTGCAATCACAGCCCAGGACTGGTTAGAAAAGAAGACAAATGATCCTCAAAGTCGCCTTAAGCCATATAAATAGATATTATCTGTTTTATAAATAAATAAAGAGATGGTCTCCAGCAATTCTGTGCTGCCTGTGCAGACTTCGAGGCTTGTCCTTGTGCCACAGCACATTTCTGGGGTCCAGTTTCAGAAAAGGTACTTCCTCAGTGCTCTCAGCAATGACATCTTTCAAAATTTGTTGGACACTGGCTGGAAGGGTCACAGGTGTGACAATAGGACAGTCACTTTCTTGAAGTGTCCTGGGATGGAGAACTCATTTCTAGAGTTCAATCCTGTTGGATTCAGGGATAGTTTTCCAGATGTTGACAGTAATGGTTTTCTGGGCAGGAAGCCTGTGTTTTGAAGTGCTGCTATCTAGGAAGATCTGAGGCACAAGGATCCAAAATTGGCTCTGCAGATTTTCAAAACATTACCTAATTTCTCTGAGAAGTTAGCTTTGTTACCTGTGAGTGTTGCAGAGGAGGCAAGTCCAGTATTTAAGTCACAGCTTTTAGAGTTCTAGTTTTGCAGAAGCCTTGTCCAACACCAGGTGGAAACTGAAACCATGTCCATGAAAGCCACCCAGCAGAGCACCCACCTGCATCCTTTCTCCTGCCTTGCTGCAGACAGAAAACTCTGGAAAAAAAAGGTACATCAGAGCACAGGTTTCCAGCCAGTGCCAGATCTGAACCAGGATGTGGTGGGGGCCCAGGGACTGGAGGTGCTCCTGGGAGGGCAAAGGAGAGCTCCCTTCTCAGGGAAGGGGGGAAACGGAGGAAGAGGAGGAGTGCCTGCCAGATACTTGCTCAGGAAAGAGTCTTGTTAACTAAACCACAGATCAGTCTTGCAGGAGAATGAGCATATGGCCAAGCCAGTGCAAGAGAATACGGTTTATAGGTAAGTCAGTCCTCATTTTAAGGAGCATTTCTTGAGAAAGCAGCTACCTGCAGCACGGGAGTGGTACAGAGAGGGGAAAAGAACATTTCAGGGCAGGAGCAACCTCTTCCCATGTTTGTCACAGGACTGTAGGACACTCCACTGTATTAAAATGCAGCTTGTAATTAGACCTACTCAAAGTCCACATACAGACTCAAAGAAAAATGCTGTCTTGGGATATAAGTGTTAAAGAATGCAAACACCTAGATTCTCTCTTCAACCATATACTTTGTTCTCTTTATACTGGCCAGTCTCCTACAGGTAAAGGCCAACCTTGGTGATTTGGCACCTTTCTCTGGAAGAAACTGGGAGATGCGACATTTGCAATGCAAACAAGTCAAACTTGCTGCTGCCAACCAGGAAGGTGACTCTCAGTTTAACACCACAACTCCTTTCTCTGTCCTTCTGTAGCTTTACCAAGTGAAAACTGATCTCCAGAGCCATCCCTTGGTTATTACAAAAATGATGTGACGTTGACCCAATCATTACACAGCGCAACACAGAGAAAGCCATTTTATTTGTCTTCATGCCTTGTGGTTCACTACACTTGTTTACAATACAAATACACTATTCAATACAAAATACTCAATGACCATATATTAGTATTTTTCTTTATAGTATCCCTGAAGCCCACAGGCCCTTCCTTTATAAACAATGTTGCATAAACTGCTGTACATGAGACAGACACTCCTATAATGAAGCTTTGTTACTAAAAGAAGCCAGATGCAGACAATTCGGACATTTTCCTGTGATGGGTTTAGCTTTGGGACAGACAAACGCTGATGTCTTTGCTGCAGTGAAAGGCTGTTTTATGTTATTCCTATCTCAAGGTTCTTGTCAGCCAGCAGACGGGCTCAGTAACAGGAGCAGACACGCAAAGTTAAGTCCTTCAGAGCCCATTTCACACCTCTTACATCAGGCAGCGTGAGCAGCTGCCCCCAGCGCTGCTGTGGCTGCTCTGGTGCCGAACCTGTGGCCTTTGGGCACAGACGGGGGGACACCAAGGGACCCACAGCACTGAGAGGGGCTCAGCCACATTAACGCAGCCCCCTGCCTTCAACCCGTGGTATCAAAACCTCCTTCCTCGCTAGAGCAAAGCCCCTCTCCTGCCACCACTCGAGGAAGCAGAACCACCCAAACTTCTTGCCTCCATTTCCAGGCACAGGATGGAGAAACAAGATTCAGCAGCGAAAAGGAAGATGGAGAGGTGGAAAGGCAGACAAACAGGCATCCCAACCTCATTTACCTTCAGCAGCTTACAGAATCAGACACCTACCTAACATTTACAGGAAACAGTTAAAATCCAGGTGGAAATCAGCCATTTTCAGAGTAAGAGTGGCAGCACAGGATTCTCCCAGTCGTGCTTTACATCCTGTAGCTCATACTGCTTCCTGCTGCTCCCCTGCAGAGTGAGGAAGACACGTAAGACAAGAACGTAATCATTGCCAATGGAAAAGATTAAGTCTTAAAAACAAGTTCGTTAAAACTGTTTATATTGTCTCAATGAATTATATTTTTTTTTTAAAAAGTCATAGACAAAAACAAGTAAGAGGGTTAAAATAACTTGATATTTTTTTTTTTCCCTCCTACATCACTGTGAGGGAATTTGGCATTAACACATGCTGGGCTGCTTTGGTCTTGATAGCTCATGGTGACTAAGCCCCTCTGTTCCCTGCAGCTCTGAGAACTGAACAGGACACAAATTCAAAATTCCTGGTTTATGACTGGACAAAATGCTGTTGCTAATGGTGTACAGCTATAGAAAATGTGCTAGAATGAAACTGCTAGAAGTTGGAACACAAGAAACATGGACACTGAACACTTCTAGATGTTGCAAAAGAAATGATAAATTCTATCAAGTACCTCCTTGTACAGAATGTAAGCCAGTCTCCTTACAACTGTGTTGAGTAAGTTACTCAGCTCTTTACACGCACGCCAAGTCTAGAACCTCTGAACTGCAGTCTGTTGGCCTTACCCTTTGGGATGCTGTAGTAATGGATTGAGCCTGAGTGTGAATTGTTACTTGAGTGATGGAAGAACTGGGTACCATTAAGAAAAGCTTTCCTCACAGCATCCCAGCCATACCAGTAAAATCTTGCACTGTCACTGAAATCCTGGCAATGCCTTGGCAACAGGACAGGTGCTTAAAGTTAAGCAATGCCACTGCAGAACGACCAGGAAACTCTGTGGTGCAGCTGCACACAGGTAGCAGAGCAGCCTTTAGTACAGGCAATTAATTCATGGAAATCATTTGTCATTGATGGCATTAGTTGTTTTCTAAGAAAGAGGACAGGCAAATGCTCCAAGCCTTGTTTTTGAGTGGCAAGATTTGATTAGCATCAATATTTACAAAATGATTTTTGCAAACTGGAGTACTGTACTTGGACAGCACACAGGGCTACCAGCCTGAATGCTTCCTCTGGAAGAGCTCAGAATTGGTTTTTTTTCATATTAACAATATGCGCAAACTGGATTTCTGAATTCCTCTCAATTCCAAGAGTTAATGGGGAGGATTCAAAAGAAGCCAACAACACAAAAACCCCACAACAAAGCATTGTACACTGGAGACACTGGCAGGAAGATTACTGAAAACCACCTGCTAGTGCAGGAACAGGATTTATCTCAATGCACCATACTCAACAGACTGGAGAATTTCCGCAGTAATTCACCATTTCCCTCGGCCAGAATTATCTCCTCACGTATTCCATAGGTAAGAAGCAGTAATGTGTTTAGCTCCTCCTTTGTTTGCAACTCTCATTCTTCTAATAGTATTTCAGTTGGGATAAAATAACTGCCTAGCACGGCAGGGGCCTTTTACCCCCTTCACTCCCACAAACTTACAATCATATCTTGCTGCTCGCTCTTTTAACGCTTCTTTTTGAAATGCTACTTTTGACATCATCACCTGGCAGCCTATCTGCCTTTGTGCCACATCAGAGCTTCTGCCCCAGATCTAAGAATTAATAATTTCCACTAGTCAAACATCACTAACTTTGCAACTTCTTGTGTATTATTTAAGAACATTCATCAGTGTACAGGTCAGATCCTGCACTCAGTAACATGCAAAAGGCAGGACAGCAAACATTCAGAGTGCTCCTATGCAGAGAAGAGCCAAATAAAACAATGATGACGAGATTCAGCCCTTTTGAAAATGAGAAAACTAAAATATTTAAATGAAAATTGCTATTATATGTGAGTAACAGACCAGTGTAAGAAACTGTTCTGATAGTGCTTACCTGGTGAATTAATCAGCCTTCCTGAGACTCTGGAAAACTACCCCATTGAGCTTGAATGAGCGGCCCGTGTGACAGGAACACAGTCCAACGCTGGACTGAATCCCTCCCCAGTGGCTATTCCACGATGGGAGCTGCGAGCCTCATAATCTCGCAGATCACAAATATTCTCTTAATGCAAGCTAAAGCAGCCTGCACGCAGCAGGAGAGCAGCCGAGGCGTGTAACCCTTGTGATCCCCACCAAGCTCACGCAGCAGCATTGGATTACTAGCAGATGAACATGAAATCTGGAGCAGCTCCTGACTCAAGCTTCCCAACACAAGAACAGAGCCCTATTACCCGACCCTCACACTCAGCTTTGGCATTCATCTAAAAAAGGTTTTTTGTTCTGTGTATCAGAGGTGGCAGAAGGGCAGGTTAGGATAGCACACTACCTCCCCCTTCTTATTTATTATTTTTTTAGAAGGATGGTGGCCCAAACCTAGCCCTCTGCTGTCGGTCTGCATGTGTCAAAGGCTAGGAGCAGCATATATGGATTCTGGTTTGTTCCCTTATGAGGACAGGAGCTTACCTCCATGTTTGGATCCAGGGCCAGATTCAGTCACTTCACTGAAACGAAGAGTCTCAGACTGAAGAACACATCCACATTCCTTTGCTGGTGCTCCGTTACACCTATTTCCTTGGAAACAGGCATCCCTTTTTCAGACAGCATTCATGCTAAAACAGCTCCTTGCAACCCTAAGTTGAAGTTACTAATTCACAACTTTACACATGAATTATTTCCTACACCTATGTTTTGACAATACACTTAACTGGAATATTTTTCATGCACGAGGTGTACAAAATGAGTCAATGCAGTGCTTATCTTTAAACCAGTATCATACACTTTTTGTTAAAGAACAAGGGCTAAACCTCGCAAATACAGACGGTATCTGGCATCCAGGTTGTGGCACGATGTAGTCTTCTGCTTTTATGTTGTCGTTTGTACAGGGTACATCAAAGGCTCTTGTAAACCTCTGAGGTACGTGGGTGGCTGTCCATTTTCAGGGCATGGTGAAAGTTCCTCTCATGATTATGGTCCTTTAAAACTTCACCTTGGTTCTGCTTGACATGCACAAGTTCCTGATGAAGGACATTCCTACTTTCGTAGGCCAGAAGGAATTTTAAAGGGCTTTACTCCGTTTTAGTTCTTAAGCAAAGGAAAAAAAAAAAGGAAACAAAACAAAAAAACCCCAGCCAAACAACACCCTCCCCACTCCCAACCCAGAATACACCTCATAGCATCTACACCCATCTTCTGTGCTTCCTCTCCTCTCTCTTTCAAGGAATGTGGTATGACCAGTGTATTGCCCTGCCGCCATCACCACTATGCATTCAAGGACTTTCGAAGACCGGACTGTAGCTGGGACACAACTTGGGCACGTGCCATCGCGTCACCATTCAGTGCTCTTGTATCCTTTTTCAGTTTGGATGGAGGATGCTCTCCCCAAACCCACTACAACCTCTGGCAGCTGCCGGAGACCTCCAGGTGTTCCACAGCAACCACAGGTTTGGCAAGGAAACCCCAGACATGAAACACTCGGTGAGCTGCAGCTTTACACTTAAGCAGAGAATGAACAACTGAGAAAAGCTCACAGGAAGGGCATGACAACAACCATGCGTATGAGTTGATGCAACAGCAGCCGGGCCTTGCAGATAGCATCTCTTTCCTGTATCCTCCCTCCCCCTTGGTTCTTTTACTCCAATGATTGGAACCTTCTCAGGTCAGTTGAAATTACAGCTTCGAGGGTGGCACTTTTGGAGCAAGCTGGCACAGAATGGAAGGTGATGCAGCCGGATCCCTTGCTCATGGTGTGTTGGGTAACAGGACATCTCTTCAATGCTCAGGGGCCACAGGGGGAAAAGTCAAGAGGGTAGAGGGCTCTCACGGCCCCTGCTGGGTTATGTGGCTCTTGTTTCTAAGGACGGGGTCCTCGTAACTGCTCGTGCAAGGTGGCGTGGAGGTTTCCAAGGGTAAGCCCTGCTGTTGGTACCCATAGTTGACGTTCCCACAGGGGAAGTGGCGGAGCCTAAAGAGAGGCACTTCTTTAATGCTTGCTGTTAGGGAAGATGGCTCCAACAGCAGGGAGGACCCAGGCAGTCGGCCAGTCACAATGTTGGGCCCCACAGTACAGTTTCCTTCCTGTCCCAAATTCTCCCTCTCGGGCATCTCCTTCTCCAGCAGAGAACTGTTCTTGCTGGCCTGCTTCTCCGCAAACCAGGAACCGTAGGTTGGATTCCAGAGGTTGGTGGGCTTGTTTCTGGAGCTCCGGCTTTTGTGCAGCTCAGAAGGAGGATTGGACTGGGCATAGGCCATGTTGATATGTCCCCCCACTGAGGATGATTGCACCTTCCCCGGGACTGGCGGTTCCAAGGTTCCCACTTTGCCGAGAGCTTTTCCAGCAGCAGTGGCTGATGGCAGGGGTGGTGGAGATGGCAGAGTTTGCTTGTCATCCTTTCTATCTTGGTGTGTGGAGACCAAGAGAGGAGGAATTCCTTCTGGATCGTCAGGGCGCATCGCTACCTTCTCCTCCTCCTCAGCTGATGGGCCGTATTCTACTGGCAAAGCAGTGTTGATGACATCTGGATCCTGCCGGGGAGAACAATGAGGATTTCTCAAAGCCTGCTACCATCATGCATACTCAGACTTGGTAAAAAACCTGACATGCCTGACAGCTGTCGTGCTATGATCACAGAGCATCTTTCCCACCACCCAGAGCCCATATTCCATAGGTAGAGGATGCTGGCAAAATACAGTTAGCCATGAGATGCAATAGGATACCCTTAAAATTGAACTCTTCAAAAAAAAGCAACCCTAAAACTCATCACAGAACAGCAGAGGAACAAAGCCAATGAAAAACATTTTTTATGTCCAGCCAGATTTCCCGTGGGAATGTTGTTTTGGAATCTATATCATCTCGAAGTTCATAACATTCTCAGATAATATGAGAAAGTTTCAGCCATGAAAGTATTGCTTCCACACAACAAGGGAGGAATGGGAATGCAGAGAGAAGGCAATACTGCCAGACCCCTTGAATCCTGAATCCATAGGGACTGCGGTTCTGAGCTATTTAAGCAGTTTTGAAAATTAAACTGAGAGAAAATGTGGTGATCTGAGCAACTTTTAATTATTGAGGATGACATGGCAAGCTATAGATAGCAGAAAACAATGCCTCTCCATCCCAGGATCCAAACACACATGAAAACCAGACAAGCCTCCTGACCAGTGAGGGAAAGAAAACTGACTGAGGCCAGATTTAGAAAAATGTGCGCAGACGCAGAAACCACCTGGAAAAGGTGCTCTAAGCCAGGACCACTTCTGCTCAGTGCTGACCACACCTTAAGGGTGAACACTGGGATGGAGTGGCTGACATGACACATGGGAAACATGTATGGGTGCTGACCTGTCTTAGCTCTTTTGCTTGTTAGAATCTGTGCCTTTAGGAGCAGAACTACAGGTCTACTCTTTGTAAAGCTAAGTTTGTGCCTTTTGGCAGTAAAAGACAAGAAGGATCAGCCTTCTGTTGGGGTAAATACCCCAGCCACTGGTCCCAGGCTGACACAGTAATGGTCCCAGGCTGACTGCAGAAATGCAGTACTGCTTGCTCATTGCATGTTCTGCCTCGCCTAAACTGCTCCTCAACGGGAACCCTCCCCACCCCTCTCAGTCGAGTCAAATGAACACTGATACCTGAGTGCAGTACTCAATCCTCTCCAGGATTATGGCAAAATTTGGCCGGTCTTCCGGCTGGTGCTGCCAACACTGGGTCATAATGCGGTACCTGGAAGAGGAGAACGGGAGATGCTCATAAATAGCAGATCCTGTTGGTACAGAACAGCAACTTGCTGCATCCTAGAAACCACGAGCACACATCACCACTCTGACTTTAATAAATACAAGTGCTCTGCCTTCCCCAGAGTCAGACAGCTGAGGTGATGGTAACCACGGGAATGTGGCCACCAGTGGGGTGACGTCCACAGCACATCAGAGAAATAACCCACCCACCTGAAATCCCTTGGGAAATTCACTAGAGATAGGCAAGGCTACAGGTAATGGAGACCAGTTTTCCCTACCTGTGAAGAACCTCATATATTAGTGGTTTCAGGGCTAACCTAAGACACAGAAATATGGCACCATCTTTGACTGCAAAAGCAGTAGCCAGTACTTCTCCAAGGGGCCCGGAATTCTTCTCCAAAGCACACAGAAAATTTAACTAGTAGGGAAGTCACTGGCACTTAAATTCAATAAGGTAGATCAGTCAAGATAAGATAAATCTTACAAATGATTAACTTCTGACTAGAGAACAGCATCCAAACGTAACCTTATTTGTATGAATATATCGAAGCTAAAATTTCATACACAGGGCCAGGGCAGTTTTTAGGTGGATCCATCCTTCCTCCATTGGTTACAAACTCCAGAACCTCCTGGTTGCTTTTGCTAGGGTAGGGCATGTATCCCAAAGAGAATATCTCCCACAGCAGTACGCCAAAGGACCTGAACACAGAGGAGAAGGAAAACAAAGTGAAGGATATGGGAATGACCATCACTGAGGGGCAACACCCCTGGATGCAGCACCGTCAACATTGCTCTCTGTGGTCTGTTCTCAGGCAGCTTGTGGAAATCACCGCTGCAGGATTCAGACATAAATAAGCTGCATAGTTGTAACAGTGGACTTTGAGTAATTTAATGAATGCTAATAGTTGACTGTTAAGTGAGTGAAGCCTAGGTAGGTAAATATGGTTGCTTTACCCTTGTACTCAGCACTGCTCAACTAGATGTAATAAATGAGAAAGTCAGGTTATGCTTTTCTGAGACATCAGTCCCTGCTGGAGACAGCACTGAGTGGAGCAGTGGCCTGATCACTTACAACAAACTTTCCCTCTCGATTAAGCTACTCTGCATGAAATAACACACCAATGAATACCCACTGATGCTCTGAGCCCCACAGCCCCCACCTGTAGCTCAGAGTACAACAAAAATATTCATCAGCTAATATCACAGTGCTGGGCTTGTGTGGTGTGGCTTGCAAAGCCCTGGGGACAACAGGACAGGACTCCCTCCAAATCTGCTCAGCTGCTTGGAAATCACCCCCTTACTGATTCAAATTGCAAAGCGCTATGTGCAGCAATGGGAAACTCTTGTGCTTGGTGCTGCAACAGGTAGCAGCTCAGCCACAGAGAGCTCATATCAACACCCCTCTGCCGGGGCCTGCTCTGGAGCTGCATCCCCTCCACACACCTCCCGAGCTCTTGCCTCCTGCTCACCCAATCTCCCTCGCCCTCTTGTGGCCACTGGCAACTCAAGAGCTCACAGTGCTGCTGCAGGCCAGGAGAAAGATGAAAGCCACAATACATAAAATCACAGAATAGTTTGGTTTGGAATGGATCTTCAAAGCTCATCTAGTCCACCCACCCTGCCATAAGCAGGGACATCTTCAACCAGATCAGGTTGCTCAGAGCCCCGTCCAGCCTGGCCTTGAATGTCTCCAGGGATGGGGCATCTACCACCTCTCTGGGCAACCTGGGCCAGTGTACATGATGCTCTTCTTCCTCACTGGAGGATGGACCCTGCCTGCAGTCTCCCGTGCTGCTTTCCTCAGCGTGGAACTAAGATGTTCCTCCCTGTAGCAGCAAAGTGGCACCTGCACCTGCCTCAACCTCCCTTCCCCGCCTGCTCACCTCCCTGGCAGCACCTGCCTTCACACAGGTCTGATCTTTCTGTTCTATTGTCTCCTCCAAGATTAGTGGCTTTGAAAGACCTAGCTTGTCTTTTTAGTAAATGAGAAATGAACATGCATTTTTTACAAAATATTCACACTCTACAAAAGAGGTTACAACACAGACAGACAGATGGGACTAAGAAAGAAAGGAAGCGCACCATGTGTCTGTTTTTGATGTAAATATCCCTTCCATGAAAGCCTCAGGAGGCATCCATTTGACAGGCAACATTGCACACCCCCCCTTCCGATAGTAGCTGGCTCTGCAAAGAACAAACGAAACAGAGAGTGAGCCAAGAATTCAGAAAATATAATTAATTTAGAATTTTTATAATTACAAATATCCAAATTATAAGCCAGAGGAGAGACCAATTTAGACAAAACAGTATGGCACAGCTGAAGAGATCTGCTCCTTCTCACAAAAACAGCGGAAATGGGCAGACCAGGGAATGACTGCTCTCATGTCCCTCGCTTTAGGCCTGATTTGGTGAACCCAAGTTATGGTTACCTGTGTGCACACTCCTACTGAATTACTCACACACCGCTCTGCTGCTGGCAGGGCCATCCTCCTGCACCTCTCAGCCACAGCAAGATCTCCACCTTGCCTCACACATGGTCAACTTGTGCACCCCCACCAAAAATGAACAAGGTCTGTTCCATATGTACCCAGTCTGAAGAACTGCAAGTGAAATGCAAAACCCTGAGAACCAGGGGTTAATGAGGGAGATGCTTCACTGTTAGAGCTGGGACAGGAGTACACAAACCACCTCCCGTGCTCCTGAGACAGGAAGAACATCCGTCCTTTAGTGTCATCGTCATTTACAATAAAATCTACAAGCCTCGGATCCCATACTGGCAGCTGCAGTAGGCTGCTTGTGGTATCACTGTTCATAACTACACAGCCAGAGCATCCAAAGGATGTTCCTGGACACAGAAACATGTGCAAACTTCAAAGGCATCTTTGAAAACTCAGCACCAAAGCATTCATCTTGGCAGTTGGTTCTGCTGATTGTGTGACAGATGCTACTTTGCCCCAGCAGAGTCCCATCAGACAGTGTGGCAGAGCGGGGGCTCTTTGTGAAGGGAGAGGGAGGAGAGAAGGAAAAAAAATAAGCAGCTCTGACACACTTGGGCTTTTGCAGGTAGCACACTGTTTGCATCACCTCAGGTTGTAATACTGTCAGATCTCAAGCTAAGCAGAGCCAGGCCTGGCTTAGTAATTGCACAGGAGAATCCCCAAGCAGGTAAAAAAGAAGGCAAGGCACTGGAATAAACAGTGTGGGTGACTTGAGAACAAGGCATTCCTTCTTCCGAGTCAGAGGCAAATCAGTTCCTCAGCACAGCAGGACAAGGTGCTGTGCTTCTGGAGGTGCTATCTGGAAGATGAGGTATCAAACTGCAGCCCTGACTGCTTGTGGTCATTAAAGATTTCCTGGCACTTCCCGCAAGAGCAGAGTAGTTAACCCTGCATCCTGGCTGAATTCCAGTTTGGTTGATTACATTTTCCTGACCTTCCTCTGCACCTTCCTCCTTTATCTGCAGTAAATTGAGGAGATTTACTGATGACATCAAACCAAAGGGGCAGAGGTAGTATCAAGGAGAGAGATTAAACTCAGAATGATTTGGGACCACAAAAACAAAAGGGCACATCGATGCCATTCAGTGTGGAGAAGCTAAAGACAAGAAACTGAGGACATAGTACAAGAGGGAGGAAAAATGCCCTCCATGACCATCAGACTTCATCACCCAGAAGAAAGCTGTCAGGAGTAGGAAAAGTCTGCAGAGCACAGTTAAACTACGCACGAAGACAAACACCAAAAATGCATTAGCTGGGATTCAGCAGGGTGGGATCTCTCCACTCTGCCTTGCTAGCGTTATGCAGAGCAGGGTAGAGCCTGCTCTCCTGCACAAACACCACTCCTCACTCATTTCAGCCAGCTGCCACTTGCAGATACCCTGGGCTTAGCTCTGCTACCTGTATATATCCCGGGCCATTCCAAAGTCTCCAATTTTAGCCACTCTCCCAGGCCCTCGACAGGTAAGGAGGCAGTTCCTGGCAGCAATATCCCTACAAGGAAAGGGAAGAAAAGCAAGAGAAAGAGAAGAACCACTTAATCATTCAACCGTTTTGCCAGCCAAAAAGAAAACAAAGAATAGTAGCTACTTTCCTGAGCTGCAGAGAGCCCACAAAAGCCAGATAAGGCAGTGTTTATGGATAACTAGTGATGTCCCAAATTCCAATCTAGCCCAAAAGCAAGAATAGTTTAGCTTTTTAACATTTCCTCTTTAATCTCCATGTAACAACTTTCAGCTGAAAGGATGGACCTCCATGAGCCTCCCTTCCCACCAGGAGCTATTTTTAAGTCTCTAAGGAGTTGCAAGGAGTGGGGCTGAGTTCAGCAATGTGCCAGTACCAACACTAAGTTGTCTGGGGAATGATCCGCTGACCTGTTACTACCATGCTTGTTCAAACATTGTCAAATGGGTGTACTGTCATGGACAGGATGAACAACAATGTGCAGGTGTTCTGAAGACTGAAGGTACAGGCTTGAATCCATGTGTGCAGGTAAAGCTCCAGCTTCACCTCTGCTGGGCTGAAGTAAACCTTGAGATCTGAATAATGTGGTGGCATATCTTGTGGGTAGCTCTTTCAGGAGAGTGAACTACAATCTCTCTCTACTCATCTCTACATAATGCTCCAGGTAGAATAATGGACATTTGCCAAACACCCCTTTCTGCAGGACCAGGTAATGATAGTCATAAGGTGCTGCACTTCTGGCTGTACTTCCATTATTCAAGAGGGAGAAGAAAAGGGTTCCAGAATGAGCAGAAAGGCACTAAGCAAAATTTACGACGGGAAGAGCTTTGAAGACTTCTGTCACACGATTGTGTTTCCATTTGCAGAGTAGCAAAACAGGCTGCACAAGTGCATGCACTGAGACTTTGGTAAAACCTCAGTCCTCTGCACCCTGGTTTATAGCAGCCTGTCTGTTAATTGCTTCTATTATGCTGATTTTATCTACCTTGTTTAAAGGTATCCAGCCACTAGAGTGCAGCAGGACATAAACATATCAAGCAGCACATTACAAGTCTGTGCTGGCCTGTGTGTAAGCCATGCCCATGCTGACACAGGTGTGTTCACCTACCTGTGAATGAAGTGGTTCTCTTCCAGGTACTGACACCCACAAGGGATGTCACGAGCCACATGGAGCAAGTCCAGCATGGAAAGGGAGGATGGCTGATTCTACCAAAAGGCAAGCAACAAACATGGGTTAAAAGCAAGAACATGACATGATTCATCCCTGGTACAGAACTGGGAACTCTCCAACATGTGACATAGCTCAGATGTTAACACACAAAATAGCAAAAATGCACAATAGAGAGCTCATATGCATGAACTCTGTGAAGGATGTGCAGGCACAATGTCATGCAAATCCCAGGGACAGAATCAGAACAGCTGGATCTGAATTTCCAGCTCTGTAAGAATTGCTCCCCATTCTCATGGGAAACACTTGTGAATTTTCAGCCAGATTTTTGAGGAGATCTGTAGCCTGAACTGGTCCTCACTCAGTTTCTTTGTAATTTTGCTAGATTTTCTCTAAAGTCACCTTGAACAATGAGAATGACATTTGGTATAATGGCATGAGTCACATTTGCTCTTTCCCTCCTCCACATCTGTGTAGGTTTTATCTTGCCCCTTGGAGCACTGACACAGGTTTGTGTAGCCAAGGGCTATGGAAGAGTAAGGCTGCCAACTCCTGGTCCCTGCCCCTCTGATGAAGGCTACAGCCCTTGCCAGCAGGAGCAGATGCTTTAGTGAGCAGGGCAGGCTGAGTACCAGCTTGTGTTTGCTGGCCTCTGAAACAAAACCATCAGCTTCTGCACCAAGGTGTGAAGCAGTGATCCCTGCAGCCAGTCCTGTGGGCGAGGAGGAGATCATTGCTGCCAGTGTGGTGACAAACAACCGGGCAGGACCCAAAGGAAAGGCAGGAAGATGTGCCAGCGGAGGTTCAGGTTGGACATTAGGAAAATGTTCTTCACCCAGAGGGTGCTGGAGCACTGGAACAGGCTCCCCAGAGAGGTGTCACAGCCCCAAGACTGACAGTGTTCAAGAAGAGACTGGACAACACCCTCAGACACACGGTGTGAACTGTGGGGTTGTCATATGCAGGGACAGGAGCTGGACTTGATGATCCTTGTGGGTCCCTTCCAAACCAAGACATTCTATGATTCTGTGACTGCTTACTCTACAGCTGCCATTTGCTAGCTAAGTGTTTCTCTGTGGCCTTGGTCACTTGACCAAACAAGCCTGTCCCACCCTCTGGCTCTCTCTTGTGACACCTACCATGATGCCCAGTGCCCAAAAGGCACACCTGCCCACGTGTCTCTCCCACCAATGCACAAAGCAGCACGGGTTCTCCAGTGACAGGGACTGCTGGCCCTGTCAGCCCATCAGTTGTGATGAAACGTATCTCTAGACTGACATGATGCTGCGCTGGCCATCCCACCTGATCTAAACCACTGCTAACTGGGACTGGAAAGAAGTCCAGGCTCTGCAGCAGGCAGCAGCCAGTAGTTAAACAGTAAATACTGGCTGCTGAAACCTAAGAAAAGTCTTAAAGAGATTAGGAAAAACCTGGCCTCAACACTCAACTAATGCAATAATTGAAAAATGCTGCATCTTTATGTGAACAAAGCCTGTTCATGACTACGTACCACCTGCCTATATTTTATTATTAACACAGTATAGTTCGTTGCATATATATACTTAACTGATTCTTTAAAACACCAGACTGCATCTCCCCCTAAAACCTTTCTTTTTGTAGACTAACAATTTCCTGAAAACACAAAGCCTTTCTCTCACCCCACTTTCATGGGGAGGGGGGAATAATCTTTTTTTATCTCTGCATGTTAAACTGACTCACCAGCTACACAATATGGCTACAGTAAGAAAGGACGCAGATGCCTTTTTTTTTACTTTCAGGGCATAACCAAAGGGAAATGAATATCTCTATCCATTCCTTCCTCTTCTGAGCAAGGGTCAGAAACCTGAAGTGAAAACTGAGTAAAAAGCTCAATTCTTTACGTGCAATCGATTCCAGACCTGAGCTATACAGCAAGGCAGTCAGTAGGCTGAAGCCACAGGCTGATTTCAACAGCATAGCATTTTTTTCTCTTTTTCCCTTTTTTTCCCTTCCTTCTCCTGCACGGATGGATTCCTTCCACCTTTTATTTGGCTAAATACAGTCCTAAAACAGATGTGACTGCCCACCCAAGGACAATTTAGCCATGTACTTTGTTTGAAAAATGGAGGTTTGGGATACATTTTGCAAGGGGAGCAGCCTTGAGGCACCAAAGGATTCGCTTTACAGCTTTTGCTCCCCAGATGAATGGACAATGGCAGCTGCAATGCACCACTGCTCAGAGCACTGGGCACGCTGGAAGTGCTCGCGTGACATCTCCCTGGGTGAGGCTGAATCTTGCTAAAGGTGAAGGAAATTCTGTGTATTGTTCAGCGTAATCACTGCTCTGTGCAACAGGCTGCACAACACAAAGGAGGGGAATCATTTATCCATATACAATTTATCTTCCAGAGCTGTTCTTTGATTGCTGTGCTGTGTGCGTGAGAAAGATCAGCACTGAACTTCCCAGAAGGGACAATTCTGCAACACTCATAAGGAGCGAAGGCTCTGATTCCAGGCATTTCTGAATCTACCAGAATGCCTCTCTCCAGATGAGGAGGAAGGGGTAATCCTATAATAGATGTGAAACTTTATTAGAAATGGGGCAGAGAAGCCCTTCAGGACTGTAAACCTTTGACCCATGGAGAAGTTTCAGTCTGAAGCTTACAGAGTAGATGTGGCTGGTACAAATCGACAATATTCCACAAAAGTCACTGGTATTGTATCAGTGATGTTGGATGAATATTTGGTTTACACATATCATCAGTTCTTGCTTAGAGTCCAGAAGAATCACCACGTGTTGGCTGAACATTGCTTTCATTATTTATGTGAAAAACACAGACAAATAACATACAATAACCTGTGCGCTGGCAGTATCCTGATCTCCCATTAAGTTGCATCCCGTTTCCTGATACCTTCTGCAGAAGCTCTAGCTTCTCACTTCATGTCCCTTACAACATCTTAACTTCCCCCTTCCCTCGCATTGCCTCCTTCTCCTCCATTCCCTCTGCTCTCTTGCATGTTTTTCCGTGGCTGAGCTCACAGCAGTGTGCTGGTGTGTCTTGCTCCAAGTCACACAGGTTCTTGCTGGCAAGCCAAACAAGACAACTGTTGTGCTCAGTGGTCATTCAAGGATGGCGCTTTCTCCTTTCAGGAGCCCTGGGAGATAAGAATGCCTTCAGCACCTCTATTAACTTTCACTGAAACTGGCCAACGAATTTGAGGTTAGTGGCAGGGGAGTGGGGAGAACACCTGGGGGATGAAGGTAGAGAATGAGCACGTAAGTCTTTTATCTTCTGCAATCAGAATGAAAACAGAAGTAGGTGAAAAAGACAAGGTAGTAAGGAGATCAGATAGAAAAGCCAAAACTGGGGAAAAAAAAAAAAAAAGAGAAACCAAGCAAAAATGACAACAGTAATTCATATGGTGCTTACTGCACAGTGAGCAGTGCACCTCTGCTACTGAGTCAGTCAACCAGGTCTTGTGTGTTCAGTTCATTCCTGTTAGAAGCAAAGCTCACAAAAGCCTGTTTACTCTGCAGTGTTCCTTGTCTTTCCATTAATGGACCTGGAAAACTAGACATCCAGTCTGCTACGCCTGCTTTCTACCTTCAGTCCTTGAATGAGGAATAAGAGGAACAAAGCAGCTCACGGTTCACTAAGAGCAATGCAAAGATACAGTTGACAGTACTGAGCCATGGGCCTCATGTGCAGAGGCTCTGTCACATCTCAAGTACATGCAGAGGATGAATCCATTTCCACAGCTGCATCCCGTACCTCGCAGAGCACAACGCCCCTGACACATCTCACCTCTGTCAGTGAGTCAGTCTCCTAGCCTCGTAGTTTCTGAGCCAGCAGTCAAGCTTGTGCACCAGAGGCTGATTTCTCAGCACTCACAGCTACCATTAGCCCCTCAGAAGCTGCCCCAGCAGCCAGAGAATGAATTACCCTGTCATTCTCACCAGGCATCCACTGCATGGGATGGCAGCAGAAGCAGGGCAAGGCAAGGGGAAGGAAGCTGTTGGGAGTGGAAATGAAACACAGGGATCTGTGTCTGCACATAGGCCATGCACATTCACCCAGCTGTTACAGAGGGACTGGAAATTATTTTTCTGAATCAGTTCTGGCTTGTACTTGCCCACCTGCCTTTGAACCTCAGGCTTTCCGCAAGAGTGACAAGCATGGGACAGAGCAGAAAACAGCAGCCTCAGTCCCAGGTCTGCTTCAGTCCTGGGAGAAAGTTAAAAGCAGAAATAGGGGAGGATTTCAAGGTGCTGGTAACAGAAGTGTGTAGTAGTAGTTAATGGTCAGTCCCAGATAACCTCAGACAGGTCAGGAAAGACAATGAAAGAAGAGGCAGGGAAGGAGAGCAAAGGCAAAAAGAGAAACAGCAAGGAAGTAGTGTATGCTGTGCCTGGAGTGAACTGCCCACCTCTTCTGACATGAGCGTTCACAGGGGTCGCACAGAGCTACTGCTAACAGAAATGGAAGCCCTCGCATGCAAGGAGGAACTGATGACTGGGGTAGGGGCAGACAGAAAGAAATCCCTCAGCTCAGAAGGCTCCTGTGACTGCATCCTATGAAGATTAAAGGCTTTCCATCCACAAAAGCAACTGCTTCATCTTACTGCAAGTAGGTAAAAATTCCTGCTGTTCAACACTAATGTTCTTGGTGTTTCCTCACAAGACTCTGAGCTGGCTTCTCCCTCTAATTTAATGAGCCAAAAAGATGATTCCATTGCAAAGTGATGGATACCCTTGCCCTACACCATCCTGGTTCACCTGCCACTTCATCCATCTAGCACAGCCTGCTCTGGCAGTTTTGAACAAAGCACCTCCCAGGCAGCATATCCTGCCCATGCCGTTCTGCTCTGCACTGGATGAGAACGGAGCCCACACTGAAAACAACCATGAGCTTTCCCACTCACCTACCACCAAGTTCAGCCCATTTGTATAAGCTAACAAAAGCATCCCTAGGTGCTACAGAAAGCCAACCTCTGTTTATAAAGACTGCTCCGATTTCAAACATCTCAACTTTCTGGGTGTTTAGCTTTCTATCCAGGCAGGAGCCACTTCACTGCAATCTATCCAAGACTGCACCGCTCATGGGCAACACACCATTTTATATGTCTGAAAACCAAATTGCAAGGAAAAAATACAAAGTTAATCTGTTTCCAAATGCCTTGAAGAATAATCTTATTTATATGTGTTAGATTCAATTTGTGTTTCTCTTGTACTGATAAAATCCAGCATTTTGCCCTGTGTCAAAGAAATGTAGAGGCAAAGTATGAAGCTGGGCCATGGTGCTAAACTCCAACAACATCTGGGTGCTTCCCTGATCTGGGTGCTCAGAGCAAACTTTATTCTTCTGAACTACTGATTCCTCTCTTCAAGTCATAATTTATTTCTCATACATTTCTAACTGACTCATTTCCTACTGATGCTGATTACAGTGGGAAAATCTTTAAAACTCTGGAATAAAGATATTTTCTATTAAGTCAACAGCTCCAGGCCTGATTCTCTTCTTGCCTGTGTCAAACTTGGTACTGACAGCTAGCCACAGAAATGCACCTGATCAGTAATTTAAAGAATGGATTTATCATTACTAGCTTAATGTTTCCCCTCAATCCACCCCCAGAGGGTGTGAGGAAGGTAAGAGTAGAAGTTTGGGGTTTTTTTTAATTTTAATTTTATTCTTTCTTTAGATAGTATCTGTAATGCTATGTAGCAAAGTCCAGGAAATGAGGCACCTCTGCATAACCCCAGTAGCATCCTGCCAACAGAGTCGTCTTCTAGCAACAGAAATTTTCCAACCCTCTAAAATGGTGGGAAACAGCAGCTGCAGGATCAGCTCTTTTATAGTTACATACTTGCCTTGTGGCAGCAGCTTACTAAATAAAATTCAATTTTCTCTTTTCTTACTGGTCTAGGCCGTGTCTCTCTCAGGAACGATTTCAGGTCACCTCCAGCCATGAGCTCCAGCAGGATGAAACGGGGCAGTGCCTGCAAGCTCACCCCAATACAGCGCACAATATTCTGGTGGTTGAACTTGCTGTGGAGACAGGGAGACTCAATTATGGAGCAGCTTTGATCCAAAAAGCACAACTACAGAAAAGAATAAAAATGTGTTGCTGAGGGGATTTTTTTTTTTTTCAGAATAAGTAACAAATCTCAAAGGCAGGGTAGCTGGATCAAGCCAAAGTGCTACCCCTGCACTCTCTGTCCGAGTAGTGCAGAAATCAAGGTGGGAAAGTAACAGCTTTTGGCCGCTTTTCCACCTCCTGTATTCTGCATCCTTTTTGGGCTACAGCAAGACTCAGGGGTCACACGAAGCAAAGAATGTCTGCTAAAATAAAAGTCTCCTCCTAATTTCACTGTTCAAGGGGTAGAAGCTGAGCCAGGGCAGAGTTGTTCAAAATAATATGCTGACAAAGGGATCTGCTTATGTAGGGGATATTCCTCAAGGTCTAGACTAGTATTTCCATTTTTCTGCAGACCTCAGTATGATGGGAAACTATTTCTGTGGATTTTAGGACTCAGTCACTGAGACGCGATATGACAGAAGCATTAGGTCAATGCCATATGTGAGTTTTGAGTGGTCAAACCAAAACTCCTAAGGTTTCTTTTTATCTCATGTTCTGATCTCTAAGACAAATCAAGGGACCCTATTATTAATTCCGAAAACTGGGCCTAAAGATTTTCAATCTGGATAACGAAATCCGCTGTGGAGTCTCTTGAAAATTCAGCCCTTAATAATTTGGTTGCCTTGGTGTCTTCATTTGTAAGAAGAATACAAAAGGTTGGTAATGCCTATCCTCTTTGTAAAATAGTGACAGCAATGGGCTAAAATTACCGTATAGATGTGTTGCATGGACATAAACTCTTAAAGCATCATTTTCCTTACAGTGCTGGGCTTTGCAAGCCTACACAAGTGTTTGATCTTATTCACACACACCTAATAATGACAGCTTCCATGAGGAAGTCCAGCTCATCTTGCTCCGAACACACTTCTGGCAATGTCTGGAAAAGAAAAAACAGGTTGACAAGGAGAATATATTTAAACTTACAGATACAGAATACCTGACACAATCAAAAGCACTGACATTGTCTGCAGTCATCCTTGTGATATCTGCATTGTCTGCAGCAATCCTCCATGCCATAAAAATGTTTACAATCAGGGTGGTGAAGCACTGGCCCAGATTGCCCAGAGAGGTGGTAGATGCCCCATCCCTGGAAACATTCCAGGCCAGGCTGGACGGGGCTCTGAGCAACCTGATCTGGTTGAAGATGTCCCTGATCATTGCAGGGGGGTTGGACTGGATGTGCTCTGAAGGTCCCTTCAACCCAAACTGTTCTTTGCTTCTACGATTGTTTCACTAAAATAAACCACATTCTAAGGTAATAGCTACACCATTACTAAAGTAGATTGTGAAGCCTGTTGAGGGATACAGATGAGAACACATGGCCCATTAATGCCACTGTCATCTTCCTCTCAATAAAGGAAATAGCTCAGAGCATACAGGGAACGGTGCTCAATATATGGGACTCTGCTGGATGAAGAATGAGAACCACAGTTCCTGAGCTCTCAGACAGTTCAATCCTGCTACCTCCCAGCAAGACTATGAACTATAACCAGCAGTATGACTGTGCTGCTATGTAACCTCTAGGTAAAAACAAGCTAGCTGGGCTACTGAAGGCCTGCGGAACCCTACCAGGATCTTGTAGGATTTAGTTTCACATCCAGTACATATCCACCTTGTAGTGGAGTGGTGAGATCCCTGGAAAACCAGACGTCTCCTACTTGCATGGTCTTCGATGTACATGCCAGCTGCTCTTGACCCTGTGAAGACTTTTGGTCTCTGACTCAAAGGCTTTGGACAGGTAACAAAACCAGGTGTAGCATGTGGAGGATGGACAGAGGATGGATTTATTTCTCGTACCTGCTGTCTACTGCAGCTGTATGGGAAATCTTTGCCTATTTACTACTTACAGACCCCTTTTAATAGACTCACAAGCCCATATACTATGAGGTGTACCATCACTATGATGGATTAAAGTCTTGCAGTAGAGCAGCAACCTTTCCAGCCACATCCTTCAGTAATACTTAATTCATCTTCATTTTTATAATGCATTGGGACTCTTGGGTGAGAGGTGCATGAAACCATCATGATAACTCATACACTGTCACTTACTTTTACAGCCACCTGCAAGGGAGTGGGGTCGCTGGGGATCCCTGCCACCTGACCTTCATATACCTCACCAAAGGCTCCGTGGCCCAAACCCCTGGACAGACCAGAGAAGACAAGAAGGTTTTACTACAGAGAACACACATTATAACACTATGGTCACAGCTCACAGAATGGGCTCACAATTTTCATTGTAGTGAAACAGGGAGAAGTGGATATTGACACTGAGGATATCACTCCTCACACTACACGGGGGACCAGAGCTTGATGTGTTCTTTCCTTCACCTATAATGTATTTAATTGGTAGGGAAAACAATCTCCCAAAGTGAACAGTCCTTGGTGCAATCAAGCTGCTGGCAGTGCAATGTGTAATGGATAGCACTCTTCTACAGCTTTGGTGTCAGTGCTTTAGTGTTGGGTGCTCCATAACAGGTCAATAAAGATAGGTCATAAGCCTTGGTGTTCCCATACTCTAAGCACATTAAGAGTTCCCATGATGTTTATGCATCATCATTAAAGAAAACATTGAACAAGAAACTAGGAAGCACAATGGTTCTCAAAGGACCTGAATTCTTAACCAAGTATCTTCCTGATTTATTTTGTGATTCTGGATAAGCACCTAAGCCAGTAAATGGTGATGATAGTGCTTTATAAAGCACTCAGCTCTGGAAATTCAGGCTGAGATTTGTTTCTGGGACTGATCATATTATGAAATTTACAGTTTTATTTTGAATAAGGGTACCAGAAAAAGAGAAAGGAATTAAGAGTAATTACACAACAGATCCTATCCTATGCCCTTGTGACACAGATATTGCATACCTGTCTATTCAGTGTTCACTCGCTTAACATTAAGTCAACTGCTACAACAGCTATACCACACAGGTGGCATATTGTAACAACACAGCGAACTCTGGCAGAGAATGAGGCTGCATCCCAGATCCTTAGTCCCTCTTAACACTGGATGGGCTGCACATCGGGTAGTTGTGGTTTGAACCTCTAAGAGGCATGCCTGCATCTCGATCTGGGCAAAAGGCTCTTTTCTATGACATGGACTTTCCTGGTAGAGCCAGGTTTGGCATGAGAGCTGCACTGATTTTGTTCTCTGGTATATCAGTGGACAGGTTTTGCATGGGCTGTTGCCCTGCTGGCAGTTCAATCAGGCGCTGCTAAGGGCAACCTGCTCAGTTGTTGCATAAGCTCTGTCTGTCGTTTTGCCAGGATAAAGACCAGTCTAGGCAGTGAAACCGCACTGAGGACTTGCGTTGTCTGTGACTCAGTTGCTTCTTTTAATAACGTTTTGTAGGTATCAGCTTGAGACACTGTTCTTGGCTATGCCTGACCAACTTGTTACAAGCTGAGGGTATGAACCAGATCTCTACAGCTCAGTTAGTTATGACTAACCCATCTCCCAAAATGCCCATCTTCCCCTGCACTTATCAAATCCTGGCTGTAGCCTGTGCTCTCTGCAGCTTGCCACACTTCAAAAATCCTTTCAGAGCCCAAGTGACAAAGGAGAGCAGCAGCACAGAGTACCCTGGAAACTTCCAGATATAGACCAGCAAGATGTGCAGGTAAGGGGAAATGAGGTAAGAGACAGCAAAACACTGCCGACTGCACAGACTGCTCTTAACATCATCTTTTTTAGCACTGTAAGTTCCCTAGTCTTCCAAGCTTTCATGCTTCCACTTCTTGGCTTTTTGCGTAAAACTGCACAGTACCAGTACCAGGGTAACGTCACATTCACAAATGGCATGCACTGCACCCTGGAGGAGAGCAAGGTGGGAAAGAATTCTGAATTTTCCTATTTTCTTCTTAAGAGACTATTTCAAACTTTCCAGAAGTTCTGGTCTAGACATGACTATCCTGCTTGCTTTACATTCCAGTCCTTTTAATACTGTCTGGCAGTCTCAAAACATCGTTTTTCCTGCTACTGTACTTAAGGATGTCATTGTCTTTACCAAAGATGAAATCAAAGACTTTAAAAAAGCCTCCTACAAGCCTCAGACTTCCCAGCATTTCATCAGTTAAAAGTGGAAATGGGCCATTCATTGTGCAGTCTGCAAAAGGTGTGTCTGAATTACTGGTGATGACTCTTCAGTTCCTCTCATAATCTCAGAAGATTAACACTGCACCTGTAAAAGGTTAAGGAGACTGCCAAAGTCTAGTTCCCTCCTCAGAAGCCTAACTACTGCAGATTTACATTCTTCTCACAAAAAGGAGCACGAGTCTAGAAGTGCATGAGAATTTGTATGTGTCTGCACAAGGACATGAGTTCACACCCATGTAAGAGAGACAGCATATGTGAGTGTACAGTGTGAAACACGGGGAAGGCAAAGGTGAATTTACCGGATGAGGGAGATGTTTTTTCGAGGCACCTCTTTGAGGTCACTAATGGATGTGGTCTTTCCTGCAAAGCAGTAGTTGGGATTGTAGTCTGTCATGATAGTGGAGGTACGCAGCTTGCTCAGCTTATATTCCGGGCTCTGTAGCTCCATCTGCATGGCTTGTAGCTCCTGGTGCTTCCGACGATATACTAAATATGGAGAACACAGTAAACCAGAGACACAGAGCGACTTTGGAACAGGTCAGCAGCACGTGTCACTGGCATTTGCTGTGTGGCCAGTTTTCAGCGAATCAAACCAGACAGTAACACTGTCATATTTCTGTACGTCAAATAATTACAGATAGAAAATGGAATCTCAAGTTATCCAGGAACCTTCGATTTACACATCTTATGAAGAAACAGGCTTGCTCATGAAGAAGTAAAATGAATTTCACTTACAGAGATCTCTGATTTCACAGTTCTGAGGTTTTTGTTTTGTTCTATGTAGCTTAACTGGACCTTCCAAGTATGAGTCTAGACCTGAACTTGAGGGAGCTGGGGTATAATCCACCTTCCTAAATCACACAGAGGTGACTAAAATCTGAAATGATTTATTGCATCATATTGTTCGAAATGGACAGATTAAACAGTTAGCTCAAGAATAACATTGTACATTAAACTAGCTCATTTAAGAAAACTTCCTGTTTCTAAACAACAAAGTTGGATTAAATTTGAAATCAGTTTATGGTAGTGTTATATTTCTTGAATCACCTCACTGATACTTCTGAAATGTCATTAGAAATCACACCTTGAAGGAAGACATCCTGTGGATATTACTTGAAATAGTAACTGATATTGGAGTACTTTTTTTCAAAGCAAGATGCCAGTTGTGAGCAGGTTAAATCACTATTACCCTTACTATTGATTTCTGTGGGAGCTGGATTGAGCCCAAATACTGTGACAGTAATAGCTATCACATCTTCTCTAGCAGATGTTGCTCAGGGGAAGAATTTAAGGGGTAAACATGCACTGGCAAAGGCAGACGGACGTAATGACTTACCCACAAACCTGCCCTCCGTTTTCCTCCTCATTGCTTTTGCTTTGATTTTTTAAATTGCTGCTCTATCCTGAGATGGCAATGATAGGTTAGTTGGATGGAAAGAGGATTACTCTTCCACTCCCTGAGAAGTAATTAGTAATTTTAAAGGAGTACTGTCAGGCCAGATGTCATACATGTAGGACCATGTGTGCACAACTGATAACTCCTGAAACTCTTAAAACTGAAACAGCTGCACAAATCTAATTTAATAGTTGCCATTTGCTGCTCTGGCTGCATCCCTCTGCTCTCCCAGGGAGCGTGGACAAAGAAAATTGGCAAAGCTGTGGTTTGAATCCCTGGTTGCTTTTCATTGATTCAGATCTATTCTGCTTTTAATTTAATGCAGGTGAGCAACTTTAAAATAAGAAAATGAAAGGTTGAAAAATACCTTTTAGGATTTCAAATAAAGAAGCCAAAAATTCTCACATCCTACCAAGCAGTGGTTAGTAAAAGGGGAACCTATGTGAGAATTTCAAACTTAAATGTCACACATTAAGAGGCAAATCTGTACATAGGGACACAAATATAAGCTTGCTTTTAGGCATTATGCACCAACAGTTCTCACAAAAACAGTGGCAGTTGTGTTCTGACAGCTTCACACCACAACACTAGCAGTAATGTCTCTTTCAAGATGCAGTCAGTAACTGAAACCTCCTCAAATTGGCCATTGCAGTTAGAAACAACTACTGAAACCTGAAGTTAAGGCGTGTGTGTGCCAAGGTGTCATTAAATACAGCAGTAGCTAAAGATCTGAATCCTTTTGCCTGCCAGTGCCCAATTATCCCTGGCTCAGATCCAGCCCTCATATGAAAATATCTTTTGCAGAGAAACACTCACCTATCATGACTCCTGAAAAAGCCAAAATTAAAGCAGCCACCAATGCTGAAGTCACTACAGACAAGACCAAGGAGAGAGGGAGGTGAACCACTGGCTCAGCTGTAATGGAGGCAGGAGAAAAACGAATTACGTTTGAAATGATCTTTCAGCAACCACTTTTTTTTTTTTTTTCAGATTTTTCTCCTCTTCCTTCTATTGACTCATCTGCTGCTGCTGTAGTGCAGGAGCAACCTCTGGCATGAGCAGTTCTCAGGATCTATGACCTCTAATAGCTCATTGTTTCACTTCCCTCAGTTAATATCAAGCCATTAAAACAGATGGTTTGCTATCAATGAATTAACATGTGCACTCTCTGGGTATGAAAACAAGGCCATAAAAACAAGGGGCAGGAGGTTAGGGAGGTGGAAAGAACATTACATTGTCAGGGCACTAAAGTGCTGCTACCAATGCCAAACCACAGCAAAAGCAGAAAGAGGACTGCAATATATAATCTCCTAAATGCACCTAATCCAGGCAGAAAAACCTGATAACAGTAAGTGCAGTACTAAGTATCCCACAGCTGCATGCTCACTTGGGACCACACAAGGCATCTATTAAGGTTTACTTCACCTTGTCAATATGAACATGCTTTTTACCCATTTTACAGATGGGAATGGTAGAAATATAGAACAATTTTCCCATGCCAGTGATAAAGCTGAGAGCAGGATGCTGAGTGATCCTGGAGGCACTTGCTCTAACTGCTGGGCAAGAATATGAAGGAAACCAAGTAATGGAGCTCTGAGCACTTGCTTTTTAAGTAAGGCAAGTACAGGCACTGCCTTTTTTTTTCCTCAGAGATCACTCACTCAGAACTTCTTATCAATTCTGCACATGCACCTTCTATGTCCAAACCCACAGGAAGTATATTCTGCTTCACATTGCCCTTTTTTCCCTTCTAAGAGGACAGACCTGGAAGTTAAGTTTAGCTGGACAACTCCTTCAGTGTGCAAACTTTCATGATTTCAGAGCAGAATGTGAGCATCAGCACAACCAGATGCAAAATCTGACTCTCCTCAGTGCTGCCCAGTATGCCAAACATACTGCTGTAAAGCAAACCAGTGCCTTAGCACCGATGTGTCCATAGCCTAGCAAAATAACTCTGCAGCATATACCATCAGGAAAGAAGGTAACATTCAACAGGAGCCAGTTTTGAGAAAGAGACCAGAGAACACTTTCAGGATGTCTTACAGTCCAGAATACAGATTATTACCATGCATTTTCTGTTTCACATGCTACCAGCCTACCTCATACATCTACTTACCTATGCAAGACACACCATCCTCAGCCAACTCTGTGCCTGGTTCACAAAAGCAAATGACTTTTTGAGTCTCTAGATCAACACGGCACTCGTCCATCTCACAGTGACTGCAGTTAAGATGCAGCCTAATATCCACCTCTCCATGCCCCTCTGTCACTAGGGAGTGGATGAAAGAAGCTGAGTTAACTACTGTAAAGATTATTCATATCGTTCCCTTGGGCTCTGACAGAAACAGGGGACACGGTAGACACAATTGCTGGATGTGGCAGGGTGGGACCCATTTAAGAAACTGATTTCTCCCCACCTTCCATGGCTCCTGTACTTTCTCATGTAGAAAATAACATTCAGCTAAATAAGCCCCACTGCAGCTGAGGTGCACCGACTCTCTTGCAGCAAGTGGTCCTACCAGGTTAGGAAGGAGTCTGCTGCCCAGCCTAATAGAAACCTGCCCTTTCAGCAGTCCCTGAGGCTCACCCTTCTCATCCTGGCCTTTCCTCCCTTTGAGATCAAACACTGCAATGTTTTCAAAACCTTCCGGCTGAATTTGTCAGGCCAGAGTTCATCGGTATTTGAAAATACTTTTGGCTGTTCTGAAGCAAACTTTTTTTTTCCTGAATAAAGAAATATTTTTGTATTTTCTGAACACATCTCAAACATATTGAAGATGATGACTTCTGAGCAAACACAGGCTGGAGTGGCAGTATTTATCACTCCCACAGACTGCTGGGCAGCACTGCACTGTTTTCTGTAGAAACTCCCTGGTCCAGCCTGGATACTTTGCTGAAGGATGCTCTAAGGAACATGTTTGTTACTGAATATTCAGGTACTTTATCTGCTTATTTCCTAAATTACCTGAACTATGAGGTTCTGTTACTACTTTTTTTGGACAAAATTATTCTATAGTCTGGTAGGTTATCTCGTTGGGAAGTGTTTTCTAACATCCATGACATTTTCTCCACCTGCTGTCTTCCTACTACTTCTGTTTATTTTCCATTGGACTTTGTTATGCTATCTTTCTTTCTCCTTATGCTCACAATGACACTAAGCTGTACCCAAAGGCTTTTAAATTGTCCTACAGATGCAAACTATTCTTAACATGAAAGAAACCCACTAGAAGACTTCTGACCAACATTAATACCTTTAAGCGCTGGAGTGTATAAAGTACCAATTGGATTAATAAAGGACACACCATCCTCCCCATCCATCTCTGGGTCATTGTCCACTGCAGCATTGCCACCTACATCAAACCAGAAGTTACCTTAACAGACTGAGGCTCATTAGCACTAAAATACAGATAAGCATTGCAACATGCAGAACTTCAGTATATTTAGGGAGGCATCCAAATGAGAAAAGAAATAAATCAAAGTATTTCACATATAGGGAACACTTCGTGAGTTGTGGCATGAACCACTGGTCTTTCATCTCTAGAACTTCAATTTGATCACAACACGTTGTGACAATCGATTTCTTAGCTCTGTTTTAGGCAGACTGTTGCAAACTAAGGCACACCTAAACCAGAAACTTCACCTTTAACCATTTGGATGCTGCGAAAACACAGAAGTTTTTCTTAAAATTAATGTGGTCAAGAGATGGTAAAAGACCAGTGCTCAAGGGTTAAGTTCAGTACCCTTGCTGATCAAGGTATGTACTGTGTCAGGAATCAATAACTCGATATCCTTTCTCTTCTTTACACCCTGAAAGCAGGGTGGTCCACCAGGAGTGGGGACTGAAGGAATTTATGAGTTACTCACTTGTGCTTGGGCATATAGAACACATTAGGAACAAAGTATGGGCAATACATAGAACATATTAGAAGCACAGTAGGGGCCATGTATTATGTAGTACAAGCATGCAAAGAGTCCCCCACTCCACCCAAAAATGGCTTTTCCCCTTTAACCATCTTCAGTGACATTAAAATTATGTCATGTGAGGCATTCTGTTGGAAAAAGCAGCATTACACAGTAACATTGGTACAAAACATGCACTTCATCATTTAAATGTAACTACTCCTACATTTATACAGTCCTAAAATCACATTCGGCCCCTGGAAGGCAACCACGAGACTGATGTGAAAATGAGTTTGACACCCATGGTTTAAGCACTTTACCTCCTCTCAGGATTTCTAGTATATCATACACTTGATTTAAGCTGTGGGGATCCAGGGGTTAAAACATTCACCACAGTGCAGATGGCTGAAGAAACTATGTGGCCCAGGAGATTACAAGTTAGTAGAGATCTCGAATCTGGCCCACACCAGTTATAATCAACATAATGCCATCTGACAGCTGTCCTGAGACCCACAGCACACGAAATGAGCTCCTTGTTGACTGAAGTCAACACTACCATCGTTATTAAGAGGGGTCTTGGCTGGCAGCCTGAACCTGTCCCCAGAGGCCATCTGCGCAGGACCACAGCAGGGCAGGGTAGAAGAAGCCATGTCCTTCCCCTGGCATAAGGCCTGGCTGCCGGTCCCCAGGACCAAAGTCCTCCAACCACAGGTGTTGGCAATGGGAGCACATCGCCTGTGGCTCCTCCTTCTTCAGCACTGTAACCCGCCAATGGAAGGCTCAAGAATCGCAGCAGGATCTTGATGGCACATTTTGCAGAGTGCAAAGCCAGGATTACAGCTGAAGGACTGACATCCGGCTATTTGCTCAAAGACTAAACGCCATACATTCATGTAATGCTAAAAAGGCAACACAGACATACTAGTACATAACAGTCAAATACACTAGCTACAGGAGAATTAGCTATCAGTGTTTTGCTGATCATTAGCACTAAAGGAGGGGAAGGGACACCTTGAACATGAAGCCACTTTACCTATATATCCTCCGCCTCCTCCACCTGAGGAGCACCCCCCTCCACCCCCTCCGAAACCCCCTCTTGTCTCCCACCCCCACTTCTTCATGGCCTGGGGGCAGGATCTTCCTCCAGTAGCACCTTCCAGCAAGGATTTTCCTGACCACAGGAAGGAAGTGTTATCATTCCAGCCACCTCCACCACCTGCAGTTAAGAGAAGAGAAAAGGCACAGGTAGGGATTATTTTGTGTAAAAAAACATTGCAGGGAGCTGCAAAACAAGCCCTCCTTTGGAAGCACCTCAGCTGAAAGTGAGTCTCATGCCTTGGTTAGAAGAGGGGATGTGCTTGCTACACAGTGCTACAGTGACCTTTTTGTAGGGCTTTTGACCACATCAGTCATCTGCACCTCTTTTCACCTACCACACAGGACAAGTATTTTCTATGGAAAATGTAAAAAGATATCCCTGCCTACTCCCCAGTCACCTGTTTCTGGCTATCAGAGCTTTCTCCTTCTCTTTGCAAAAAATACTTTTGAAAAACCCTTATGTCAGTTCTGAAGTGGAGAAAAAAGCATATTTAGTGAAAAGGATGTGAAAACAGGTCCCAGTCCTGCTCTAAATACAACATACTCACCAGTGACTCACTTTCATCTCTGCTGGATGATCAGTCCAAGGTCTCTTCACAGAGACTTCTAACGAGGGTGCAATTATGCTCTTTCTGCATAAGCCAGGGAAACTGTATGTCTACACAGCAGGAAGTGGTGCAAGGAGGAGGATGGCTAAGTTGGCACTGCAAACTCCCACACCAAAAAATCAAACATCTTTTCTTATGAGAAATACTACATTATTTTGGGAAAATATTGCCATTGTTATGGCTATATCATCTTCAATACCTGTATTTAGCCCATCTGTTTAACACCCTTGCTCCCACTGAACTGTGTTTTCGTGAGTTTCACCTCACCTCCTTGTGAGGAGGAATCTGGGAGTATCACATATTCACAAAGGTTTTCTTAAAAGATTAAACTTTCCTTACCTGCAGCTCCTGAATTTCCATTCAACCCTGGAATGGAGGAATCATTTTCCAGCCTTTCTGGATGAAATGTATCTGTTTTGGCCCTGTAGGCCCTGCCACCACCTCCTGCTGCAATTATCAAGGGGACAGGTTCTCCATTCTCTATCTTAACAAATTCAGAAATAAAGGCAGCGTTCAAACTGAGTCAGACACACAAATGGAAGTTCAACCACATGCTAGCTACTGTAATGTTATACTAATCAGGCATCTAGGGCTGCTCAGCACTACAAATTACCATTGCATTATTTATGCAACCACATCCAAAAGATTAATGAATGGCGCTAGTTCAACCACGTTCTGCAACAGAGAACAGTGGCATCAGCAGCTCCGTGAATTGTACCTGCAGTGCTGATGGCTCTTAGAAAGATTGTAATGTTACCATGTGATGACTTCCATCAAATGAAACAGCTGAGGAATGCTGCTCTATGTAATGCAATATAGTGTCTCCACTGGTAAAGGACTGCTACACTGGAAACTGTCCGAGCATGCAGGGTTATGTAGAATTACATAGAAGTTGGGTGATCCAAACATATTGTTAATGACTGAAACCAGTGTTGGAATTAGTACTGTCTCAGCTAGTACATGACAGAAAAGATCAGTGGTGCCTAGCTATAGGGTTGCCAACAGAAAACATACAGGCTATCCTCAACTTTTCTTGTCATTACACCATACAGATCAAATGTGTAGCTGAAGTCTAATGTTCTGCAATGACAGATTTGAATGAAGTCCTGTGGAATTTGCCTTTTACTGTAGAATTACGCTTCAGCATCTCAGCTTGCATTGAAAAAAATCCAATTCAAGCTGTTTTCTTTGCCAAGGAAACTCCAAGCCACAGAAGCAAGTGTGGCCATACTGTGTAGCTGTCCTAAGAACCATAAAGGGCCAACCCAGCTCACTACTGCTATCAACTGGAAATTAACCATACCCAGAGCTCACTTTATGGACCCTTCCCCAGAGATGTATAAAGGGTTCTCAGGTATTTCAGGCTGTGATACTAGAGGCAAGTGGCAGGATGTGTTCATGCTGAAGGTGCACAGGGACTATGTTTCCATACCTTAAATATGTAGGTTGCACCTCCCCCACCTCCACCTCCTCCTGCCCATTCTTTGACACTTCTGTTCACACGTATCTCTTCTTCAATCACATTGTTCTCTCCGATGCAGACTTTCTGTATAACATCGTTAGTCTGCAAACAGAAGACTGGGTCTGAATTCTGGGAATAAATTGCCGTGTCCTTGTACACCCACAAGCCTCATGGACCCTTCACCCTCCCAAACCAATAAATTGTCCTCCAGTGAAACTCCATAAGCAGAAGCAAGTGAATGCTCTTCTAGAAGAATCTTTCTTTTTGCTTCAACCTTCATCAGAATAATCTGTTGCCATTTTAATTGAATTATTTCGAAGTAAGCTCAGTGCTGGTATCTATTACCATGCAAAACAGCTCCATAAGCTTTTAACATAGAAGATGTAGCAGAATTCACTGCAAATACTTCCCAGCATTAACTATCTGTATTTCACAACTGGAGGAGGGAGTAACTCGGTGATGATGTGACCTGCCCCATGTCAAGCAACAGACAAATGGTAGCAACATAGAGAGAATCCAAGTTTCTTGGGGGGTCTTCCAGCACCCCATGGGTTGGGGCCAGGCAGACAGTGTGCATCTATCCAGAATGAAGGTGTATTGGTGGCTCGTGCAGATGTACCAGAGCTAGCTTTAACCTAGGTTGCCACAGCATGGACTGTAGCAACAAGCTTGGCACAGACTGGCCACCCACTGTTTATTTAGGTTTCCAAGCAAGTTTTGATGCTGATCCGATGCTTACATTGTAGCAGCAGTTTTACTGTAATTACCAGTGCTAGCTAGTTCAAAACCTACCAAGACACCTGCAATCCCACCTTTGACTGCAATGTTGACCTAATGTTATGGGAAATACCTCACTAAAAAGCCTCCATATTTCCTACTTAGCATTTTTTTCCCCTTCACCAATTAGCACCAAATGTAATGAACCTTTTGTATTAGGCAAATCACTGAATTCACTAACTGATTTCAAGCAAAACATTCAACCATCGTTTATAAGTACTTCTGGACTATGATCTAAGAGAGGTAACTGTTGCTTTGATTGTGCATGACAAGAAGGACTCTTGTGTTTGTAAGCTTCAAGCTTTGCTTCTAGCTTGTTTTACTTTGTATGTTTCACCTCAGAAATAATCTCTTTTTATGTACACTGAACTCACAAAGTCAACAACACTTTCAGGGAAAAATTCACAAACAGTTGTTATAGTAGGATTGACCTTCTGCTTCTTTCTACTTCCTTCTTCTGTGTTTTCTTTTGGAGAAGGAGCCTGATAAAAGCATCCTCAAGTTACAAATTATTCTGTTGGCCATAAAACGTGTCCTAGGTTGTGCCAGAGAATGAATGGCATCCATTTTGTGTGTGTGGACTTGCCTATGGAACTAAACAATCCTCCTTTCCTTAGTCTTCCCTCTCCTTAATTGATTTGGAGTTGGGTGGGTATGATTAATAAAATGACAAAGTCAATGACCCAAAGGAACCACTAGATTACAATTGAATTTAAAAAAAAAAAATCCTTCATGGCAGAGACATAACTGATTACAATCCAATCTAGTAAAAGTCCCTTCTACAAGTCTATGCAATCTCTTTGCCTCAATGAAAGAATTACATTAGCACTCAATAAATTCTCACTAAGATTACAGGGGCCTGCAATTTAATGAGTCCATATATTACACTCAGCTGGAATGTCCTAGTTATAGACGTTAGATGGAAGTTTGAGTTAGGGCATTTCTCATTTCAAAGAGGCTTCATATTAATGGTTTGTTTGTAGATATGTATAATTCCAGTTTTAACATTATTTACTTCAGCACCCAACCTTGAGAACCCCTCTTTCTTGTCTACATCATTCAACCTTTCTCTGCTGTAAAAGACTGCTAAGCTTTCATCTCTTGGATGCCAGCCACTAACAGGTGAGAAATGCACAGCATTTACATGTCCAGCTCAAACCTGTAGGTGAAATTTCATCAGATAATGCTTAGTTTCCTCCATAAGAATCTCCTATTCCCTCATCCTCCAAAGAATACTAAATGATTAATAGATTATTGTGCCTGCAAATGGTGAAAGTTGCACTTTCTGTCAAGGCATTTGCAGCAATGATTGGTTCGTAACAGAAAAATCAGGACTGATTTAGCAGCGATTAATTTGTCTCTCCCATTCCCATACAGATAATAACCAAACAGGCCGTGTGAGGTGGGTGTCTCCGGAGGCAGGGCTGGGCTCAACAGCGGAGCAAAGACAAAGCCCTGTGAAATCAACCTTGAAGACTGATCTCCAGAGGAAAGGAAGGCAGGGTTGTCTTTTTCCTCCCAAACCCCAGAAAGATGCTCTGAGATACGCAGATCAATCAGGAAACTGTAGTCTATTATCAGTGGGGCCTGACTGTTGAAGAAGTGAGCACAGTGACATGGCATTTTGCCTTTTCTCACTCACACCCTCCCCATAGAACTGTAGCTAACCCTTGAACCACATAACCCAAAACTCCTCAAGGACAACAGTTTTCTCTGCAAACAAACAAAACTCCACAGATTTGTAAGAAGGAATTAAGGCAAAACAGAAAGAGCAATGACTTACACTAGGACAAGCATCTTCTCCTTGCTGTCCTACCAAGATATACAAAGTATCATCCTTCTGAAGGTCAAAAATTCCCAGCACAGACACGCCATGGGACCGCACCATGGTGTTCTTCCCACCTTTCCCACCAGCAGCTCCATAGCCTGAGATGCTGCAGGAAAAAAGGAAAAAAAAAAAAAAAAAAAGAGTCCAGCATCTGAGTTGTCCCAGACAGGTAGAAAGTAGCACAAACTGGAAACTGCATGTTTTGCACATCATCACGGGGCTGTGCCCTGAAGACCTGACGCTCTAAATCAGGGGTGTCAAATTAATTTCATTTTCATTTTAGGACTGTATAAATGCAGGAGTAGTTACGTTTATACAGTCCTAAAATTAAATTTGGCCCTTTGAAGGCAACTGTGAGGCTGATGTGGCCCCAGTGAAAACGAATTTGACATCCCTGCTATAAATAATTCTAAACCCAAACTTGAAGACTGAGGTTGTCTGATCTATATGGACCTATGAACTTGGGTAGCTACAAAACAGCTTCTTTCACATTGATTCATAGGCAAACACTTGCTGAGGATAGAGTGAGCAAGCCCCTGTAGATTCAAACTTTAATATACGAAACACATCTTGTTTCCCAGAAGGCATACCCTTGAGAGGTTTGCAGCAAGGAAGAGAAAAAACAGAACCAAGAGAACCGATAAGTACAGCACATATGGCTAAAGAGAACAATAAGCACGAGATTGACGGGGAGATTTGAGAAAGGAGACAACACAACTGGTCCTGGTAGCATGGACCAGATGGGAAACAGCCCTCCTATTCCCAGGATCAGAGGGAGTTAGAAGAGTAGATGGGCACACCACCACCTGCAGTGAAAAACGAAGGCAAAAAGCCCCTGGCTGAACTCAGAGCCTCCAGGAACATGTCCCTGTCTCCAGCCAGGAGCAGTCAGGTTGCACACACAGGCTGCTGCAGTCCCAGTTCAGGCTCTGGAGCTTTTATTTCAGGCAGTCATGACTGAGAGGTCCTTACTGTTGTTGATGTACTCAAAGATTTGACTGTACTACTGTATGTCTCAGCTCTTCCCTCTCACTTTCTAAGTATGTAAACAATTTACATACTTGAAGCAATTCTTTTATCAAAGAATTTCAAAGTGCTTTATAAAAATCATTATAAAACACGCATCTCTGCTGCAACAAAAGAAAGAGATACTCAACTTTCTGAGCAAGTGATACAGCAAGCCCTGCTTAGAACTGAAATAAGAAGGTGGTTCTCCACTGACATTAGTAACTTTGCAGCTATTTCCATGAAAGCGAAGTTCAAGCTGGAGCACGCGAACGGTGACTGCAGGGCTGAGAGCATAAAACTTACTCTTGGCTTCCTATTCATTACAGTACAGCTGCTCTGCTTTAACTCCTCCTTCCCTCCAGCACCTGGTTGGTCTTTGCCCAGCACAGTCCTGCATGCAAACAGGTCACAAGCAGAATGCACCAGCAGTGCTCATTGTGTGTGAGCACCCTGAACAGGCTGGGCAGGCAGCTCGCTTTCAGCCCCCCAACTTGTCTGAACCATTAGCATGAGGAACTCACCTCGTGGTCCTGCTCTGAGGCAGCCAGCATCGAGCAGTTCTGATGTCGAAGCAACTACGGAGCATCAAGTGACTCATAAAGCACATTAGATCCTCACAATGTGACATGATTATGTTCATGCCACTGTCGATATCCAAAACAATCATTCCTCAGTAATGCTGCACTGGAGCCAGCAGAGAAAGTGATGGACATAGTACTGGGCTGTACCGAACAGATGCTGCATGTATCTGAAGACTGAGTTGATTTGGCAATGGCTAATGAGGTGCACTATCAGGCACGGCAACCTGGCAGGGCTAATCGGCTGCAGTTAGGGGCCATATTTTTCTGTGCATAAACAGATTCACATACAAGCAGTGATGTCAGTAAGTTCAGAAGAACCCATTTTGGCCTCATTCAAAGGCTGCAGACAAATAAAACCCAGTGGACTGAGATGACAGTCACTCCCTATTCAAAACGTGTGTCACTATTTTAACAGATGGGTTATCTCGACTTCAAGTGTTAGCAGGATCCCTTTCCTTAGGCACAATTTTCTTTCACAAGAGGAATCCATTTAACCATATTGGCCTTGAAGAAAGATTCAGACCACCCTGAGCAGATATATCCAGAACACAGAATACCTTCCACTGTCTTCCTCCTTTTCTTTTACTACTTGTAGGAGCTGAAAAAGAAAACTGCAATTCAGGAAGGATCAGGATCACTGTGCACTGGAAAAAACAACCCCACCTCTAGATAGACAGTCAGGGCAAATGCTTGAGCTAGTTTTGACAATATGAGAAAATGTAGTGCCTAGGCTGGCCAACCTAGAAAGACACATTTTTGCATTCCACTGTGCCATACTCTTGTGCCACCTTACAAGAAGGGACCAGACAAAAGAGGGCAGTGGAAGTGATAACAAATGGGGCACTCAGCAAATGAACCAAAGATTCTTGTTTTTATAAAGAATTAGGATAATGGATGGTAACGTGTAATTTATTACAGTTCACTTCTCTCATACTTGATCATAAGCCTAGATATGGGATGACGAGACCTCCTGAATGCTTAGAAGGAAATCTGAAAAAAAAATAGTATTTTATGTTGCCTATCTTTATTGTTATACATTGTGTAGTACTTATGGAAGGAAACCAGATGATTTTGTCTGTATCAATCACTGGAGCTCATAGGACTCCAGTCTTCAAATGAGGTCACCTACAGTATGTGTCAGATTATCCAGAGCTCCAGAGATGGTGGGGTTTTCTGGGTGGGGTTAGCTTGTGTGAGCAGAAAGTTGTGCAAAGTTGAGCTTTCCGTCTTTGCATTTTAACAATGCATATTCTGCCTCGTGTTCACACAATCTATATCCCTCTTATGCAATTATCAGGAATGTAACTCACTGCTCTACATTGTGCAGTGTGAAACGTGCTATTACAGCATAATAACAGCTTTCTTCAGAGCCCAGCAGCCAGCTGGAGGGTTTTATCTCTGGGTCTGGTATCCTGGAGATGGCTCTCAGGCTGACAGGACCCACAGTGCAGCAGGCCTGCAGGGGAGAGCTAGACACAGGCTGTGGGTCCAGACTCTGGGAAGTCCAGAACTGATATCGCAACTCGACATTTTCCTAGGGCTATGCTGCACTGGGGGACTCCGCTGCCCCTTCGGCAGCCCAGAGTCAGGAAGACGTCAAATTAATTTAAGCCCACAACTGCCTCCTCCTTTCCCCAGGCTGTGAATTCTCTACTACAGCCTTAAGAGGTATAGAAGAGAATGTCATCCACATATATAGGTTACCTATCTATTAGATATACAGAACCTAAAGCCTTTTAGGTCATTTATAGGACTTAAATAGACAGGTCTTCCCTGCGGGACCTGCGGTTTTTACTGCGGAGCAAAAATGAGCCCACAGTTAACACTGGAATTCTGGCTCTTCTTGGGCTGGGCTGTGATATTAAAGAAATGACAAGGTTGTAAGTTTATTGCCTCTTCTCTTTTGGGCTATACTTTATAACCATATTTACTGAATGCTGGTTCTGAAAAATTCTATTAACCTCAGGCAACTCATTTTTGATAGCTGAGTAAAACATCATTAATGCTTTTTTCATTACCATCAATCCTCGTGGTAATAGGCACTTAGGCAGAACTTGTGCCCAGCCTAGCCTACCCAGTTTCTCAAAACTGCTTTGCAGTAGACTTCAGTTAGAGACTGACATCTATCCCTCAATATTAATACTCTTTTTCAATAAGAAGAAAAAAAGGAAGGTGGTAGTAAGCTTTAACTGAAATTTGTTCAAAGCTTTCAGTAGAATGTTCTGCTTTGAAATCTACAATGCCATCATTGATTTCAACAAGGAATGGTGACTAAAAAAACACCACTAGACAGTCATTGATTCAGACAGTTCTGCTTACAAACTGATGCATGTAATGGCTTGATGTTACCACTAAGAGAGACTGAACTAAACTTTGATTGTACTTTTTTTCCCCAGAAAGAGCAAAAAGAGAAAAATGATTGGTAAAAACCTGATTAAGGGGCATTGAACCGTATCTGATCATCTCCCATTGAAAATAACTCCACAGAGGGATTCAAGCATTAGAGCCCTCAGTATCACAGAGCCGAACATTAAGATGGCTGGTTTCCAAAATCAATTCTACAGTGGTGTGCCAGGCTTACAGGCTCAACTTAATATGCCTAGATTCAAAAAAGTCAAGATGCTGAGCAGAGCTTGATGCAAGCTGTCCCATAAGAAATGTTGACATACAATTGTGCCTCCTATGCCAGGTGGACAGTGGGAAAAACTTATTCTAAGACCAGAGTTCGACGGACAGCATACGGGATATGTCTGCCCCTTGGCCTAAGGAGGTCAAAACACTCAATTTTCAGTTACTTATAGAAGTCTCCCAACCTGCAACCATTCAGGTTAAAGATTTGTCTGCCTCAGGTGGCTGTTTCTCTTTTTTCTCTCTTTCAACAAAATTTTGCATCTTTCAGACAACAAATCTGAGACTGGGAGGATGGGCAATCACAGGATCAGGGAGAATTATAACCCCTGTAGGTCTGGTCCAACTTCTGAATATAATACTTTATACATGCTTAGCATGTATCTGCAGCTTGGATTAGTTTCAAATGCGAAGATATATCATGACAATCAGAGATGGTTCCCTTACCTGTATGTGTTAGTTGCTGGTACTCTCCAGATTTGAATGCCCTGGAGAATCCCTTCAGCTCCCACAACCACACTCAGGTTGGAGTTCCTGTAGGCATCGTTGCATTGGCTCTGTGTGGGGCCATAGGGTCCACTGGCACCACACGTTGTGAATAACCAGTGATCTGAAATGAGGATATATACAAAGCATCGTCTGAACATCCAAAGATCGAGCAGCTGTTCAGTGCTTTATTCACTCTCTTGTTGCACCAAGAGAAGAACCCAGCTCCTTAGGTTTTAGGCAAAACAAATACCCACAGAATTCTTTTAAAAAACTCATAGCACTGTGTATCTCAGTATTTGACAGCTTTTCATATCCTGAAAGCTATCACAACTACGAACATAGCTTTACTGTTTCTAAGGTTCATAAAGGCAAAGTTCACAGAGTAAAACGCAACACAGACCAACCAGTTTCAGGCTGTGGTCTCTGGGTTGTTAAAATGCACGCTGGTAACCTCAAGACCAGTGCATTTTAGCCCTTCCAGCTTCTACAGGCATTTGATTATTGAATTTATTTAAAATGGGAAAGTAGCTGTTAATTACATAAAACCCTGTAAATACAACATCACCTCGGTGATTAAAACATAACAATAAACTAATTGTATTTTGAATAATTATTTGCTCACAAGAGATTCAAGTTAAACTTCAGAGGCAAACCACCTAACTGAGGCCTACAAAACAAGCATTCAGCTCTGCATGTTCTAGGCCAGATCTACAGGTGTAAATAAATGCATCCCTGTTACAGCCATTTCCATCAACCGGAAGTACCAGTTCTATACAAACAGATTTATAAAATAAGACTTTGCTAATTTGTGCCTCAAAAATCTAATTTTAAAAATTCGAATAGATTATGTTGAAAATGCCATTCTTGTCCTTAAAGATTCATTATTAGGGCCATCGCAGTTGCAAGACCACAATGCTCTTGTAACACCCATCCTAACATATTTGCTAGTATATCCAGAAATATTTCATGTGTAATCAAAACTAAGATCTATAGGGCAAATAAGTAGACTAAGCATTTTTTATGTACACTACATGATTCATCATTCATATTTATTATATTAATGAGTTAATATACACAATCCAATAAACTCTGTTACTTAATTCTATTGTCATTGAAGACAAAAGACTTGAAATACAGCTAAAGAACATTATTTCTACGAATGATGTTGGGTCAGCCAGCTCTCCTTATGGGTTTTTCAAAGGGTAGCATTTTCCCCCCAGCTTCCACTTTTTTAGCAATGATAGGTCAGATAGATCAAAAGCTTGATCTCCTTCTTGGAATGTGGAGCTATTTTCTAAGCAGATCAGGTCTAGAAATGATAGTTTCCATGTGTCTGGACCGGAGAGGCCAACAGTTCCATCATTACTGTCACTGGACGGGTTCACCCACCAAATATACAGGGAAACACATTAGTTTAGCCAGGCACAAGGTCTGAGTTATCTTTTCACAGACTAGTTCTGAAGTTGAGCTAAATTCCTTCTCATAAAAAAGTGCAATGCATGAAATGGATCAAATAATTTGGCAGGACTTTAAGAAGAAAGTGGCTGGCATTTTTGAAAAAAAAGTTTTGCAATATAGTCTTGGCTATTCCAAGAAGCAATGTAAAATTAGTACTTTAGGAAAGCTTTCCAATGTTGAGAGAACAATCTCTTCCTTCTTATTGCAAAATCTATGCCACCCCTCCTTAAAACTTCCCTGCAAGAGTCCCCTAGAGACTTTGCTACTGTTACTTGTTTTATATGGATACTCACATACTTATTTTACTTATTTCTCCATCCTTCTGCAATAGGTGGCAGTATGAAGTCTTAAAATTAGTAGGTAACAAATAGAAGAATTGAAGAACTACCCCCCTCCTCTGTCTCCAATGCACTCCCCCCAAAGCCCCAAGAAAAACAGGTAAGAGGGGGAAAAGCACCTGAGAACGCAAGGTCTTAAAGTTCCTAAGCAAAATGCTTCACTACCTCTGATATTGTGTTTTGCACCAGAAGTTACCTATGTTTATTTTTCAAAAAAATCCCCAAACTCAAGCAAAATCTAACACAAAATAGAAGATGAGAAACTCATTCTGTCAGCTATCAGAGTGATTTAACATTGCAGTATCCCAGTGGGCTAAGCCACCTGCACTGAAACATATGTTTAGTAAAGCAGGCAGGTAAGTGTCTTCGTTTGGAACAATAAGAAACCATTTGGATGTCTCTGGTGAAACATCAAATATGTTCCCAAAGGCAGAAGCAGGTGACCTTCAAGGGGACAATAAGCTCAAAACACAAGAGAATCAAAATGGAAAACTGGAAGTGATAAAACCTAGCACAGACCACAGCATATGCATACTGCTGTGGTTAAGCCTTACATTTATTTTTTACTCCCTTTAAATAGATCTCATTGCTTATGTATCTGCTTACTGGCCCTGGCGAAAGTATCTCTAGATATCACACATGTAACACACAGCACAGCTGGACCTGAAACCGGCAGCTCTTGACTCCCACTGGGTTCCAGGGATAGGGCATCAATGAACTACGTTGTATTCCAAAATGCCTTTTAATAGCCCTTGGTTTCCTTAAAAGCTCAATGCCCTGGTGGAACAGAAGAAAAATGCCCTCCTGCTGCAAACATTATGCCTCCAGACTTTGAACTGAAGCATCCAGAACAACTTTTGTATTTTCTGCCTCTTGGACAGAACAGAGGGGGCTCACTTTCAGTGCAGAGGCAGTACCAGGGTAAGAGCAAATAGAGCAAATAGAGCTGAGATGCACTTTCAGATAAGTGAAAGTGCATCTCAGCTCTTAGAATCTGGCTTCTAAAACAGAGTATGGAAGGTCTGGGGAATGAAAAACCACAGATACATTATGCCAGGGAGTGTGATGTAAGGAACCTGGAGATGAGTGAGCACAGGAGGTACTACCTCAGATTTCAAAAGCAGTCCTGTTGTAATCGATAAGGTGATATTGCAGAAGATGATACGTAAAGCCTCTCAGATTCTGCAGTTGCTGTAGTCAGTGCCAGCAGACACATTTACTTGCTCTGTTTGGGTAGATGTCAGGCAGGAACGGGAGAAGTAGCAGAGCTGGGTAGTGACCTTTGCCCTAATCATTGCAGGAGGACGTCTGACCCAAGCGAAGTCTATGGGGAGACTGCACCTGATTTGAACCAGCAAGGATTTCGGTAAAACCCAAAGCCACGTGTTGTGTGGTCTCCTCACTTGTCACGGCTGCACTGACTTGCAAGCAGTCCTCCTCCTGTTGATATCCACTTTCATATGCAATACCGAAAGCCTGTCCAACATTTAACAGCTTTGTCACTGAATTAAATGGGACAGAATATGGCATGGGAAGAAGTCACCCCTCATTTCAACATAATTAGGACAGATGGGCCTTAGTTACAATTCTGGATACAGACTAAAACCCTCGCACTTCCCTCCATTTGGTCTCTGAAAAATTTCCCAAAGCCAACCCTCAATCTGCAGACCTAACAGCAGCCCAAGATCTTAAACCACTAGTAACAGAACAGAGTACTGCCCGTATTAGATAACACACCACTTCTTTTTTGAAGTAAGAAAACCCATTCGCTCCCTGTAAAGTATTGATTTTCTCCTGATCCTAGAAATGACTGCAACATTTCTCATGAGCTCAGACAGAGCATTTCTACAGGTTGTTGCATGCCACAGCAGTTTACAGTAATTCAATTTGAAGCATTATTTTGATCTCCAAAGACTAAAGCAGCAGTGCTGAATTGAAACTCCTTAAGCAGCTTGGTGAGAAGCATCGATTTTTTCCACTGGTACACAAGTGTGGGCTGTCGCATACTGCAGGGCACAGCTCTCGGTCCTTCCGCAGGCTGCGACAAGACAACGTCGCTGCCACCTCATGCTCACACAATGGGAAGAAAAGCAGGACTCTCCTGTCTAAATCCCTCCAAACAATGAGTAGATTTCAGAAATTTGCCCAACTTCACAAAAGTTACAGACGCCTGGTTTCCAGAAACAGCTGAGCATTCCCATTATGACAACTAACAGGTAGTTAAATGTAGGGTCCCTATAGATTCTGTCACTAGCAGTTGCAAGATACTAACTGGGTTTAAAAACTGGAAATTCCTGTTTAAGGTGGGGGAAAAAGAAAAGTAGTGAAGAGTACACTGAAATTCAGAATTCGGGTACTACACTTCAGTGAATAATTTATACATCACTCATTGGATGGAATCCTCACTTGCACAAGAAACATGGCAGAGGAAACATTTGGTATTCTGCCCATTCACCCACACACCTGCCCTCCTCAAGCTCACTGGCAATGTCCCCAACACACTGCTAAGGTCTCAGCAACAACATTATGCAAGAAATGCCATTTTGGCTCTATTAAAACAGATTTTTAAAAATTCCTTCTTCTCAACTTTTCTTTCCAAATTTACTGGCACATTTAAAGACACAGTCACTCATGCTTATTTTCTTTTGTACAGCTGAAATTCTAGTTTTCAAACAGCTTGACTAGATATGTAAAATGCACAACAACCAAGGCATTGGATTTCAGCCACAGCAAAAGAGACTGATGTCCTGCTCTTGGAAAACAAAAAGAACAAAACCCCACAAGACTTAAAAAGATTAATGCACGTGAAGTTCTGATACCACTTGCAGCTGCAGGCAGCATGGCTGCCGGCAATGCTGCAAATAACAACGAGCAACAATAAAAAGAAATGAGCGGAGCAAAGTCTAAAGCACATTTGTACTTCTAACAGGGAAAGTTATTTCACTGGTACGTATAGCATATGAACTCCATATCACAAAACAGACAGAGGCATTTTAGCTATACCTCCAGGGCCTAAATGTATTAAATGTAATTTGTTAAATTAAGCTGGTTTGAATTGAGGTTCAACTCATTTAGAACAAAAATTTTACTATGATTTGAGAAAATGACCAATGAAGCACCATGGTACTTGGCTTATTTTGGAATCTGGAGTAATGCACTAGTGAAATGCATAAGTGCTTTAAAAAATGTGTAGGCAGTTTATGGAATTTGCTGCCACAACTCATGTTCAGGCCAAGAGGTTATTCCTACTTCCAACAGAGTAAAAAAAAAAACATTAATAAGTGCTACAGGGTCTCATGCTTCAGGGATGTAAGAACCCCGGTGACTAAACTTCTGGGCGCAATTCTGTTAGCTGTCCCTCAGGAAGCTCATTTTAGTTCTTCCTCCAAGGCAGATGGAATCAAACTTGATGACATGAACAAGCTGAATAGTTGCTTCATTGATTTATAAAAACTTCACAAGCTCCCTTACAATACCTGGCCAGTATGAGAAATCAGAGGCTTACAGAAAATTGCCCATCTTAACCTTCACCAACATTCGGCTGCCATTAAGCATCATGGTGTGTGTGGAGGGATACACCTTTTACTTGATGCATAAGCAATCTCAGTTATACATTACCCATCAGTCCAGGGTTGGTCTGTGCTGGTAGGCTGCAGGCAAAATATACTACAAGCATATCTAAAAAACATGTTCAGTGATGTAAAGAAGGAAAAACCTCTCAATTTTTTCTTTGTGTTCAGTTGTTTAACAGTGTCCTGTGAGCAGTAATTTGAGATTATTACCTTTTCCAATATTAAGTTTGCCAGAGATTACTGGGGCAGGGCAGGGGTTTGAAAGATAATGGTAAATGGCAGAACTAGGTTGTGCTGACAATCACAGTCTTTGAACCTGTTCTTCGAGCAATAAAGATGACAGATCTTTCTGAAAACCCCATGCATAAGAATATGTGCAGCCTTGAAGTGGAAGATTTGCACAGAGTCAGCCCCTAGATACATTTTCTTCCGCCTAAAATAACTGGAAATGTACAAATGTGTCTATACTATGACATTAATGGGATATAAGATGACCAAAGAAATTAGTGAGTCTTGCCAGCAATACCAGAACGAGTTACACAGGTACGGTTAGACTAAGAAGACCCTGTTTTTTCAACTATTTATGGAGTTACTATTTCTACCTCTGTCTTTCCATTTTCAGAATGAGGGCAGCAATGGAAGACTTGGACATGTTTTTGAGTCCAACAAGAAGAGCATCTGCAGTCATGACAAATGTATGCCAGACTGATCCTAAGTATCATTTCAAAGAAATACTCAAAGCTTTTTCTTATGTGTCCATACAAAGTGAACACTATCAGGGCATCTTTGTAGGAAAGAATCTGTGGTCAATAGAATGGGGCAAGGGCATTGCTGACTTTGAACAGCATTGAGAATTGCTTGTTTCTTGGTATCTTCTGGGACCAGAAACTATTCTAGCAGCATGAAGAAAACTAATTTCTCTTACCTTTTATGTTTTGCTTAAAGAGATAGCAGGAGTCTTCCATAAAGCGAGACATGCTACTAACTTTTTGGAATTTGTATGTTCAGAATTACAAAGATTAGTAGAAATGTGTGTTGGATAATAAAGACCAAGTTGGGTGGAGGTGGAAAAATTATCTCAAGACCTTTCCTGAGATTTACAGCAGTTTCTGCACAATTTAAACTGCTGTTCTTAAGAATGGACAGCTTTAAAATTTAGGTCCAAATTTAGGTCCTGTTTACTCCAATTGCATGAATAACTCTGGAGAGCATTTACGTCAATTCAACTTGATATGTTGGGATCTGGTTGCATGTTGATTTTCAGTATGGCACCTTTGCTATTTTCAATCCTATAGAGAAAGCGAATGTAAACACTGCAAGAAAGAAATTCTTGCCCACATAATATGAGATCTCACCACCCATCTTTGAACATTTTCTGTTACTGTTCAGGATGCTACTTTTGTTGGGAGGAGGGCACTGAGCAGTTATTCACTGTGTTAATTGATGCTTAATACAAAAATACAATTCTGCAGATACCTTTATTGCATTATGCCAACAGTTCAGTTAGTATAATTGCACACAAAGAGCAACTAAATGTAATTTACTTTTACTTAATACTCACTCCGCTGTTCCTTTCGGCTCTTTCATCTGATTAACTAACGTGACTCAGAGTTCTTCCAAGAAACAGATATGTGAGTACTCATAAGAGGACTCTCCCTGATGCAAAAGACAAAATCTGTGCAACGACCAAGGAAGAAGAGACCGGAGCTGAAGAAAAACAGCAATCCAGTCTGGATGAGAAAATGATTTGATGACAGTTTCCATGCAACAAACCATGGTCACACAATGGCTGGTGGATACACAGATCAGATGAGACAAAATAACGCAAGACTTGAGGGCAAAAAAGGTTAATATTTTTGTACATTTCACAACACACCATTTTTGTTCTGTGTGCCCTGACATGAGTAAGTTGTCAGTGGGACAGATGAGAAGCTGAAACATCAAAAGAGAGGCTATCCTCATGGCATTTGCAGCCTATTCAGAAGCAACAGAAATGTTTAATTAAAGCTTGATTGCTCTGCGTCTTGTTATCTCCTTTTGCCTACTGAGAATCCTATTTTGTTTCCTCCAGTTTCCATGATAGTAATTTGTTTACCTAGAATTCCTCATTATTGCTCACTGTATCTTTATTTGCCTGAATTTCCCATATTCTGGCCTTGTCTATAAAAGGAAATTGCATTAGTTTGATATAAATTGGCTTTTTAATTGGTAGTTAAACTCCCTGTAGAGAAATGCTATGGTTTGAGCAGCTTTCTGTTTTACTTATGCTAATACCTAATAAATTTAAAAAATAAAGCCAAAGTAAGCTTGGTTTACATCAAAATAAACAGTGCACAGATTTAACCATTTCAATCAAAAATCCTAGCTCCACATGAAGTTGTTTCAACCTTCTGGTACACACAGGTTTTCTTACAACTTTTTTGCAGGCTTCTTTCTGAATCAAATTTCACCTGCAACCTTTCAGCAAGAAGTTGGCATGTCAGCAATAACACATCATTAATTAATTGAAAAGGAAAGCATTTGCATTGCTTGGTGATCATCTACCTAATGGCCAACTTGCACTGCAAGTAATGGTGTGACTTGAAACCTACAGGAATTTTTCTCTGTTCATTCTGGTCATCATCAAGAAACTTGACAGAGCAACACCACCACATTAGTTGTAGCAATGTTGGATCTTTTTCTCTACACAGAGCATCCATCATTCCATGTGTGACACGTGACAGTAGTTAACAGATTCCTGAAAGCTTTAGGCTCTTTCACAGCATGGCTGCATTATGTCTTTTGAACCTTCAGTGTACATTTCCCAGAGGCACACCAAGCCATGCTAAGAAATGGCAAGGCTGAAGAAGTAATTCACTGGGTACAGGGCCTAGGAACAGAGTGGACAGGGAGGCTGGTGGTGATGACTATCTCTTTTGCTGAAAATGCATTTCCAAGCAAAGCTAGCAGGTGCATGTATGAGGTTGTTCTCAGTTACAAACAGGCCCTTGGAAGTAATGGAGCTTCTTTGGATTTACTGTCACGTAAACAAAGTGGTACCTGTCTTTCAAATTGTACTTCCTGCTGTGTAGGCTGAGCTGGCTTGGGGACTTGGGGAGGGCACTTTGTTAGCCTGTTGTCTCCTCAGCTATAGGAACAAAGTTCTTTGTTTTAATATGATTTCTTAAGAAGGAAATATTATAGCCTACGATCCATCACGCAAGCCAAAGATCACATTAGCTGTAATTACTTTTGGATGAGCTCATATTGGTCAATGCAGTCTTTGGGACTTCAGGGTGGCACTGATGCTGTCGGTTCACTCGGACAAAAGTAAATATGTGGTGATCAAAGCAAAGGCCTTGACAGACTCAGTCTGAGGTTTCTCAAATGCATTACAGGATGCAGAAAGAAACAAGATTAAAGCTGGGCAAAATGCATAGCCCACGGATCAAACAAACATCTGCAGCATTTACTGAGAGCAGGGACCCAGCAACACAAAGGAAAAAGGTGATTCTTTGCTGTGGAGACCCACAGCAATGCAATGACTTCCCACTGCAAGAAGCTGCAGCTTAGTTTCTCAGATTTCTGCTCTGTCTACACTGAGGGCACAAAGAATAGAAAGTTACTGTAGGAGTGATTTCAAACCTCAGAGGCTGGAGACAATTTTAGACAGAACACGAACAGGACCAAGGGCCAAGCCCAGAAATCAGACAAGTTGTCTTAGAATCCACAGGAATTGCCTTGAATTTTCACCCCAAGGTCATAACAAATCATTTGAATTGCTCTAAATACCTCAGTGACCTTCTACTCCCATGCAATTTGATTCCCATTATTTCTACTATCCAAGCTTTTCTTTAAATTGCATTCCTCAGATACGACAGGGAGCAGAAAAGCTAGAAGATGTTCCATTATCTCAGGTCTAGTGAAAAGTAGGAAGTACCAAAATTCTCAAAGAAACCTACAGCCTATTTCTAGCCTATCACCCACACAGCCACTTTACATTAACTTTGCATCCAAACTTCAGGCCCTTCTCTAACCAGAACCCGACCTAATAGCTTTTGTGTTACTAAACCAGTAGGTACCCTGAAAGGAAATGTGCAGCTACCTTGGGGAACTACATCACCACCTAAGCACTAATACTGTTAAGGGAAGTCAGTCAGAAGTCCATAATCTATACCTGTGTATGCATCCTGCCACTAGATCACTGACCCAAGAGCAATACTGAAAGCACTTAAAAGGGGGTTCCACTTACAGGCAGGGAAGGGAGACACAGATATTGAATGGAAGGCTGCAAAGGATCTGCAAAGAGGATGTAAGGGTCTTCTTGGAAATCACACCTTTGTGACCAGCCCAAGCTCATACACATCTGCAACAGAGCTAGACACAACCTTCATAGCTGAAGTACAGGCCCACCCAGCCCAGCATCCCCTCATACAGGCTTATTCCCTCTGTCTCATTCTTCCAAGACTCCTGTCAATGCCCCTGCACTTCTCTTGCTGTATGATGCTCGGTATATAAAATACCAACAAACTCTACTTGATGGCAACTCTTGGCCTCCACTGTCAGAGCTCACTTCACAAGAGAATTCAGGTACCAGCAGCAACCCTGCTGCAGCAGCATGCAGTGGGCTAATACACCCAGCTTTTCAGGCAGGCTTTGAAAACTGTGTGGAGCTTTTGATCACGCTGACCAGACTGCTGTTGCTATCAGAGCTTATGTCACTAGTTCATGCATTTCAACAGGATGCTGCAGGTAGCAAAGTGAAACATGAACTCGAACAGAACTGACTCAAAGAAGACTTTCTAAGATGGAGGAGTGGGAGAGAAGGAGGCAGTAGGAACAAACCCCTGGGCTTATGGAGGCATATACCAACCACAGCTCTACCTTAAAAGGGCTGGTACTTCAAATTGGTAATCACCTAGGTCTAAGTGAGAAGAAACAGCTGCACACAGTGCTGAGGGTGGTAGTTATAGCAAGTGCTCGTCTCTTGTGTAATCACCCCTCATTTGCACGGCCAGCCCTGCTCCCCCAGATAGGCTGGATGTTGTGGCCACCTGATTCAAACCAGGAAGAAAAGCTGGCAAGGAAGAGGAAAGGAAAGGAAAGGAAAGGAAAGGAAAGGAAAGGAAAGGAAAGGAAAGGAAAGGAAAGGAAAGGAAAGGAAAGGAAAGGAAAGGAAAGGAAAGGAAAGGAAAGGAAAGGAAAGGAAAGGAAAGGAAAGGAAAGGAAAGGAAAGGAAAGGAAGCATGTTTAAATAGAAATGTAGGGCCCAAAACAGATATTTTGAATGTGTGGCAAGCATGGGAGAGGGAAGAGACAAACATTTGGGAAACAGTAATCTGAAAGGGAGGGAATGGCAATCTTGCATCTGTTGGGCCCATGCCACTACAGTTAAGTTGGAAAGGGGAGCTTAGGGGACAAGGAAAAATGAAACAACATTCACCATATATGACTGACATTTCTATCTAACTAAAAATCATGTTTTAAAACAAAGTCCAATACTGTACTCTTTTAAATGGGCAATGAAAATATTACTGAAAAAGGAAAACTGTGTTATTTCAAACCAAGCCTATATTAACTATAGATGGGTGTTCAGGTTATCACATGCTGGACTCAGCCAATTTGGACATCTCACTTTGATTCCTGACTATTTTTAAATGACCACAACACCAAACAAACCTTTCTTGCCATTTAAAAGCACCTTTCACTTGAAGAAGAGGCTCCCTCTGGATCTTTCTTTCACCAGCTTGCAATCAAAATCCAAGGTACAGTTAACAGCTAAAGGTAATTGCTTTCTACATCTTGTTTTGTTACGTTTGTAAAGGACTTGCAAAAAAGCTCCAAACAAAGGCTTTGGTTAAAAAAAAAAAAGGAATCATATTGCATTTAGCCACATCTAACTGAAATCTGCACTAGCTGCAAATCTCTGCTGTCTGAAAATGCTTCTCAGACCAGACAGTTACCTGCTGGACCAGAAATGGGGGCAGTGTTGAGCTGGAGATTTCCCAGAAGCTTTTGTTCCCATCCAAACTTCTTCTGGCCACCTCTGCTGGTGAGTAAATTGCTTGAGTCTGGAGTGGTACCTCGAGGTGTCTTTTCTCCACTAACTGGAAAACAAGAAGCCACAGACTGGTTTATCACTGGGGGTGGCTAAGTCAGTACATAATCCAAAACTGAAGCTAAATTAAGGGCTGGAGGCTTCTTCGCTGAGAGCAAGAGCCTGCAGCCACAGGATATAACACTATTAAAAGGAAAGGGCAGATTGTCTTTCCATTGCTGTTATGGGAACTGTGACAAAAGAAAAATAAACAGGAATGAGTGGTGTGAAAAATAGCAAGTGAATGAAGACACAAAGCAGAAATACAGAACACAATCTTTAGCAACTGCTAGAAAGTTTCTTTTATCCAATAAAAAAGCATGTGCAACTTTTTTTAATTACAGCATAACCTTAAGACCTCTTTACAACGCTGGAACCTGAGGTACATTGTACTCATGTACAGAAACCAAGGGGTATCACTGCATAAATGGAAAGACTCACAGCCCCAGCCAGTGCAAATTAACATAACACAAAGCAGATGAAATATTCTGACTGCTGTTGTATGAAGATGTGGTTTAGATGTTTTCAATCTGAACACAGGTTGTAGCGTCAAGCCTAGGAGATGAAAGAAGGCAAGTTCTACCGCTCAAACCACCGTAGAAGTTTCATATGTTCAGAGCAGCAATCCTCCAATCCTCATGTAAGTTGTTGGTCTGAGGTACAGACTGACAGATCATTGAACACATTTACAAATTAACCAATTCACTATGCATGAGACTGTGAAAGATGAGCCAGACACAAATGTTCAATAAAAATCTAAATGGGGTGAAATCTGGCAGCTGAGGTACAGACTGGGCATATTCTAGAGGCCAGTCAGTCACAAAGTCTGGATCAGAATCCAAATTTTTCCCAAGAGTAGGAGAGATTGAAGATCCTAGTTTCTGATTCAGACTTAAATGCATGTCAGTCCAAAGAAAATAAGCTTGTTCTAATTTAACTGGCGTATTGTGCCCAATGTTATTGGAAAGTTAGTGTCAATCACAGGATGCCAGTCTTCCCCTAGCCAGAGTCCAACTGTCATTCATTTTGATAACTGTCACACAGCAGACCTGGTCATGTGGAACTCTATAATCACAGACTGGCTTCTGCATCAGCCTGGGTGGAGAGGCGATGCCACTGTCTCATCTGGAAGCTGATGCTCACACACCATATGTCTTACAACCCATTTACTGCCAAGCTCGGAACCCATTCACTGGTCGGCTCCACAAATCAGGTCTGCATCTGAATGGCCTCTTCCAACTAAGCACAGTTATTTCTGAAACATGCCTTTACATTTCAAGAGTCTTTTGAAGATAACAACGCCAAATCCCTTCCCCACAGTTCCAGCCCCTTTCAAAATTTCAATTACATGGCAAATAAAAGACAAGTCACTCGCAGATAAAAGGAAAACTTACTTGTTAAATAACAGTCCAGACTAAGGGAGACATTGTCAAAAGCAATAACAGCATCAGATCCTTCTTCCCATGAAGCTATGATCTGAAACCAAAACCTGCACAGATTGGAAGAACAGGGATTAAATTCTGTTAAAAGAGATGAAACTCAAAACTCTTCACAATTAAAGCTGTTTTAGAATGGAGAAAAAAACTTTTCATATAAAAAAATACAAAATTGACAGAGAAAGTATCCTCGCCCTTAACAAGCATGATGATCTGAGGAAGGGAGCTGTGCATGAGTATAGGTAAACTGAAAAAAGAATACAGCCCGTCTTCCCTTCAGAGGCACACAGCCTGAAGCAAGTGTAAGCATGTGTGTGGGTGTGGGTGCCAGGCTAGAAAATAAAGTCCCCTAGCTTCTGGGAAAAAAACAATCAAAAAACCAACCAAACAAACAAAAAAACAGACAACTAAATGATTTTATTCTCACAAGTGATTTACACCCTAAAGTGTTAATAAAAATAACTAGACTGGGGCTCATGAAATCATCTGGAGTTTCTAAAAGGAACTGGCAATCAAAGGCTGAAACCAATTGAGGAAGTATTTGGTCTGGATCCACTGTCTATGAAGCAAAGGCTGACAGTCCTGGTAGTCACAAAAGGAAGGACCTGACATCGGGTAATCCATAGGAGGAGCAGAACTCATTATCTCCTTGTAGAAGCTGAGCAAATTTGCCTTAAATCACTTCCACACTCTCAGCTGGCCTTTGCCAGCGAGTTCTGCCGCTCGTACACGACCAGAAGAAAGATCACTGTAAATTCACCCTCAGTGATATAACAAGTCAACAGCAAGAGCAAAAATAACCCACAATCAAACACTTCTAATCTAATACTATATTGACCATGCATTAATAGAGTGCACTCATGGATTTAGATTTTCTCTTAGCTTAGCAAGTTCATGTTCTCCCGTTCCCTATCTACCACATAAAATTATAATACTTTGCTTAGGAAAGAGAACAATTTCTAAAAGCAGTCACCCGTGGCCTAGAAATGAGATAAGATGCTGAGAAGTTGCACCAAGACTATAAAAACATGAAACTATCATATGCTGTAGAACAAGCTGCAGAGAACGCGAAATATTACTTAAACTTCATTCTCTGTTGTATCTTGATGTTTTACACCACCAGAAGTTAAGCCATTCGTGGGTCACTTTACTGTGGATCTGTGGCTGACAGTTTCTGCTCTTCTACATATGAGCCATGAATGCAAATTCTTGCAGGTGTTCCAGTTTGGACCAGAAACTGGTGACAGGAAAAGATATTTTTGAGGAGCAGTCTTATTTATTTAGAAAGGCTGTAGAAATCCCATACCTTCAATGCACCAAGAATTCAAACACCAGCAGACTTTTTTTTCTTCTTGCAGATTCTAGTCCTTTATGCATAGTAATGGGTCTAAAATATTCTCTTAGCTTTTTGTCTGCTACCAGTATTCTTACATTGGTCTTGTCGTCTCCTATAGTTTTTAAAAGCTACCTCTCCTTTACCAGAAAATCAATCCCCCTCAAACAAAATTCAAGTCAATCTTCTCTGTTTATATGTGCATTTACTTTGGGACAGGATTTCCTGTGTTTTCAATGAGGGTTTTTACTATTTCAGCCGTCTGACTCTGTCAACAAACACAATCATCTTCCATGTTGTTCTGAAATACAGCGCAGCTTTCACCACCAGTGATGACAGTGAGGTTTGACATAAGCTAAAACAGACCCCAGGGATATCTGTGCCTTTTGAGGATACCTATATTGAAGTGCTGTCTTCTTCTGCAACTGATGTTCTTGTTAAGCTACAGATGGGGACCCAGTGAGAAAAGCTGACCCAACCAAAGCAAAAGCTTCAAACAGAAAAAAAATCCTAGCAGTCCCTGAAGGGTGCAAAAGGGTTGAGAACACAGCACCGTCTGTTCACAACAGAAAAGAGTTGATATAGTAACTACGTTCCTCCTTCTTTATTTCTGGTAAAGTAAAACAATAATGCTTCAATACTGAAATGTCTTGCTTCTTGGAGATACACACTGAATATATGGAGAGACATTTCTAAAATGGATTTTATGTACTCTAAAGACATGAGCAACTGCTACGAAAAAGCAGGCAATTGACACAAAGAACAGTGGATATAGTGAAGGAAGAGTATCCCTAGCATTAAATGAAACTCCAAAGAGCAAGACATAATTTTCTTTGCTAAATGATGCATCATTATTAGCTCAAAAGGTAGCATCTCCATCCAAACAAATCTGGAGACCACAAAAGTGTATGTTTTGACTTTCCAATCCACACAAAGTGCAGGTACGGTCTGATGTTGCCAGAATCCCCACAGTTCTTAGCTGGTATACCTGAAACCCACTGCAGGTATGTCTAGGAGGAGAACCGGAAGAAACATAAAATCACTGGATGTTAAACTGGCTTCTAAGTACTTATTCCCCCTGCCTCCTCCCTCCGTTTGCTCCGTGGCTGACATCCCACAACACTCCAAATGGAATTACAAGCTCTAGCATAAACATAAACTGTTCAGTTCCAGACATGCCATGTGAGGCTTAAACAACAGCTGCTGGACAGACAAAGGGGGCTCTGATCTACTTCTCCCTCTAAGTTACTGTGGCAGCAGCAGCGATGACTGAACCCTACCTGAAACAGGTCCTGAACCACCACAGATCACAGTCTGGTATGTGATGGAGAACCAGGACCTACCTTGGGCTGTAAACTACAGGCTGTAGCTCAGCAGAAGCTTCTCCCTCTCTGTTGTGTGTTGCTGAAACCCCCAGGAAGAGGTAAGGTGGAAATGGATTCAGCTACATGTCTTTCAGTTGGCTGTGTCTGCAAATCAGTGCCCTGCACACAGTGAACGTTGGAGCTGCATGGAAGGGACCACTGGAACTGAGTCTCTGATGCATTTAATCTTCAGCCTGTTTCCTGGGGGTGCACACTAAATGCTACTTGGAGATGTGGATATTTTGATGTGTACTTATGTTTGTAAGGTGCTAAGTTGAGGCTGCAAAATGAATGAAAAAGACAAGCAGTTCTTAGATGTGTCTACCCTCCACTTCTGCAGTCTTTAGCTCAGGTTGCATAAAAGAAGAGGCAGATACTTCTGCAAAGACTACTATGTACCTTTCTTTGTACCTGGCAACTAAATACATCTGAAAATAGCTTCAGGCAGTTTCCTCCACAGAATTTAAGCTTCATGCCCCGAGGTGTTATCCTTTGATGCGCTGTGCATGTCATGCCTTTTCAGACAACAAAGAGTTAGAACAATTATCAAATGTTCAGCCCCTAAGAACAGAAAGGCATGATATAAGCCAGTATTTCTGTCATTGAAGGGAGTGCCATCTAACGTGCCCATATAAGAACACAATAGGTTGCATTTTGTATTTGCAGTTCATTCAAGTTAAGAGACAGCCATGCTGATCTCACCTGCAGGAGCGTTGGGACCAGAACACTTCAGAAGTTTTCTGAAGTTCACCAGGGATGAAAAAAAATGACACAAATGCCTCCAAAATAGAAAAATCATGTGAATGTCAAACACTGTTAGGACCATCAGTGCCGCTCTGGTTGTCTATTAATCTGATTTTTTTTTCTAACATGAATGAAGTTTCTGTATAAATCTTCTCTTGAGATCAGCACTTCTGCAACAAATAGTTCATCTTTTTCTCTTCTCCAGTTTAATGCCACTATTAATTTAGAAATATGATGTCTTTCAGGTTCCATTGAAACAAGATCATCAGTTAACCAACATTTCAATCATTAGCTTTGGTGGTTTTAGCTTAATGGGCTAATTAAGAGAAACTTAATCAAAACTGAAGATGGAAATGTCACACATCAGTGAAATGGAAAAAATCTCACAGACAATCTCATTCCCTTGCTCCCTCCCCCACCACCCCTTTTTTTTTTTCTTTCTGTCTGATCTGTGAAATCAAAAAAATGACTCCCTTTGACTTTGGTGAAAGCTGATATGGACACACCAGAAGTGTATGTTATTGCAATGACTCTAACAGGGGAGGTGACAACACCTCACTGACATTTTTGCACAGATCAAAGTGGGGTACGATGACTGCACATCCAGTACTTCAACTGGCACTCGTACAGCACAGGTACTGGTCCACAGCACTGAACAGACACACTCACTGCGAATACAGATACTGTGGTGGATGGCCATGAAAGGGCATTCCTGAAGGAAATTACACAGGAACAGCAAGATTAGCCCTGGCAAGTTTGTTGTGACTTTGTTGCTTAATAAATCCCAGTAACTTCCTCACATGGAACTCAACTCCTCATAAGATAAATCTGTGTTTCTAAGCTAGATTTCTTCATAGGAACGAAAACATGGCTGCTACAAAAGTCTTTCATGGCTTGGATATTAGAAAAAAAATGTTATGTGAGGACTGGTGGAAATTACTTCTTATCTGTCTCTTCTTTTGTCCTACTTGACCCCAGGAGTACAGCTAGAAAAAATGTTCCTTAGATGTATGATAACTGGGAAGTGCAAGTTACACCCCGCAGAGTTGAGTGT